>NW_012146301.1:2458730-2711613 GCF_000956105.1 Propithecus coquereli | reverse complement strand
CAGGCTGGTCTCGAACTCCTGAGCTCAAACAATCCGCCCGCCTCGGCCTCCCAGAGTGCTAGGATTACAGGCGTGAGCCACCGCGCCCGGCCAAGGACAGTGTTGAGGGGCTTCTTGCACAGCTGCCGCACTTCAGTCTCTGACTGGTATTCTGTGGGGGTTGTTGCTGCTGTACAATGCACACACTGTTCCTTGATGGAACGTCTATCTGGTGAACGGGGGTGGAAAGCAAGAAAGAAACTTGGGAGTCCCCTTACACTCTCCCAGGGTCAAGGGGATCTCATTAAAAGAGTCCTCCAAGCCCAAGGAAGCCATGTATAACTTGGGAGAGCTGTGCCCTGCACAACTGCAGAGGGCTCTATTCACACAAATTGCGATGCACTTTGTGTGTACACATTTCAGAGCCCAAGACTTTCCAGACCCCAAAACATTTTGACCACTCTCCAGATCTGCAACCAAACCAGCCGAATTAAAGTGGTTATCCCCCAAAGGCTCAAATGGCTCATGCCCTTCCAACAACTTTGACATCTGCTCTTGAGAAGGAAAAGGCAGAAGGTATGAGGAGATGAGACAATATTTGCTATCTTCTCTGTTCTAATTATTGCCAGTCCAAAATGACCTTATTAGGCATTTCCGGGGTTCCTTAACTCTCTGGCTACATCCCTCAGTTTTACACCCAGTCTTTGCTTCACTGAGTAACACACTCGCTGTTTGATCCTGGACCTCTGTGCTTCCTTCCTCATCTGTAGGATGAGGATAATGATACTGACTTAGTAGAACTTTTGTTGAGAGTTAAATAACATAAGCACAGTGCCTGGCACACACTCAAATGGTCCTGCCTCCTGAGTGTGTCAGCAGCCTCAGAGTTTCTGTCCAAGGGGCTGGGGTAAGCGTATAGGACGAGCAGCAGGTAATTTCTCTGTCTTAAACTTCTTATTAAACCATAAGATGGTAAGAGGCAGAATCAGTGTCATGTTCATCTTTATGTTCTCCACAGAGCCTACCCCTGTGCTTGGCACATGGCGTTGTATCATTTTGATCATGGCTGCCTCAGCAATTTGCAGAACAAGAGAGCGCTGGATTAAGTCAGGAGACTCCAATTCTAACTCCAGTATTGCCAGTAACATGCGGTATGACTTTCAGAGTTGTACTTCTCTAGGACAGACACTGCTGAATGCCTGCTGTGTGGTAGGCATGGTAGTTGCAGGGGTATAGGAGTTAACAACACAGAAATGGTCCTTACCTGCATGGAACTCACAGTCTAGTGATGGAAACAGACTTTATACAAATGATCACATGCTTAGTTAATTACAAATGTAAGAAGAACTAAGAGAGTATATATGGATGGACCTAAGGGTGTTTGGGGAGATAATTCTGGGAAGGGCTTTCAGAGGAGGTGACATTTGAGCAGAGACCTGAAGGGTGAATTAGAGGTGGCCAGGTGTTGTGGAGGAGAGTAGGAAGGAGTGCTGCAGGTGTATGTGAGCAGCCCAAGATGGAAAGGAGCACAGAAGCACACTGTAGGACTCCAAGAAAGCCAACATGGCTGGAGCTCAGGAAACGAAGGCAAGAGTGGCATGAGATGATTCAGGAGCAGTAGGCAAGGGGCCAGATCCTAAGGTTTAGGTCTTCAGTCTAAGAGTAATAGGAAGCAGTGGCCCACCAAGAAGGGCCACAGTGGGAGCAAACCATCTTGGGGATACAAAACAAGGGGTGTATTGTCTACAGAGTATTAAAAGGCAACAATAAAACTGACTAAAACTTTGTCTGCTTTTTATTTTCACCATGCACTGGTGATTTTAACTAAGTCAGTCAGTAATGTGTTGGTAAATATTTAATAACTAGCTCTGTGGGGGAAATAGAAATGTGTATATATATACAGGCATATGTGTATTATAAACATTCCTGACATAAAGGATGTGTAGGAAAAATATACAAATAATAATAAAATATGCAGACACTTTTCACTGTAAGTTCTATGTGCTTCATTGACTATAACAGAATGCTTTGGTTCATTTTTGCCAAAGGCGTGTATCTGAATCCAACCAAGGCTTGCAACTTGACCATGATTTGACAAATGGAATCACATCCCAATCTACTTTTTTCCAATGAATTTATTGCCATTAAATCTGATTATGTGATTTGTTAAACTATTTCTCACAGCAATCTTTTTAGTTTCAGCACCAAGCATAACACATTTTTAAGTATAATCTGCATTATTAACATTTTTCCCCATCACTTTCTTCAGTATAGAGACAACAAAACAACAAACCACGTCCTGATTCATAATGTTTGCCAATTTCCATGATGTAAATATTCCCACCTTGGCCAACTGCAATCTACCAAGGTGACATCATTGAGTGTGGGCTGGGAAGACACATGCACAGTAGCACATCATTTTATGTTAACAGCGGAAATGGAAAGAAGTGGACAGATTTGAGAGATATTTAGGAAGTAGATTCTTGGCAATTTGTTAGATACTGGGGCGAAGTCAGAGTTTTCAAAATACTGGAGGGATGGTGGTGCCTTCACTGTCACAGGGAGGCCTGGATTTGAAAGCAAACAGTGAAAAGCATGCATTCAATTTTTGGATGTTTCATTTGAAGTGCTTGTGACACTCAAGTGGAAAAGCTGAATAGGAAGCTAAATATATGGGTTCGGAGCCCAGAGAAGCAAGGACTGGAGTTGTAAATTTGGGATATATTGATTGAAATGTTGGCAGTGGATTAAATCATGCAGGGAAAAATTGTGGAGTAAGAGAAAAAGGTCTGAGACCTTGAAAACTCTGCTATTTGGTGGTGATCCAGAGCAGATAAGCAAGCCAAGAAGACTGGGGAAAAACAGGGAAGTGGAGGGCCGCCCAGCCACAGGAAGAGCATGTTTTAAGGAGGAAAAAAGGAATCTTGCTGAGAGATCAGGTAACATGAGGAAAGAAAGCGTCCTTTGGATATAGGGATGTGGACATGTTACTGGTTACTATAGCAAAAGCAGTTTCACTGAGTGTGGAGACCAAGAACCGAATGGAGTTGGGAGGCCACAAAAGTGGGGGCAGGCAGCTCTTTCAACCACCTCAGCAAAGGAGAGCAGGAAAGAGACCGGGTGGCAGCTGTAAGGGTACGGGGAGTAGAGGAAGGCTTCAAAATCTTCAAATGCTGAGGATACGGATCCCAGTCCAGAGGGAGCCACTGACCGGATTCCAGGATATTGGAAAAGGGCCTGGCAGGGCCGGAGTGGGGGGTGTGGCGGTGACGGGAGTAGGGGTGTAGGTTTGGCAGTAGAAAGTGGAAGAAGTTTCTTTCCCTCAGGAAGCAGGCGGCAAAGTCAGCTACTGCGAATGGGAGTAGCGAATGGGAGTAGCGTGGCGTGGCAATCCGGTCAGGAGTGGAGGTTTAGGACCGAGTGGTGAATGGACCCATGTTTGGTGGCTCTGGCCGCAGCGGGGTGCGTGGGGCAGCAGGCCCTCGGAAGAAGAACGCAGTTGCAGTCCGACAGGCAGAAAGTGGAGACACAAATTTTAATCAACTCTCCCAGACAGGAGGAAGTCTGGAGTTCTGGCTGTGCTGCAGGGACGCTGCAGTCCCTCCGTGGAGCGCCACAGCACGGGAGAGGGGTTCAGAGGGGCCGGAAACTGGGTCCCGTGCTCGCGGACCGCGGCGGGGTAGGTAGGGCCCGCTCCGACTCCCGCAGCCAGCCTCGCCGGGCCAGGCTGAGGCCGCCCCTTTCCACCCCAGCCCCGCCTCGGCTCCGCGTCCAAAAGCCTCTTCCTCCTCTCCCGCGGAGTCCGTCTGTTCCTGCGCCTCCTCACCGCCGACTAGCGCCCTCTGGCCTGACGTCACCCGCGCGTCCGCCAATGAGCTGAAGAGAGACCCCTCTGAGGCCGGAAAGTGACGGGAGAAGCAGCCAATGGCCGGAGGAGGGGCGGGCCGAGGCGGGGTGTGAGGGGAGCGCCCGGCGCGTGGGGAGCTGCGGGCCGGCGGCGCGGCGGACGGGGGCGCGGCGGGGGGCGGTGCGCGGGCGGCCCCTCCCCTGTCGGCTGCGGGCGGGCGCCGGGAGCCGCCGGAGTTTCCGCGCCCGGGAGGGAGATGCGGCCGCGGCTCGGGCTCCTTGCAGGTAAAGCGCGGGGCGGCCCCTGCAGGGCCCAGCGCGCCGCGGGGCGAGCAGAGTTGGGCTCCGAGCGGGCGCGGGCTCCTCGCTGCCGCCGAGCCCCGAGCCCCGCGCGGCTGCCAGGGCCCGGGGGCAACGCTGCTGGCGGAGTTGGCTCCTGGACCCGAGCTGCGGCCGGGGCCGGGGTCACTGGGGACGCGGGCCCCGAGCGCCCCGGTGTAAGCAGCACACGGGACAAAGGGCGCGGCGTGGAGGCTGCGCGCCCCGCCTGCCGTGCCCGTGGCTCTGGCCCCTGCGCTCCCCCAGCCCGGGCCGAGGTCACCACCCCAGCCCCTGCCCGCTCCAGCCGCGCGGGCGCTCTCTTGGCCCGCGGCGCACCGGGCGCCTGCGGCGCGTCCCGGGAGCGGCCACCTGGCCGCGGGGCCCCGCGCCTGGCCGCCAGCTGGCCGCGGCGCAGGCGATGGCTGGGCACAGCCGGGCCGCTTGGCCGCCTGCCCTGGGTTACGAGGCGGCTCCCCCGCAGCGCCGCGAGCGCCTGCTACTACACGCCCGGCTGCCGAGCAGAGCGGCGCGAATGCGGGGGCCACCGGCCGGGACGCCCGGGGCCACCCAGCCGCCACTTCCCGACGTGGGCTTGGAGTTCGGGGAAGCCGAGCAGGTGGTGCAACCACCGCCTCACCTCCTGTGAACTCCGCGGGGCTTCTGGGCTTGTTGATGTTGTGACTGTGGGCTGTGTGTGTGTTTTCTTTCTTTCTTTTTTTTTTTAACCACACACAAAAGAAGGGAGGAGTTAGAGGAACGATCTAGCCACTATGAATCATCCCACACTTTGCTCTTTCCCTAGGAGAGCAAATAGATGGGGAGAATTTCCTGGGAAACAGTTGTAGTAAGGACTACGTCCCCTCCCTGTCCCTTTCCCTGCAGTCCCGTCCGTGCCTGGCGCGTCCCAGCTGGAGGAGGGGTAAAGTGAATGCCTGCGGACCGAGATGGGAAAATGGCCACAAGCTAGCAAGCTGGAAACTTTTGGGGACAGTGGAACTGTGAATGTCGAACCACACACATTTTTGCTATAGTCAGTCATGGCCCTCGTGCATTACTGAATTTAAAAATGGGAAGCAGGTCACAACGGGACGATGCCTTCACTAGCAATGGGCTCAGCTGCACAGGAGAGCGCGGTGGAGATGGCCTGCTCCCCTGCCGTGCGGGGCTGGGACAGAATCTCCAGGCTACTGCCAGGCCCATAGATACTGGGTCAGAAACGATCATGCTGTTCAGTCTGATCTCCAGAGACATTGTCACATGTCAGCGTGGCAGAGGGCAGCTGGCTGGCTGTGTGGATGGATTGCTGTTGATGAGGTAGAAAGGCCGGGCAGAGGCCAGCAGGCCGTTCCATGCATGTGGAAGAATATTCTTCAGTAGGTGGCTGCTGCTAATTTTTCCAGGGTGAATCATTTAGTTTTGGTCTCACCATTCTGTTTACTGCAGTCCAGGCTGCTGTGTTATCTGTCACTGGGTCCTCATGGTTCACAGCTCAATGACATTTGTTTTTGGAGGGTCCCTGTTGAAAGTGTTATTGACCTTTGCACTGATGACTAATTTGTTTTAACCCCCTGAAAACAGAGGCTCGATATTAGAAGTTTGAGAAATTGGGGATAAAGGGGACCTCTGCTTTGTTCCGAATTCAGCTACTGTTGAGGGGCCAGTTGGTTCTGACCTGGAGTCAGCGATCAGAAGCAGGCCTTTAATACCACTCTGCTTGGACTGAGGCCCCGGTGGGATTCCCTTCTTCTCACTCCACAAGGTGAACTCACCTTCCAGCCATGGCGGAGGAGCTGGGGATCCCAGGCAGGGCAATATGTGAAGGAGAGGGATAAGATGGTGCAGCCTAGTGCCCATCAAGACAAAAACAGAATGTCTCTTAATATGTCCTGGCTTGGGTATAAATAAGGGTGGAGGGGCTGGTCCCCCATGTCTACCACCTCATGCAGCCAGGGCTTCTTTTACCTGAGTGCCAGGCCTGTCTCAGATCATTGCAGAACAAAGGTCATTTATTATTGGAGGAAGGGGAGTTGAAAGCAAGGTTGCTGTGTATGGTTATGCAGTTTATGCAACACAGACATGCCTGGCCAAGGAAACCCTGTGTCCTGGGTCTGCATGAAAGAAGAGTGCCTGTTTTCTCAATTGCAATACGTCCCCTTATGGGCTTGGCTGGTAAACTCATCTGCAGGAACAGATGATGGCAGCATGGATGTTCCCAGGACAGGCAGTCAGGGACTAGGCACCAGGAGCTAATTTCTCCAAAATTTGACAGTAAGGGAAACTAATTGTTTGCATACGTTACCTCATTTAATCCTTACCACAACCTCCTGAAGAAAGTAGTGGTACCCTATTGTGCCAGTGAGGAAATTGATCCTTAGAAAGACTAAGTAGCTCAAGGCCATGCAACCCACAAGTCCAGATTTGTATTGATTCTGAGAACTTTGCATGCATTTCTAACACACGGTAGCTTTTTTTTGTATTTGCAAGTGAAAGGCATTTTCTGAATTATTCTGCTATATATGTTAATGTAAATCCCTTAAATGAAAAGGGTTTTTATGAGTATTTTCAGTGGCAACAAAAAAGCGGGAATCTTGGAGACTAAAGAAGGAGGAACCCCTGAGATAGAGGAGCAGGGGAGTCACGTGAGGAGGAGAGAGCCAGCCAGAACTGAGATAATGTGGGGAGGGTGGCAGGAGGGGATGGGGGCAGACTGTAGATTCTCTGGTGTCCCTGCAGGAGGAGAGGAGGAGGAGATCATTCTGAGGTTGACTCAGCCATCCTTTTGACTTCCCAAGAGCCTGGACTGGCCTAGGAGGGCACCCCAGATGTTGGATCCACGGCCTGTCTTACGGGTATATGGGCTGTTGCTTGAGTACCAAAATGATTAGTCTGTTATGAGCAATCTGAAATATGGTAGCTAATTTAGGAGCACAAAGTATTTTCTGTTGCAGTATTCTCCCTGTAAGGCCATTTGAACCTCATGACCAACTTTTGTGAAATAATAGTCAAATATTTGGGGCTAAAGCAGATGACATCAAAACCAATTATGTGACCTTTGGTCAGCTCACGACTCTATGTACATTTAAAATTGCTATAAATTATTTGTTTTCCTTCACATTAATTTTCTAAATCAAAGAGCACTTTTATTCTCTCCATGTTAAGTCATTGTGTCTACCTAACTATTCAGTCTTTTGATTTGTATTTTTTTAAAGTAGCAGGAGTAATTTCTTTAGCTGAAATGTAAACATAGTGGCACAGTGGTCGGGGCCTGCGTGGTGACCTGCATTGTGTTTGCAGTGGTAATTTGGATTTGAGCAATGGTTTATCCTTTCATAGGAAAAGAAAAGAAGGCAACAGATAGTAGCTGGAATATTCCCCCAGCACTTGCCGAGAGCATGCCTTACGTCAGGCAATGAGGCTCGAGGGACAAGCAGTGAAAGAGTTGCAGAATCTTCCATCTCTGGGTGGTAAATCTGAACCACCTCTCAGGCCCTAGAAAGGGACAGCATTATCATGGAATGGTGTGTCCCGTTGCCTGTTGGGTCTGTCTCCACTTTCACTCAGGAGCTTGTGGAAGAGATGCCTGTGACCTCAGATGGCCTCTTTGGCTGACTTCTTATTGATTATAATCAAGGGGGCCGGCATTTGCTTCTATCTCAGGGGAAAGGAATGGGGGCCGGGTTCCTTAGTAGGGAAGACAAGAGTCTCAGTACCAATAAACCAAATACAGTAATCCCTCATTGAATGTCATTGTCAGTAGGTTCTTGGAAACTTCACCTGTAAACAAAATGATGTTTAATGAAACAGCCTTATTTGAGGACCTGCTGTAGGTTGTTTCAAATAAAGTCCCGGGTTCCAAGAGCCTATTGGTGACGTTAATTAAGGACTTACAGTACTAAAGGGGATTTTCTAAAGAAAATCGTTCTGTGCCTGTGTTTCAACCTCCTGGAAGAAAGTACTAGTGATCATAGCTAACCTCCTCTGAGTGTTCGTTAAAGCCTGGCAGTGCTGGGAATCCCATTTGACCCTCAACTCTATAAGGTAAACACTGTGATCATCCCCATTTTACTGGTAGGGAAATAGGCCCAGAGAGTTTAAGTAACTTGTCCAAAGTTACACAAGATTGAAACTAAGCAGCCTGACCCAAACATGATCCTGGTACATCCAAAGAAAGCACCTAATGAGGGTGTGGTAGGAATGGGGACAGAAAAATGTGATTTGGGTGGCAGTTTAATATTTGTTGAGGCAAATTCCAAGGCAGGAAGCTGTTAGGCAACTCTCACTACTGGACAGTTCTTATGCTCTGCAGAGTGCCACAGAAAGTGGGCTCGGAGAGAATGGGACACACATATGACCACACAACTAACACATGGCAAGGCTGAGACACAGACATTCCCGGCATTAACGTTTTGCCCGTTTGAAGGAAAAGTTCAAAATAAGTGTATATTTCATTCTTTCACCAGTATTGAAGGTCATGTCCTCACGTAGAATAGCCTCTTCTCTAATTTGGGATGCAGCTCAGCCCTTTCTGGGACAAGATACTGTCCCAGAACAGTCATTTTTCTATCTGTCTTCTGTGTGTAAAGCCCTAACCTGGCCCTCAGTCATTCGATCATGTGCCCTGCTCTGTCAGACTCTTCTCTCTCCCAGAGTTTCATCTAACTGTCCTGTGCACCTGAGTGCACGATAGAGCTCTTTCAATAGACGATGAGCTCTTTCAGAATTAGGATCGTGTTTTATACATACCCTTCCCCAAAACACACACGTGCGGGCACACACACACACACAGAGTCCTAAAACCCAACAATGAATATTTATTGTTTTTTCTTGACTGGATGAGATAAGATGGTAGCTTCTTTTTTTTAAGCTTTGTAAACTGGTTCAAGGACAATTAAAATGATTTGCCTTATGGGGTTGATAAATATAGGATTCCATTAAATCGATGTTTCTAAAGGGTTGTCCAGCATCAGAAACCCGAGGGTGTCCGATCCAATATATGTCGAGTGGTAGGGCCCAGGCATCTGCATGTGTCCCAGGTGACTTTTCTGCCCACTGGAGTTTGGAAACTGCAACTTAAAAGTTTTTAATGATGACATCCTATAAAACCACGGCACTGGCTGTCTCACTCTGATTTACTTACAGTAAATATGTCCACTGCAGAAACATTCCTGCCAGCGCATTGATGAATGTTTGTGTGACGTTGTTGTTCCTGCAGGTCTCTAACCAGCATGATGCCAGAGCAGGGGGCTGCCTGCCTGCAGTTCTCAGAATGGCCGAGCTGGACGCCGATTTGGTTCACATCCTTCCGTCTTCTGTTCTCCCTCCTTTCTGGGCTAAGTTAGTCGTGGGATTTGTTTCCCTCGTGTGTTTTGCACGGAGCTATGATGGAGATTTTGTCTTTGACGACTCTGAAGCTATTGTTAACAATAAGGTTTGTACCTTTACGCTTTTCTCGTAAACTTCTGTTAACCACTTGCCTGCGTCTCTGTAATCATCTAAATTTGTGCAGCATTCTTTTCTGTGAAACTTAGGTCAAGCATTTGCCTGGGCCCCAGTTGTCCTCTAGATTTCCACGTTTTTGATATTGTAGCTTTAATTTAGTCCCTCTCTCATTGCTGGCAGCAAGGTCTCCACCCCTGCATGTACTCTGGCTTTACCTTCATGAGGCCCCAGTCCACACATGTATCAGAGAGGCCGGTCTACTAAGATTACAAGGCAAGGGTATTGCAGGGCATTGCAGACTGAGTATTTCAGTTTTTGTGAACATTTTCCAGAATTGTTAAAAAAAAAAAAAAAAAAAAAGGATCATGCATTTGCTGCAGTGATGGGCGAGTCTGATCACCTGCCGAAAGATGCATTCTCAGCAGCACGCAGCAAGCTGGCTGCTGCCTTGTCCTTCACTCAGAGAGGATCAGGACAGCCTGCTGACAGCAGCTAGGGCAGGAGGAATATGCTGCCCGTGGATGCTGCAGCTCCTGCTCAGTGCATGTTTGGAGATTCAAATTTGCTGAACTTGCAAAATCCCAGGCAGTTTTGCTCACCAGTGGCTGCTGTATATTGGTGCAGGGAAAATAGTATTCCTTTTCACTCACTACCTAGAGTTAGGGCTGTCTAGGTCCTTAAGGGCAGCCTTTTGACTGAATCCAAATTTTACAGAACAAATCCTTTTAATAAAAGGATGACTGGTTACTAGTAATTAGTAACCTCGTTACTCTGCTGAAATTCTAATTACTCAGCAGCTATTTTGTGTGTGTTCCTTAACCAATGAAGAGGACTTGAGAGAATACACTAATCTAGCTGTTTAGTAGATGTAATTGTAGCAACTCTTTGTAACACTGTTTAAGTCACAGATTCCACTAAACGAGGAAAAGCTCTCTATGTGACAAACACATATTCTATGGGGAAGAAAAAAATGACTGATTTGCAGACATTTCATTTGTGACATAATATTGCACTTGATCCCCATTTTGATGGCACAAAGTAAAACATCGTTGATGTTTATTTTAATTCGAGTTTGTCATTTGTAATTTTCTTCAGGTTCACCAAGCAGTGACTGCAGATGATTCCATTTCACTACTTTTTTTAACCACGCTTAAAAGAACTGAGTAGCTCTAAAGCAACTATGTCAAACTGGTGGCTTCATAGCCACAGCATTGCCTTTCTCACAGGGTACAACTTTATTTTTTAACTCCCGGTATTCATTTTGGTGAGAGTTTCTTGACTCTTCTCCTTCTATAAAGTGGAAGATATATAGAAAGTGTTAATTCAGAGCCTGCGTTGAGAAATGTTGGTCAGCCAGGCAGGACAAAAACGTGAGCCTTGTTGGGTGGGTGCCCTGGTGTATGGGTGTGATCTCAGCCCTTGTGTGTGAGGTGAGGCAGATGAAGCTGTTTGTGGCGAGCACTGCCTTGGCAGGGTTTTCTGGAGCATCACACTGTGCCCCTTTTGTTAACTTGCTAGCCCTCCCTTTTTCCGTTCCTGTCTAATGAAAGGCCCTCCTCCGTTCACTGGCACTGTGCCTACAGTAATGCGAAACAGGCTGTTACTGGATTTTAGTGATGTTAAAGACCGTTTTCCAGATGCTTCCTGGTAGTGTTGAGTTGCCTTTTTTGTTCCTTGAGATGATGGTCCTCTTTGAGACAGTGGAGTGAGAAGGAATTTCAGACACAATACATCTTTTCCATAAATCATTATGAGGAAAAATTGACCTTTCTTTCTGTAGCACACCCTGCTGTGTGTAGGCAACACCTAATCAAATATTTAGAGCTTCGCTGGTGTTCATTTCCTTTTCAAAAAGAGGGAAAGATCCTCTGTCCAACCCTTACACAACTGAATGAGTAGTTGTGTGACAATGCACAGGAAGTTAGACTTCCTGTTTTGTCACTGGATCAAATAAGTTAGCAGTTGCATTGCGTGACACTCACAAAATAACTGGCTCTTGTCGGGGTAGGGTGGTCAGGGCACTCAAGGCCTGTGCAGCTGATCACTAATGGAAATGAAAGGCCCCCTTACTGTGGGAATCAGGTGACCAGCTTTGCGTCTGTCACCTCTGCTTACTGAACCCCAAGTTGTGCTTTGGATGTTTGTTGTTCTTTGGGGCCACCCATCATTTGACCCACTTCTTCTGTCTGGGGCATTCTTATTGCTCGAAGACCATTTGATTAGGAAGCTGGCACAGACATGGGCTCTCCTTTCAGGTGTGCCCACCTGTTGGAGTCAGGAGCTAGTCATACAAAGAAGTAGGGTCAGAACACAGCTGGCTAGTCTTGGCAAGGTGTCCGGGGTGTGACTCGTGGTTGTGGGTGCTCTGGGCTGTACAGCCCTTTTCTGGTTTTCCAGCCCACGTGGTGAGTCTGTGAGCTTCACACTCCCCCTTAAATCATTTCTGTTTTTGCTTAAATGATTCAGAATTTGTTTGGGTACTGCAATAAAGAATCTCGACTGATACACCAGGCAATGATCAGCACATCGTAATTTCTAGTCCCTAAAACATCCCTGTTTAATTATGCTTTAAAAAGAAAATTAATCATCAGTTTTGTTACTTACTCCATAGTGCCTTGTTTGCATTTTTTCTTGTTAGACACAGTTTAAGCCGTCTAGTTTCATAGTGTAAATGTAAAACAAAGATACATTTTTTAAGCATCTATAGTGCAGTACTAAATTAAATTACCTCAACAGTAAGACAGGTACAGTTTTTTTCATATTTAGTGATGATTTTTATCTTTAAAAATTATGTGGAAGTTTTTTTCCCTGAATTTCATAGTCTGCTCAGCCCATAATCAAAAATGGAAAACTTTAAAAACTATGGGTTTATCCATATTTATGTTTTAACGGGGACATTTTTGGTAAATTACCTTATTTATTGGATATGAGAGGTCAGTAATCTTATTTAGCTATATGGCCCGTTCATTCATTCAACATGTATTAAGCATCTTCCGTATACTCCCAGCAAACTCAGATGGGGTCCAGGCCTTGTAGAGCCCTGGTCTAGTGGCACAGACAGATAGTGGTCATGTGATTGTAAATCCCAGTGTGCCACGCACTATGGGGACAGGGGCACAATGCCCCAGACCCATAGAAGGGGGACAGGATCACCTCAGAAAGGGCAGAGCTCAATGGCTGGGATATGAATGGGGGGAGGAACTGAGTTGCGAAGAGTTGACAGTGACTGTTCAGGCGAGACCTGCACAGCCTTTGGGACAGGAGCTCACAGGAACCACAGTAGGACACAGTGTCAAGTTTGGTGGGAGCCAGAGCACCCCGGGCTGTGGCAGCCCCATCAGGTGTGGGCTCTGTCACAGGAGGGTGGGATGAGCCAATGTGCAGTTTGAAACAATCAACACAGAGACCATGTAAGAGGGCACGGTGACCCTGCTAGGCCTGCAGCCTGGGGGAGAGATGGTGGAGTTTGGCCCAGGCTGGTGGGAGATGTGGAGAGAGAGGGCAGATTCAAGAGCGCTGATGAACTCTCAAGAAGAGGGCTCAGTGAGGGCATCGGTACAGAGCTGAGGGAAGAGTCATGACTCCCTTGTCCAGAGTGTCCCCTGGTGTGTTCCTGCAGGACCTTCAAGCAGAAACGCCCCTTGGGGACCTGTGGCGCCACGACTTCTGGGGCAGCAGACTAAGCAGCAACACCAGCCACAAGTCCTACCGGCCTCTCACCGTCCTGACTTTCAGGTGAGGCGTGACCACTCAGGGCATGGGATGTTGGCCATGGTTGTGTGCCACTGGGTGCTGAGGGTTGGGGAGTCCCATCAGTGGCTCCTGCGGAGGTATGAGCCACTCACAGATGGGGGTCTCTAGGAAGTGCAGCTAATTCCAGCTAGTAGGAGGGAGGTTACAGGAGGATCAAGACTGTGCCTGAGGAACCACCCATCGTGGTCCTGTCACAAGGACGATGCATTCTGTATTTTTCTCATTCTTGGAGGTTTGACTGTTTGCTGGTTAACAGCTAGGGAACAGTGTGAATCAAAGAAGCTAATGAAACTATGATTTTTTTCACTATAAAAAAACAAATAATATATAAATCTTTCTATTATTACCAAGTCAATATGCAAAAACAAAATGAAGCTTAAAGACAATTCCCCTGAAGCCAGTCTTGATGGCTCACGCCTGTAATCTGAGCACTTTAGGAGGCTAAGGCAAGAGGATCGCTTGAAGCCAGGAGTTTGAGACCAGCCTGGGCAATATAGCAAGACCCTGTCTCTTAATAAAATGAAAAAATTTAGCCAGGCATGGTGGCACACATCTGTAGTCCCAGCTACTAGGGAGGCTGAAGCAAGAGAATTGCTTTGAGCCCAGGAGTTTGAAGTTGCAGTGAGCCGTGGTAACACCACTGCACTCTAGCCTGGACAGCAGAACAGGACTCTGTCTCAAAAACAAAAAAACAGTCCCTGCCTCCATTAATCAGGGAACTGTTTGCATTAAATTGCTTTATTCATCTCACAAAGGTTTTCATCCATACCTGTTTCTCCGGTGTGTTTAAATACTTGCGCATAGACCCCCCACGTGCATGTGAAAGTGATGTATGGGAACCACAGGCAATTGAGAAACAGTAAGAATCTAGGAGAAGGCGTCTGTTGGGTGAAAGGTGGTGGGTGTGCCGCTAAGGAGCGCTTTTTTGGGTGGATAAGCAAGTTGCACGACTCTCTTAAATCCAGGTCCCTATGGAGTAGCCAGGAGTAATGTGTGGTATATTGTATCTTCTTGGAACGTACGTAGTCTTGCCTTTTTTGTACTTAAAAATTTGACTAGCTTTTCTTTCGATTTTCCTCTGCAAGCCTCCCCCTTGCCACTCCCCTTGGCCATGTCCGTTTTGTCCATTTGTCCCTCTGCGGTTAATTATGTCTCCACCTTTTCTTCAACCTTCTTAGCTTGACAGGCATTATTTATCTTGGTGCTATTTTTACCAATCTGGCACAACATCTTGCTCTTCTCCTTTTAATATTTTCACGCACAAGCCTTTTCCTTCAGACCGTTGCTGTTTCTCTCCGCACGCCACTGTGCGTCCAGCCTGAACACCCTGTGTTTGCTGCAGGATTAACTACTACCTGTCGGGAGGCTTCCACCCTGTGGGGTTTCACATGGTCAACATCCTTCTGCACGGTGGCGTCTCTGTCCTCATGGTGGATGTCTTCTCGGTGCTGTTCGGCGGCCTGCAGTACACCAGCAGAGGCCGGAGGGTGCACCTGGCCCCCAGGGCGTCCCTGCTGGCCGCACTGCTCTTTGCTGTCCATCCCGTGCACACCGAGTGCGTAAGTATCGTCTGCACGCACCTGAGAAGTGACGAGACATCCCTATGTCGTCTCCTTTTCTAAAACGGGTGCCCTTTATAAGCTCATCTTATTTCTAGAGCTGGAGAAAGCCTGCTCTGCAGTATACTCTGTAAATAGAAAGTACACTGCATAAATGTCCCGCCAGACATTTGAAACGATTATGTCTGGGTCAGAGACATCTCTCGTGAAAAAATGCAGAGTGAATTTGGTGGAGTCTTCGTGATAAGGTATGATGCGATCTCTGGGCATACCTTCTCTTGAGCTTCTGTTGCCAACACTAGCTGGCAGCCTGTGAGTGCTGGATATTTATTGTCTGGTGTTGAAGTTTAAAGGCCAGAGGCTACGAACCATTCTTCAGGGAAGGGTCTGATGCCGTTTTTCTGTTAGTTCACAGCTTATTGATTTATAGAATACATTCTTATACTTAATATGATTGTCATAAAAACGCTGTGATATCAGTTGGACTAATATGACAATTCCCACTTACCGATGAGGAAATGGCCTAGGAGGATAAATGAAGGATTTATCCAGGGTGAGTAGCAAGTGAGTGTAGGATAGGGCTCACACTCTGGTCTCCCCAGGCCCCTGCTGGGGAGCTGTCCTGAAGTCTCCCCACCCTCCTCCTCCTCTCTCCCTGTGTCATCCTTTTCCCCTAGACAGATGTGGCCCAGGTGATCAGGCAGGTGACAGGTGCCTCACCTGTCTCCCTTCCATTGAGCTGCTGCTGCGTGGATTTGGTACAGACTGTGTTGGGATCTAACTAGATATTGGTGAGGTTTTCAGGAACTAACTTACCTCCACCCCCGTGAACCCTTTGAAAATGTAAGTCAGCATGTTTGCTGAGGTAAAAGATTTGATTTGAATCATTCATTCTGCGAGCATGAAGTACCTGGTATAAAATACTGCATATGCTTTATTATTAACTCTTCTCTCACAGTTGACTTCTGCATTTAAAATGGATTTATATACCTACATTTAACCAGTTGTATTGAGCTTCTCAAAGTAAGTTCCAAAATGTTGAGCAGAATTCCTGTTTTTAGCATCTGATTTTTTTTTTTTTTTTGAGACAGAGTCTCACTTTGTTGCCCAGGCTAGAGTTAGTGCCGTGGAGTCAGCCTAGCTCACAGCAACCTCAGACTCCTGGGCTCAAGCGATCCTCCTGCCTCAGGCTCCCAAGTAGCTGGGACTACAGGCATGTGCCACCATGCCCGGCTA
The DNA here is from genome assembly GCF_000956105.1 of Propithecus coquereli. Taxonomy (NCBI): domain Eukaryota; kingdom Metazoa; phylum Chordata; class Mammalia; order Primates; family Indriidae; genus Propithecus; species Propithecus coquereli. The sequence goes on along the minus strand of NW_012146301.1, from coordinate 2,695,480 downwards.
ATTTTTTCTATATATTTTTAGCTGTCCAATTAATTTCTTTCTATTTTTGGTAGAGACGGGGTCTCGCTCTTGCTCAGGCTGGTTTCTAACTCCTGAGCTCAAACAATCCGCCCGCCTCGGCCTCCCAGAGTGCTAGGATTACAGGCGTGAGCCACTGCGTCTGATTTTTATTAAACTGTTCTTTGGTATCAAGAGTATTGTGGAGCTGCTATCACAGCTTTCTCCTAATATTTTATTTTTTACTAAAGCAAATTCAGAGGACTTAGGGCTTGATATGCTGGGACTGCTGTTATAAAATTTTATCTACACACAATTGCAAAGATGTGGAAACAACCCAAGTGTCCATCAATACATGAGTGGATTAATAAAATGTGGTATATGTATACCATGGAGTACTATTCAGCTTTAAGAAACAATGGTGATATAGCACCTCTTGTATACTCCTGGATAGAGCTGGAATGCATTCTATTAAGTGAGGTATCCCAAGAATGGAAAGAGAAGCACCACATGTACTCACCATCAAATTGGTATTAACTGATCAACACATAAATGCACATATAAGAATAACATCTATTGGATGTTGGGTAGGGGGGAGGAGGGAGGAGGGGACCCGTATTTGCATACACAATGAGTGCAATGCGCACCACCTGAAGGATGGACGTATTTGAAACTCGGACTTGGCGAGGGGGCAAGGGCAACATACGTAACCTAAACATCTGTACCCCCATAATATGCTGAAATTAAAAAAAAAATAATTTTATCTACACATAACTTTAACCAAATTAGAATTTGTTTGAGTCTGAGTTCTCCATGGTCTAAATGTTTGTTGGGACCCAGAAATAGTATACGCATTGATCATAAATAAGGGACTGGGATATGCCGATTTCCCTGGAAAAGTACCAATCCACTGTTTTGCTTCTTGTCTAATTTAGCATGATCTTCAAAGCAAAATGAAATATTTGAATTTTTAGACAAAGAAAGTTTTCTAAAATTCTCATTTTAGGTAGTGAGAACTTGATATATAAAAAAGTTTCAAGTGCCAGTAAGTATAACTGGATGTGCTTACACACGCGCGCACACACACACACACACACACACACTCCAGATAAGTGCGATCTGACAACATGTTAATCTTCAAAGTCCACATTCCAGATCTTTAAAAGGAAATTGAGGCAGGTCTAGCTGTAAGAGAGAAGGAAATATTTGAAAAATCTCTTCATCTCTCCCTCTCCATTCCATGACAGCCATTCAAACTCAAATTTTTAAAAAAGTTATGAATAATTTAAAAATAGCATTCTAAGATGGATATTTTATATGTTTATCTTTCATTGTTTGTCAAATAGTTTTCAGTTTTCTCTTATCTGCATTCCCCTGTTATCTCCCATTCTGCATTTAAAAATTCCGGCTTTAAAAATGTGCAGAGAGTGGGATACCCAGGCAAACAGGCGTCCTGACCAGCACCAAAGAGGCAGCCCAGCTCTCTGAGGGGCCGGGCCAGAGGCCTGAGTGACCACCTGGGCACAGTGTCCCCGGACTGATCCCATGCAGGATGACGACAGTGGGGTCTTGGGTAGTAAGCGTGCCTCTGTTTACATTTATTAAGAGAAAGTAGTGGCAGTGTAGGCCCCTGTAGGTTTTAGTGACATGGATTTCTTTATATTAACACTTGTGTGTTCTGTGTCTTTACTACTCCTCAACATTAATACTGAAAGTGGTGTTGCCCACTGCAAACAAGCACCTAAAGCTTCCTGTCTTCTAGGGTGACCAGCCATCCAGTATTCTCAGGACTTTCTGTTTTAAAACAGGGACAGCCTGGGCAAGGGGCGGGGGTGACTCGGTCACCCTAAAGGCTTGCCACCTCTGGTCTGCGACTGGTAGTGCAGCAGTTACAGTCGGTGTTATTTGCACCCCAGCTGATATGAGAGTCTCTCTTTTTCAAATGTGCCACGCCAGTTCTGTTTGTAGACACACAGGCCTCTGACACACCAGTTACTGCTGGAGGGAGGGCTCCTAGGGAGGGCTGCCCTATGAGGACAGGGGTGCCCCTGTGTGGGTTTTACTGTTTGTTTTCCTCAAAACCTTGGGGAAGATTTCAAGTTGCCAGGATTCCAGTATCAAAGAGAGAAACTCAGACCTCCTTACGAGTTCTGCCCATCCAACAAACCCAGACTTTAATCCAGGAGGAATCAGGTGGGGAAACCTGCCCATGCCTTCTTATGGCCCCTGTGCAGTCTGTTCCTAGTGGGGAAACAGTGGTACCACCTGCTTTGTGAATTCAGGGGGATTGCAGTTATTTCTTCAGAAAACTCTGATAGAAGTACTTCATGTTATTTGTAAGAAAAAAAAGTAGCGTTTGTGGAGAAATTTGCCTGAAAATACATTATGCAAATATCAGAAAAGGAAAATAAAATCTCTTCTTGCTTATGTTCATTCTCAGACAATGATTGGACACAGTCCAATCATTTGGATAGTCTTTTAACATTTTTTTCTATGAAATCTCTAATTACTATGCCAAAAATTCATTGTAAGTGAATTTTTACTTTTTTATTTTTACAAAATAGTCTTTTGCTTTAAAACATTTACCATACTTTAAAAATTTTTGTTTTTCTTTATATCAGACCGTATAAAGTACATTGCTAAAAGTCCTGGGACTGTCTTTAACAATTAACAAAAAGAAAAACATTTCTTTAAAAATAAGTTTATGATGTTTGAAGTTCATTTTTATGCGATTCTTTACACAGGCCTCAGCTAATAGTAATAAGTGGGGGTAATAAGCAGGTAATAAGTGGCTTAGATGGACTGGTCCTCTTGACCTTCATCCCCAGTGTTTATCCAGACTGTTTCCTTCCCCTTCACTCACTCTGTTTCCCTGGTCTCTGACCCTCCCTCCCCAGGCTTCCTCGGAGACCCCATTGTTCTGTGGTCCCTTTGGACAGGCTTCTCCGGATTGGCTTTCGTTACTTTCTCTTCTCCCAAGGGCTTGGACTCCGGTCCTCCCCTGGGCACTGTAGGTAGCCACAGCTATGTGATGCCCCTCACTGCCCTCCCATCCTGGCCGCCACCTCACTTGCCGCCCTGCCACAGAGACGACACCCTGCCTCCCCAGAGCTTCTGTGTCCTTTGTCCTTTTCCTTTCTGCTGCTCCTGTTTCTAGAAGCACTCCATGGGATTCACCAGGGAAGTAACAGTGAGCCGCACCCACCGTGTGCCAGGCTCTGTTCTGTGTAGCTGCACCTCTGATTGTTTTACTGTGTCCCTGATTGAGTTTACAGCCCCGAGTATTCCAGAACTCTCATTGCATATTCATTTCACTCCTAAAGTAATTGGATTGTTTAACCCTCCAGCATGCTGGCATACTTGTTCCAGATCCGTTAAGCCTTTGTTTTGTCCGTAGGTTCCTTCCTGGTAGGATTTTTATGTGTGTGGTATTCACATATTGGATTTATCAGCTTATTCAGCCTTCCTAGTCATTGCATGACACCATGGGCTGCCACGTGCACTCCATCAGGAGGTTACAATTACGGTGGATAATAGGCCTCTGCATTTCATATATAACCAGTGTAGTGTAGGGGGAAACGGCTCCTAAAAAGGCGTGCTTCCTCAGCTGTTGGTTGTACATGCACTTGGGAAGCATATGTAAATACAGTAATTTTATACTTATTGTATATTTTCTTATCAAGATTTATAAAATAGTCCTTTATTCTGCAGCTCACATATCACATATCGGTCCTTTGAGAAAGGATTAACGTACAACCTTTATAGCACTACCTAGAGAATCATAGCAAAAGCTTTGATGTATGTCAACATTCAGGCACTGATTAGTAAAGGATCCCACCTACACTAGACCAGTCCTCGTGCGTGGAATTCTGTGTCTTTCATCACTGTGAAACATTTGGAGAGCAATTACTGGAGCAGCCAGCCTGCAAGGAAGAAACACAAAGTTCATACTGCTTCATTCTCACTACGGAAAAGAAGGCAAGGGCAGAGTCCTGTGGAAAATGGGGTGAAAGAAATGGTACAAATGTTATTCTCTTTTCATCCTACTTGTTAATCACTTTTGAAGCATCGGCTTTTCAGGCTAACCCACTTAATCAATTTTGGTCTGATGGGAGGAAAAGATGGCAGAGGCAGCTTTGAAGGATTATTCCTGTGTCTTTTTCTATCCGCAAGATGGCTTTTAACACTTCTTTCCTACTTTTATGTCCGTCATGTTTCCAATCAAATTTTATTTTTTAAATATCGTGCCCTTTGAGCTGATAACATTTTCCATTTGAAAATCCACTCTGGGGACATCAGAAGCCTGTCTCTGGAGCTCTTGGGTGCCGCGTGTTAAATAGCACAGCTTTTCCTGCACACGCGTGTCGCTATCCCTGTCCAGCTCGCAGACTGGCTATCAGTAGGTCCAGATCAATCCGGCTTTCTCCTGGAAACAGTGAAATCAAGTCCTAGACCAAAAAAGGGAAAAGAGAACCAATTATAAGATAACACCTCAGGGTTGTTGCACAGCCACACGGATTATTGTAATAGGTGGCAGGGTCTAGGAAGTTTCTTGTTTTATATGTCTAAAGAATGGTTTGTATTTCCGAAGTTTAGGATGTGCTTAAACGTTTTTATGTAATTCTTTTTTTTCTTCCCCTTCTAAGGTTGCTGGTGTTGTCGGCCGCGCAGACCTCCTGTGTGCTCTGTTCTTCTTGCTGTCTTTCCTTGGCTACTGTAAAGCATTCAGAGAAAGTAAGCATTATGTTCGTCTTCTCAATTTTCCACCTTTGTCGTGTTTTGTCCTGTGGAGCAGTGTCTTAAGAGATGGGAAATGATCGTCTGTGTGAATTTATCCCTTTGGGGAGATGTGGGTGAGAAGGTGCATAAACGCCATTGCTTTTTCTGTGATGCAAAATTCTAATATCCGTGTCCACAGAGGCCTGTCCTATTGGGTGGTGAGAGCAGAAGCAGAAGCAGAAGTACTAAAGCAGCTGTGATTGATTTTTGCTATTGTATTTACGACAGAATTGTAGGATTGCAAACTATTCTAGGACAGGCTGTGCTGTTTTGATGTTCTGTGGATTTATAGCCCAGCCATCCTCTGTAGTTTCCAGGGTTGGATTGGAAAGGGCCTTGAAGACTTTTCATTTGCTGTCACTCCTCCCTCCCCTCCTGCTCAGGCTGTGTCCTGGAGCACCTGTTCTCTCAAAGCTTTGACTCCTCTAAGGCACGGCAGAAGGGTGACCCGTGTGGCCCCAGAATGTGACAGTGCTCACTCAGAGTGTGGTGACACTGACCCCCCCCTTCTCTTGTTCTTATTTCATCATACCAAGGTAAAACCACCACTTCTTCCTGTGACACATTCGTTTTCTAATATGTCTGAGGGTTTGGGGACAACTGAATACAATCGATTCGAATACTGAGAATAGCGTTGGTAGCTTTTCTTCCTGAGACTGAAAGTTAACTCAGCAATAAGACACTTCATCTCTGCCTCGGGTAGGGGTCGCGCCACCTCCGATGAATGTAAAACTCCCAAGAGACATGCGGCCCCCCCAGGATCTGGGGAGGTTGTACCTGCGTGGCCTGGTAGTGAGTTCGGCACCATATGAACTCGTCCGTGTGGCTATTCCATGAGATCATGAGTTGCTGACGGGAGTGGGAGGGGATGGGAGGTGGTCCTTCCTACCACGCTGTTGTGGTCACTGCATGCAATGATACTTCGTGTTCTAAAGTCGGCAATTAAATCTGAATTTGCAGGTACATAGGATAACAATTTATCAGCGGTCATATTTTTCCTGAAGGAAATTAAAACTTAAGATTTGTGGCTTTTCTCAAAGACAGCTCTAAAGTTTCATAAAGTATCATTTTATTAATTTTAACATATCCTCACTTAAAGTAACTACTCCCTATTCTGAATGGATTTCAAAGATATCAGAAGTGATTTTTGAAGAGAGTATAAATGTTGATAGATTTAACATGTGGGTTACATCATTTAGGGGATACAATAGGACTTCTCACTACTTCTAAAGATTGCTCTTGTGTGAAATAATGGGAAGACTATCATCAGACTGAAAATTTTTCTATCAAGTGAACTAATACATTTGTCAGCCTCCTTTAATGGAGTATTCTCACAGAATGGTGAAAAACTGAAGACATTTTATTTTCCTTTTCTGGATCCTTTTACTAACTTTTTCTCTGTTCTAATTCACAAATTTATATATTAATATTTATATGTTATATATGTATCTTTTTTAATTCATTTGTAAATTATAAAATTATTTCCAAGAGCCATCCATACAAAAGATAAATTTTTCCTAAAGTTTCTCGAAATTAATACCAAAAATAAAGAAGCTTAAATGTGTGGTAGTTGTTCAATTAATTAATACTTTGATTCATGAGAAATAGGCAAAGTATATTTTAATATCGACATAAATATATTACCTGTAAGTAACAATGTGACCTTTCTTTTTTGGTCTAATAACATTCTTTTAGCATTTATAATATGTTTATTTTAGAATTGTAAAGAAATTATCAGGCCTTTAATGTTAAGTTTGTAAATGGTTTTGAGAAAGTTAACCTGGAAATATTTTACATTGCAAACCAATATCAGTGGTAGATGCAGCTTCTGTGGAAACTCTTCTAAGATTATGTATCAGTAGCTTTTCATTTGGTTGAAGTTACTTGGAACAGTTAGAAGACAAATGGATCGATTAGGAAGCCTTTGGAGAAAGCTTTTTGTTGACCTCTTGTCTATGAGCCACCCCACCTTCCTGGCATCTGTTCTCTTGTTAACTTGAACCCTCTTTGGGAAAAGGAAAGAGTAGATTAAAATGGAGCCTCTGGAGTTGCCTCCAGGCTGGTCTCTGGTCCTTCGCAGTCACCGACAGCTTGTTTAGTCTTTGGAAAATACAAAGCTACAGTAGTTTGCATCTCACACTCTTCCAGGGCTCAGGGTCTTGACCCTGAAAGTTATTATTGGCCATGGATCTGGTACCCTTTCTGTCCCCTAACAATGTCTACCTGCCTAGGCAGGCTTTGTGTTAGAGAATATCACAGTTTTGGGGGGGAGTTTCAAGTGGGTGGTTTAAAACCCTCATCCCTCAAGCTGCATCGCCATCATTTTGAATCAGCTTTCACTGCTGTCTTCCATTCCCGGTCCCTTCACAGACTACCGACAGAATGATCAGGTCCTGCCTCCCAATTCCATCGCAGCCTGGTGGCACACAGCAACCTGGATTCTGGAGAGAGGGCCCCAGGCTCACTGTCATTAGCTTTCTTGGGAGAGTCCCCTGAGCCTTGCATGTGAGCAGTTCTCTGGCCCCTGCCCAGCAGGGTGCTGTGCCCTGAGCCCCACATGCTGTGGCCTGAGGACCTTGGGATGGGAAGCCCAGCCCCATCCTCGTTGCTCCCCTCACTCTGCTACCTGCTCTCTCCCCTCCTCACAACTCCCAAACCCCGCTTTGTCTAGTTGTCCCCAAAACTGGCACGAGGAAGTCTGGGGGAGCCTTTCCTAATCTCTTGACAGAGCTACTGTTTTCAGCAACTTTTCTGTGTTTCTGATTTTCCATGCTCCTTTGTAAACATGCTAACAATAGGATATGCTGCTTTGTTCATTGACAACTCTTTGGAATAATCCTTAAATGCCATGTTAATGTTCCACTTCATACATAGGGCGCCTGAGCGTATTTTTTAAGGGAAGCAGACTTTCCACAAACTAATAATATCTTCACAGAGAAAAAGCACTAGGAGCCCTGTATGCAAAAGTAATTCTGGTGAAGATATTCATGAAACACCACTGTCTCTGAGTCTGTTCTAAAATAGCATAGAGGCTTATTGATTTTGGTCGTTCATTTCATCACCAATAATTGTTAAATTTTAAGGTGTTTTTTCTTTTTTTTTCTTTTCTTTTTGTGTTAAAGATAGGGTCTCACTCTGTTGCCCAGGCTGGAGTGCAGTGGCATGACCATAGCTTACTGCAGCATCAGACTCCTGGGTTCAAATGATCCTCCTGCCTCAGCCTCCCAAGTATTGTAGCTAGGACTCCAGGTGTATGCCACCATGCCTGCCTAATTTTTTATTTTATTTTATTTTATTTTTTAGAGATAGTATCTCACTGTGTTGCCCAGGCTGGTCTCAAACTCCTGGCCTAAAGTGATCATCCACCTCGGCCTCCCAAAGTGCTAGGATTACAGGTGTGAGCCACTGCACCCGGCCTAAGGGTGTTTCTTATACCAGCCCCTGTGTCTGATGCTGGGGATGCAGAGACTAAAAGACAAACCCCGTGTCCTTGAGGGATGTGCAATCCAATATATTTTGATAAAATAAAGCTTCCATTATTCAGAGCGCCCAAGGAGCACAATGTTCTGCTTCTTCACACTTCCCTGTTGCCTTTTTCCCTCCCGTACCCCTCGCAGCAGGTGCTCAGTAAGTGCCACCTTCTTTTCATGCTGTGCTTATGAGGATGGGGGGCCGTGGCCTTTGTACTTCTGATTTCTTTCTTTTTCCTTCTACTAAATTTCCTTCAGTTCAACAGAGCAGAGACCTTGATCCTAGTGGACATTCAGGTGTATATATTTTCATTTGGAGTTTGAGATCATCTTAAGAAATAATCACATTTTTATTTTCCCCTATCTAATCAGTGCAGATTATACAAAAAGCTGAAAGTGTATTTACTGTCGTTGCAGTAATGATTTCTTGTTCCAGTTGCCTGTGTTTATAAACGTTCAAGAGAGAATCAAAACTCTTTCATGGTAGAAGTTAAGTCCATTATTTATGGGGATACAAATAATAATGCTATTTTTTAATGTTGAAAGTGACCTGGTCTTTGTACTTTTTGGATCTGAACATAAATTCAAAGAAAGGCCTAGCATCAGTTACACATAAATTTGAAGTTCAAGAAAGTCTTTTATGGAGGAACAGGTTTAATATTAAGGGAACAAAAAAATTGAGTACCTGAAATTAATTACTCAATTAGTTAAAGTTCTCTTTCAGAGGATACATTTCCTTTTTGGTAACTGCATTAGCTTTCTTTGTAGATGCAATGTCTGTATTATAAAGCTCTGGACAATTTTTAACTGCCTGAGTTTATTAACTAGCAATTCTGTCCTAACCTCTGGAATCCTGGTATTTTTGGAAAGTAAAAAAATCTATTCACATAACATTTCTGGGGCTTTGCCCTCTTTTTGGGGGTGGGGGGGAGCAGGTGGTGCTTAAATAGAATATTTCCAAGCAAGATCTTTGCAACAGAATGTTTTTTTTAAGAAGTAAATGTCCTTATAAAGAAAGCATACTTTTTCTTAAAAAAGAAAATTACTAAGTCAGATGAAGTCAGTGGTACACTGGTTATTAATTCTGAATGCCCAAAACAAAAAGTATTAGTCTTACTGAGGCATCTTGTCAATATTTAAAGTCTGGTATTTCACATTAGAAACAGATCATCTCTGCACTATAAACTTGCTAGAACAGCCAAAACTATTTTGTTTCTAAACTAATACCTTGAAATACTCGTTTTCTGGGCGTCAAGACTAAGAAGATAAACTTAGTCTCATTTATAGTGGGGAGGAGAGAGTCTTTCTGGAGGGGGATGGATTTGCTATATGCCCAGAACAATATTTTAAGTTCTAAACTATTATATTATTCATAATATCAAAGACAAGATCTCAAATCTCAGTTGTTTTTAAATCCTTAAACCTTATTTGCTGTATTGCTCTCTTTATCATAGTTCAGGCACTAACATAGGATAACTTACTCTTGGGATACCATTCCTTCATATTTTCATTCTGATTTAAGACATTTGTTTTTTTGGGTTTTTTTGTTTTCTGGGTTTTTTTTTTTGACTTAGAATCATGCAATTTAAAAAATAGGGCAGTTGCCTAACTCATGTTGTAGAGGACACTTGTTTTTAGATTTGGGGCTGTTGCTGACTGAATTATGACCGTGGTATTCATGTGTATTCTCTTTTCTCTACCTTCACATTTCTTTGCTTCTTCCATTGCTTGATTTTCCCAAAATGGACCCATATTTTAGAACGGGAAGTCTGACTTCTTTCATTCTGCGCGTGGAAGCACGGCTTGGTTGGTTCCAACTTTTGGAACGTGAATGTGATGCTCATTGTATTGCTCTGGCAGATAGAGAGTCGCGGCCACCTGTCGAGGTGGCGTGGTTCCCACACACAACATGACGTGCCAGTTTCAAGCGGCGGAGATGCCAGGCACAGAGTGGTGAAGAGGGGTAGCTTGTACAATGTGATGCTTTTTCTGAAAGGAGATCTTCCCACTGGAAAGGAGTGCCAAATCCGAGACACATGCTTCATTAAATTGATCACATCTGTTGGCACTTGTGGGTGTTAGCACTGACAAGTGTCTTTCTGTTACTGCATTTTTTTTTCCTGTCCTCCCTTCCCTCTGTTGGCCTTTGCCTCCATTTACCTAAGTGATTGAATTATCTTAGATAATAGAGACATGTACTGAAACAAGAAAAACATTGCCAAGGCAAATCTCTAACTGCTGATGTATGCTAATGCTGCGTAATTATCCTAGAGCAAGTTGTCTTCTTAAGAGAGAAAAGATGCAGCATCGTGTCAAAATGGTTTTTTCCATCCTCTCCTGGGTCATTGGTACTTAAAATTTAGCAATTGGGATGAAGATGAGATGGAGAACTCCTGGTAAAAGTGACATCCTGAGATGCTTACATAGAGCCATGCACAAGTTAGAATTCCCTATCTTGGGAAGATTTATCTGAATAAAGATATTTATAAAGCAACTGCGCTGGAGGCGACATCTGTCTCTCAGGATTTATTTTTACTGTTTTTAACAGCTACTTCTAAATTTAAAATGAAAATAATACATTTTCCCCATACTTTTTTATATTCCTTATGTGGTTTTTTAATTAATTTTTTTTTAAGGAGTCTCCTACGTGTTGGAGATTCTTCCAGTTTGGGGGGGGTCCGAAGATTACATTAAAAGTCAAAAAACTTGACTTCTGGCTGTATTTGTTCACACTAAGCAAATTATTAACTTTTGGGTATTAAATTACATCTCATAATTGCAAAAGAAGTATGGTAATATAATAAGACTTCTGATGAATGTGGAAATAAATGAAACTGTTTATTGATTCAGCAAATATTTATTGAGTACCCACTATATGCAAGGTTATCATAGTTGTCTTACTAAATTGCTCAAACTTGGAAATAAAAGAATGGCTTGCATTTGTTACATAGCCACAAAAACACAAATTCATCTAGATTATGCTATCTGTTGATACTTATGAGCGTTACTCACCTTGACAAACCAAGATTCAAAGTAAATGTTAATTTGGGGGATTCCATGAGTAAAACTATATTAGAGCAGATCGTATTACCAGAAGTCCACTAGCTTGGGCTACCTGAACAGTCAGAATTGGTTTCCCAGTCTAATTTGTATGAGGCCTTTTTTGTTCACCCGCAGGACTGGAAACTTTTCGTCAGGGCTGGAAACATGTCATCAGTACTGTATAGGTTGGCCTTGGTTTATCGTATACATACATACTACATACTTCTAAAGAGGACTCCTTTGATTTACATGAAATGGTTTAAAAATATTAGTTAAATTAAGCTCCCCAATTTGAATTCTGGAAGGCTCAAAGTATGTATGCATGCTTAGTCCTGTTACTCCTGAAAAAATATTAAGTGGCTAATCTGGTAGGGATTGGGGAAGATTGAGTTAGATTTAAATAGGTAATCTCATTTCCTATTTTCCAAGTTTTCAAAGATAGAGTTTGAATACAAACATAGCACTGTGCAAATCATTTCGTCTGTGAACTGGGTCTTTGATAATATGGTTTAGAGTAGACACTGCCATGCAATAGAAATACAACAGGAGCCATACATGTGATTTTAAATTTTGAAGTAGCCACATTATAAAAAGAAACTTGTGAGATGAATTTTAATAATATATTTTATTTATCTCAAATATATCAAAATACAATTTTGACATGTAATCAATATAAAAATATGATATCATTTAAATTATGTTTTTATACTAAGTCTTCAAAATTGGGAATGTGTTTCACGCTCGCAGCACATCTTAATTGGGACTAGATACAGGTCAAGTGTTCTTTAGCTGTAACGACTACTCGATTGGACAGTGGCAGGTCTAGAATGCGGTGCTCTGACCCTGAAGCTGTCACTAGGTTTATAACTCTGACCATTGAGATTTTGCCGTTAATCTGAAATTGCCACTGTTTTGAGAAGTCACACTTAATATTAAATAATCACTGAGACTGAAGAAACTTCTTCAGCAAAGAAACATTGCCTTCATCTTTCACATGTTTTCATCCTGGGTGTATTTGAAGCAAAATTGGAAGCCTGAGAGAAAATTAAAGAGTAGGACTCTTCCCTAAGAATTGCAGGAATGGATTTTAAGAGGTGGGGAGAGTTAAGGCTTTGAAAGGTGAGATTGTGGGTGAGAACTAGGGAGAAGACTATCAATAAATCCAAAGGCTGGCTGCTGCATGTTACTTTTCTGTTTTCAGTTATGTCTCTGGTTTAGCCATCTAAGGAGAAAGCCATTTTAAATTCTAGATAAGTGGAACATGAGCCCATCATTTTCACATCTGTGCAGTAATTTAACTTTGTTTTAACAGAGTACCTTCAAGAGCAGTCCTCTGGGCATTTTAATGGAGGAACTAGGAATTTTTTTCTTATCACAGGCCCCTGGCCCATGGGGGAAAAATTGGTCCGTGTTACAGTCAAGTAAAAATACGAGCTAATTCCATTTTTCTAAGCAGTTTTTCTAGGAATTTTGAAATTAAGAACGGGGAACTTTACATTGGGAAATCATGTTCTTTGAGAAGTACAAACACAAATTGTGGGAGTAAGAGAAGCTTAAAAAAAAATCACATTCCAGTAGTAGGTTGTGAGATGGGGTTCCACGTGGGAGCTGTTTGGTTTCCAGTGAACTGCTGAACCGAATTCTTAGTCAGCATGGAAACAGCGCACTGAGGCCTGAGCAGGCACCATCTCCCCGGGGCTGGGCCTGGAGAGGCCAGGTGGGGCAAGGGTGTCTTTTACCCTTTTATCTGTGGCTGAGACCCTGTGGTAATTAATGGGGTCATTTATAATTAAAGGCTTGTGTTTACATATAAACTGCTAATAGGAGAAAATCCTGAAGATGGTTTGACCCCGACTCAGGAAAATGTGTTATGGGAGGAGAGGGGCTACATGCACTGTCCCCAAGACCGAGTGGGCCCGGCCATTCCTCTTTCTGTTATGTGGCAGGAGGCCTGGACCTCTCCAATGCCCCGGCTTGTGACATCATGAGCTGAGATCACCTTGGTTTTACCAGCTAGGCCCCTGTGCGCCCCTGCTGAAACTGGTGGGGACTTTGCCCAAAGGGAATTAATCAATATGTTAGTTTTAGGGTTATTTTTGGCCATAGTTTTTTTAAAGCTTTGGTGCCTACCAAATACTTGTCTGTACATGAGGGCTAGCAAATGACCAAATTAAATATTAAGTTCCAATAAACATGTAAATGCTCAAATTGGGATTATGCTCAATTTGAACAGGGTTTTGTTGTGGCTCGTAATTATCTTTTGGTGTTACATACATATAAAATTATTAATTTCTGCAAGTAACACGATCCTTAGTTTGCATGATGGATCTAATTACGGTAACATGTAATGGTTTTCAGTAGCGAGAACCTGACTTCCAGGCTCCGTGCGCCTGAGCAGTTTGGAGCAGCAGCACTGCCCGAAGGCAGAGCTAAAACCTGAAGCGTAGGGAGGCAGGCTTGGGATCGACATAAGGAGGAATGTTCAACATCCCCAAGTTTAAAAAACGAGATGCACTGTGCTTTGAGCAGTTAATCCCTGTCACTGAAGTTACTCAAATCAAGGCCAGGTGGCCCCCTGCTGGAAGCATCTTGGAAAGGATTCCAGCATTTCCACCTCTGCAAAGGAGATTCAATGCACAACCTCCAAGAAGCACTATTATTATTAATACCTGTGGTTCTGCGGTTGTGAGGAGCTCACAGCTTCTTAAATGCCTCTTGGTAGATGGTAGATAGTCACTTCATTGACCGAACGCGTGTTGCCTGTCCGGTCAGTCGGCGCTGCTGATGCAGTCAGTCACATTTTTAGTGGCTCCCACAAGCCAGGCGTGGTGCCCGCCATACAGCTGTGAGCAGGCTGACTACTGAGGGTAATGCTCGCAACCTTTAGGGAGCAGCGGAGTGCCCGGGAAAGCTTGTTAAAGGCTGATTGCTGGTTCCCAACCTCAATTTCTGATTCAGCAGATCCGTCTGGGGCCTGAGTCTGTGTTTCTAAAAAGACCCAGGTGCAGGTCCGTGGACCACACACTGATTAGCGCTGGTTTCGGTCAATGGTTCTCAAATGGAGGCGATTTCCCACTCCTCCCACCCCCAACCTCCAGAGTTGTTAGGCAATGTCTGTGACATTTTTAGTTGTCACAACTGGAGGGCAGGGGGCAGGGGGCAGGGGGAGAGGCTAGGTGTGCTGCTAAACATCCTAAGATACACAGGGCAGCCCCCCTTCCCCACCAAAGAAGTACCCAGCCCAAAGGTGAGCAGTGTGGGAGGGCGGGGTCGGCCTTATTGATTGGGTAGGATTTTGCCAGGGGCATTCTAGGCTAAGGGAATAGAGTTGGGGGGGTGGCTAGAATGCAGTATAGACAGGGAGAAACTGGACAGGTGCCACTAGCCGATTTAGAGGGACCTTTAAAGCCACTGTTATCTGAAGGCAAAAGGAAGGATTTGAAAGACCTTAAAACAGGAATGTTCATTGTGTTTTATGAGACAAAGGGATCCCAGTTAATGAGACTTTTTACTGCTGACGAGTTGCAAAAAGCCCTAAAATGCCTCCACCATAATAAATGCCTCCACCAAATAAACTTTTTGTAAAGTACCTATTCTGCTGCTTTGTAGTTAAATCTGGAAATTTGATATGCAGAGATTCCCCCCAAAACCTGAAAAGGTTAGAAAATGTCAGCGTGGCCGTCCTTGCTGCCTGAGTTCTGAATGTCTCCTGCCACTGGAGCCTGTTTGTGAATGCGGAGGCTTGCTCCCCAGTTCCCCAGCCCCCGGCCCAGCCTGCAGCCTGGTCCTGCAGGCAGTGCCAGCCAGGAACATCAGGAGTTAGTCCTGCCCACAGTTGAGAGGGTCTTGGCTGGGGACAGGCCTGCATCATCTTGACAAGAGTCTCAACCCAAACGTAGAACGTGGGAGGTTAAGAGCACCTCCCACCCGCAGGCCAGACCCACTGGCTGTTGGCAGGACTCGAAGGCCTCCCCCCCTGGCGCTTTGCTGATTCGTTCTTCAGTGTTCACGAGACTTTCATTCAGGGTCTGCGCGAAACACATGTGCTCACCCACATCCCCACAAGCTCGTTGGTTTCCTGAGCAAGCAGTTTAATGAGAACCAAGGTATATCTTTTACACAACATAATGTGTGTGGCACATTGTGTGACCAGGTCAGCCACCACCTCGACTACTGCACCAAAGCCCCATTGGAAATTCCATCTCCCTCTAAGCTAATGGTGTTTGTCTGATTCATTGCAACAAACACTTATTGAATGTTTTCTGTGGTCCAGGCACTATACCAATGCTTAGAATTTTTTTTTCTTTTTAAATTTATTTGTTTATTTATTTTTCTGGAGTCAGGGTCTCACTATGTTGCCCAGGCTGGTTTTAAACTCCTGGCTTCAAGCAATCCTCCTGCCTTGGCCAAAGTACTGGGATTATGGGCGTGAGCTACTGTGCCAGTCCTAAATGTTTGGTTTTTAGTGTGGTTTTTAATACATGTACATGATTAAGAAAATTTAAAAGGTACTAACGGTAATATAGTGAAAAGTAAGACTTCCTCCCTATTCTACTCCAAGTTTTCTTCTTTGAACTTCTCCAAAAAGTACCATAGTCAGTTTTTCGTATATTTTCCAGAGATATGTTTTGCATGTTTACATATATAAGCATATTTACATATTTTTTAACACAAATGGCCAAGTATTCCTATACAATTTTTTTCTCTCAAATATATCCTGAAGCGGGTAATGTTGCCCCCATGCTATCGATGAGGTCGTTGGGACTGTGAGTGTAGGTAACTTGTTCAGTGTCACACAGCGAGTGGCAGAGCTGGAATTCAGACCAGGGTTTCTGGCATACTGATGATTGGATCCTCCAAGCAGGTTCACATTTGCCCCAATCAAATTGATGTCTTTTAAAACTATTCATTTATTTAGATGAGGGGTGAGGGCTTCACAAAGGAGGAAGAGATGAGTGTTCCTTGTGCCCTTCTCTCTCCTCCCTGGAAGTTCAGCTCTGGCCCCCAGATTGCATACGCCATCCACCACAACAGTGTATGGCCAGACCCTGCCTCCTCAGAAAGCCGCTTAGGGACGAGTGGTGGTTACTCTTGCTCCCACCCACCCGAGCTTATGGTTTTCGCATGTCTGGTGATGTTTTGGCTTCCTATTAATGCTCGGGCCCCTGTGCAGATTGGCAGCTCAGCCTTTACCTGTCCCAGGTACAAGGTAGGTGCCAGCGCTAGGTGCATTCTTTGGTAGAGGTCGGAGCTGTTCCGTACTGGGAGCAGAGCAGACCCATTCTAAGCCACATGGTGTTCCAGGAGCCTGCGCTCTTGTCCCAGGCATGGCAGAGATGCTCGGAGCTGCACAGGCACTCCCAGCTCCTCCCATCATGACAGCAGCAGCGACCGTTGGGGTCATCTTGAAACCAGATGGATTGTTTGCAGTCTCAGTGGGAGTTCTCAGCATGACTTGTCAGAATGATCTAGTAGGTGATTGGCAGGTTGGGAAGAAGGTACTTGCCCCATGGGGACTCTGGCCAGAGGTGTCTTTGTGGCCGAGGCTCCTTTACAATGCCTCCCAAAGGCTCTGGGCACCTGCTCAGGAGAGCCTGGAGAGGGGACATCCATACCATTTAGAGGGTGTTGTCTAACCAGAAAGCAGAAATGCACACTCGCCTGCACAAAGTGCTATCTGAAGACCAAACCCTGTTTTTAAATTGTGGTAATTTAAGGTACATGTGTGGAGTCTTAGTTCCTGATGATAACGAGACTGAGCTGCATTGCATGACTTTGGACTTATCATTTCTCTTAATTGGCAGGTAACAAGGAGGGAGCACATTCTTCCACCTTCTGGGTGCTGCTGAGTATCCTCCTGGGAGCGGTGGCCATGTTGTGCAAAGAGCAAGGGATCACCGTGCTGGTGAGAGCCAGGGCGCGGGCAGGGCCCACTCTTCATCTGCATCCTTCCCCCTCCGCTAGGACATCCTGGGCTAGCCCTGCCTCTGTGACCTCCTCTGCTTCTCGGCCTGAGGTCATAGACCTTTCTGGACAAGTGACTTTTACTGTCACAATTCTGGCATTTCAGGTGGAGAATTGACATCTTCCTTGACGATCATTAGCAACTGGTGGGAAGTGGTGAATGACAATTTCTTATGGAGCCATGATAGTCCTCTCAAGAGGCCCTATAGTGAAAGAGAAAAGAATGGTTTGAGTTTTCTGGGATGGTCTTACATATTTCAGCAGTCCTAGGTATAGCAGAGGACTGACCCCATCAATGTTGTTGATCCCGGATTTGGAAAGGGCAGTGGGTAGTCCAGAGATGAAGGAACATGGGTCTGCCCCCACTCAGAGTACACATATCCCCCCTCTTCTCGCCATTCCCTCATCCCTCAAACTTACCTGTGGTCACAGTTAATCCCCACCCAAGTGAGAATTCAACCAGCACTAGAACCAAAGTGTTTCATGTTCACAAATGTTTGATATGAAATTAAAAGATTATTAGTCTGGTATTTAAAGAATATATAATAATGCTAATGTTTCAAGTGGGACTTTGTTCTCAAAGGGCTCTTCTTAAACCAGATATGCCTTATAATCATGTATTTTAACTCTGAGCCTTGAAATCTCTTTATATATAATATAGTATATGCATCATACTATCTTGGTTGCATTCAGATGTGCTTTAGAGTCCATTTTGCTTAGAAAATGTTAAAGACCCAGATGTCCAGCTTCAGAAGAAAAATTCAATCTAGTTCATATTTTAAGTTCTATTTCAGTCTTTAAAACCAAGCTTCCCAACATTTTTTTTTCTATTATTTTGTTGAGGTATAATTTACATACAAGAAAATTCTCCCAATGCAAAGGTATGGTTTGAATTTGGCCAAATGTACACGCCTGTGTAACCACTGCTCCAATCAAGACGTTATAGGGGAAGCAACACTTTACCTCTACACTCGTAGGGGTTTTTTTGGCTGGGCTTGAAAACTAAACTGATATGAGACATACTGACAGGAGAAAAGCATCCAAATGTGTTTAATGTAAGTTTTACATAACATGGGAGCCTCATGTTTTACATAACATGAGGAAATGAAGACCCAACGAAGTGGCAAAACCTACATGCTTTTATCTTAGGTTGAACAAAGATGCAATTATGGAAAAGTAAAGTCTGTGATGAAGCTAAAGGAAGATAAGAATTATTTTGACAAGATCTGTTTGTACAGAATCCTCTCAGTCTCAACTTCCCTGCTGTGGTGACACTTTCACTCTGTAGTGATCTTCATTTTTTTCATTTGTGTCTGCTGCCGCCTTTTAGGCTCCCGCACCATGAGGGCAGGGACTATGGCTGTCTGTTTTTGGACTGCTGGGGTAAACCCATATCCATATAGTAAATTCTCACTAAGCCTTCCTTGAATGGGAGAGAATCAGTCTGTGGAAGAACACAGTCATTAAATGTTTTGTGAGCACCTAGCGTAGATACCAATGAGTTAGGCAGGTGTCGAGTGTACCCAGTTTTCTCGGAGAGGACTGTACCTGGCTTCCACTGGCAAAGATGGAGGAGAGGGCTCTCTGCAGCGTAAGGTGGTGCACTTCCTAAATCTGGTCGGAATAGAGGCTAGGATTGAGGCCCCAGCAAGGGAGAGGTGTTGAAATCCACTTTCCTTTCTCTCCATTCTAGCCAGTTTTCTGCTTTACAGTATTAGAGGAAATTTTAGAAATTAGGCATGTGAGCAGAGGTAGAGCAATGGAAAGCAAAGATATGGGATTTGAAAAACCGTATAGGAATACCTTGGGAAAGAGAAAACAGTCAAAGCTATTTGGGGGTTGACACAAGTCAAGACAAAGATTAGTGGTTTCATTAGGCTCTTATCTATTAAGATTAAGCTAGCAAGGAGATGGTATAGGAAGAGTTACTATGGAGAGATACTTGAATTTCATGAGTTACTTTTTAAAAGTTTACTCTAAACCAGTGTTTCTCAACCTTGGCACTACTGACATGTTAGACCAGATAATTCTTTCTTGTGGGGGGCTGTTCTATGCATTGTAGGATGTTCACCAGCATCCCTGGCCCCTACCTACTGCATGCCAGTAGCCATCCCTTCGGTTGTGACAACCGAAAATGTCTCCAGACATTGCCAGACATCCCCTGGAGGACAAAATCAGTCTGTTGAGCACCACTGCTCTGAAACCTTACCCTGATGGGAGTGTGGCTTGGAGACCAGCAAGCTCAGCACCATCTGGGAGCCTAGTGGCGATTCAGGATCTCAGACCCCCACCCCTGACCCAGGCCTGCTGAGTCAGGATCCCCATTAACAGGGCCCTTGGGTGACTCCTATATACATTCCTGTTTTGGGAGCATAAAAAAATTAGGTGGCATTTACATGAATACAGGCAATAGTGAGATGCAGCTGTTTTAAAAAATGTGATTAAAATGTGGACATTTTGATGATGTATTTAAATGGGAAGGGTGAGGGAGTGCCGGTCTTGCATTTGGCTCAGTTCTTGTGACCAGACGACTCTGTCACCCCTTGGTGTCTGTCCTACAGCTCACAGAAAACAAATAGTGTGAGAAGACAGCTGTAGCTAAACAGGGAGCTTTTGCCTTGTAGAAAATGGCTTTCAACCAGGCAGAAACGGTCTTCTGTGACCCACTAAGATCGTGTATCACATGGGTGAATAAAATCAGGATTCTTTGAAATGATTAACCCAGCACTGGCCCGTGTATTGGATAATTAGTGGCTCCCAGCATTTATGGAGAGGGTTAAGTAGGGATGTCATCCTTGCTCTGAAAACCACAATTACCACTGACTTCTCAAGATTTATGATCTTTTTTACTGCAAAGAAGATCATATTAAAGACCCAAGTCATGTAGGGGCAGCTTTAACCATATACACTGAGTATATTCAGACCCCTTTATCCAGATTGGGTGGGGAGTTCTGCTAGACGACATTGCCTGTAGCAGCAACATTTGTAGGGTAGAGAATAGAATCCGAGGCTCGTCTCTCCTTCAGCCTGTAATTATAGGTGTAATAGCTGCAAAAGCCGCCCTTACCTGCTAGAAAGAAACTCTCATGGTGGAGGTGGCTGTCCTCCCTGCAGCAGGCCCAGGCTGGCTGGGGCCTTGCTACGGCCAGTGTGTAGTTTCCAAAGTTGCCCTGGGCGTTTTCATCCCAGCCAGCTAGAGGAGGAAAACAAGTGGTGGGCCGTGCCCAGGCTTTGCAAGCAAACCTCCCCAGTGGTGCATATCACTTCTTCACATGCCGGAGGCCAGAACTCAGCCATGTGACCTCACTCAGTGCAGGGGAGGCTGGGAGATACGGTCTAGCTGTGTGCCCAGCAGGAAGAGAAAACTACTGAACAACTAGGACTCTGTGCCCAAGAGACCTCCAGAGTTCCATCAGATTATTATGTGTGTTCTACACCTCCTTATGCTAAACATGCCCAAATCAGTCAGCATGTGAGGTTTGCTCGTGTGGCTGGGTGCTCCAGGGTGATGGCCCCTTTATCTTTCAGCGTAATTACTGCCCAGGCAACCACTCTGTTATATGAACTGAAGGACTGTTGTATAATTACAAAAAAAGAAAACGGGGGAGTGGGGAAGAAGGACCTCTGGGGGACTCTTCCTGGGAGCCCAAAATTTCTAGCAATCCTGAATCTTATAGTACTCTTACATGCAACTGTATGAATCATGACTGTCAGAGACTTACTAGATAATTAATGTGATATATTACCATGAGCTAATTTCATGGAAACATAGGGTTGTTTTATTTTGTTTTTTCTAAGAGCTGAAGAGGTCTGTGATTATCTAATGCATTGCATTCCTTGTCTAGATTCAGTAATAAAATTGTAGAGTGTGATTGCTGCTTAATCAGAGTTAGGCTCTGCCATCATCAATTGTCTTGCTTTGCCTCCTTAGGGTTTGAATGCGGTATTTGACATCTTGGTGATAGGCAAATTCAATGTTCTGGAAGTTGTCCAGAAGTTACTACATAAGGACAAGTCATTAGAGGTGAGTATTTACTTTTGTCTCCAGCCCAGACATGGAAAATGTCAAGTACCAGCTGATTTAAAATGCCATTTTCAAAGTACTTCTTGTGATTTTGAATGCTAAAATCGCCAGTGTTCCAAAGCACAGTGTCAAAGTAGTTCAGGCAGAATCGCTGCACATTTGTACCTGGCTTGGCCACACTTTTATTTGAACGGCTGCACCATCAGTGGCTTCGGGCTGTCCTTGCAGAATGTTGGCCTGCTCAGGAATGGGGGCCTCCTCCTCCGAATGACCCTCCTCACCGCCGGAGGGGCTGGGATGCTCTATGTACGCTGGAAAATCATGGGCACGGGCCCGCCGGCCTTCACCGAGGTGGACAACCCGGCCTCCTTTGCCGACAGCGTGTGGTTCAGGGTGAGTCCTGAGCCCCTTTGGATTGTTTTCTTTTGCCACGAGATTCCCAGATCCTTCATCCCTCTTCCTCTTCCTCCTCTTACCCCTCAGGACACCCACAAAGTCCCTAGTAAATGGGGCGCCTCACGTGTGTTTGCTATCTCTCAGGATATTCTAGGACGAAAGCAGACTTTATTCGGCGATTGGGTGGGTGCACGTAAGCTCCTTGTGTCTCCTTTCTTACGAGAAGTAAAGCCGGTGGGTCCTCCTCACGTCCGAGCCCTCGCCAGCCTTGTTAACATGCTCCCTCACCCTGCGGCTGGGTTGAGACCAAACGTAACAGCCTTGCTGGTATCTTAGAAGTCTAACAGTGTCAAGACCCTCTTTATTCTTTTCGGTTCACCTTTTTGCTAAAGGCAAGGGTGACAAGCCGCAGATTCTTAGCTGTGCATTTCATAGAGACCAAAATCAAGAGAAGAACCGTAGAAACTTGTTCTGTGTCGTTAGTCACATAGGTGACCCGTGGGCCTTAGATTTCCTGGGTCACAGGCTTCAGGTAGCACTAAAGAATTGGGTCCTAGACCAGGCACGGTGGCTCACGCCTGTAATCCTAGCTCTCTGGGAGGCCGAGGCAGGCGGATTGTTTGAGCTCAGGAGTTCGAAACCAGCCTGAGCAAGAGCGAGACCCTGTCTCTACTAAAAATAGAAAGAAATTAATTGGACAACTAAAAGTATATAGAAAAAATTAGCCAGGCATGGTGGCACATGCCTGTAGTCCCAGCTACTCGGGAGGCTGAGGCAGGAGGATCGCTTGAGCCCAGGAATTTGAGGTTGCTGTGAGCTAGGCTGACGCCACGGCACTCATTCTACCCCGGGCAAAAGAGTGAGACTCTGTCTCAAAAAAAAAAAAAAAAAAGAATTGGGTCCTAGTTTGGCCAGAAGGATAACAAATGCGTTGCCTAGTCTGATGGGGCTTTGCTTTATTCTTGTGTATTAAAATCCAAATGCCTTTAATAAATTACAGACTATAGTCCCATGCCCAATATACAAATTGGTAACATTCTATTTTATACAACTGCTTAGAAGCATATGAATGCCTCAGAAATGAAGTTAGGAGATATATATATATGTTTTTCAAGTTTAGTATCAAATAAATGTTTGTTTTCCTTTGACTGACAGGCCATAAACTATAATTACTACTATTCATTGAATGCCTGGCTGCTGCTGTGTCCCTGGTGGCTGTGTTTTGATTGGTCAATGGGCTGTATCCCCCTCATTAAGTCCGTCAGCGACTGCAGGGTAATTGCACTCGCAGCTCTCTGGCTCTGCCTAATTGGCCTAATCTGCCAGGCCCTGTGCTCTGAGGACAGCCACAAGAGAAGGTAAGAGGCAGCGCTGAATTCTAACTCCCACACGGGTTGAGTCAGAAGCATTTTGCAAATCCAGCACGGATGCTTTTAATGATTTTGTGGAAGTGATGTCTAAGGACATTTGTTTCAAATGCATATTTAAGGCTGGGATGAATTCCACCCATTCGGAATCCACCACCAGCTTCCAGGAACAGGGAGTGAAGTTGGAAGAGGGGGTACGGATGACTGCTTTGTCCCCGCCTCCGTCCCCGTGAAGTAGCATTTTGAGATCCTTTTCGCTGTAGGTGGTAAAGAGTAATTTATGGTCAGGACGGAGAGTGTAATTGATGTGTGTTGTGCCCATTATTCCACAATTCTCCTTCAAAAAGCCCTGGTGAATGCTATCGTGAAGCCTTCTGTTGTTGTTGGGTACAGAATAAACTGCTGCCCCAAAGAGACTATTCTTTCTTGACAGAAAAAAAAAGGTTATTGAGAAAATAATTGCGAAAAACAAATGTGTTTCATGAAAAAGAAAACTGTTTAAGATGATTTCTTTTAAGCATAAGTGCTCATGGAATTAAATTAGTAATTTCTCAAAATAAATTCAATTTTAAGTTTACCTGGGTCTTAAATTGGTCGATAATTCTAAAGAGCAACAAACTTTAGTCCCAGTTCACTTATACGTGTGAAACAGGATTTTTATTTTTTAAGAATGTAGGCACAGGGTCCAGGAAGGGACCACTGAATATGACCTAGCTTCTTATTAATTCACTCTCTTACGTCTCATGGCACATTGGAAATGACCGGCTAGTTTGGGAAGTGTTTCAGTGCTCAGCTTTTTTTCTGCTTGACTGAAATTTGTGGAGATGTAGTAACCAAAAATGGTATTAGATTATTTCAGTTCGCATACAGTTTAAACTACGTAAGTGTTATTATTTCTGTTAAGTTTAGGGGGAATTTTTTTTCCCCCCACAAAAACTACATTGAGTAGTTTCTCCATGAAAATCTAGTTGAGACCAGTGTCCACTGAACTATTCAATACCTAAATGACTTGAGACATAGTTAGGAGTAGGTGAATTAATAAGGCCTCACAGATGTAATCATTCTAACTTTATCCATAGGAGTTGTGTGACGTGTAAGTTTAACCCTTACTTAGGCTTGATGATAAGTGCCTGAGTAATATTTTTTTATGTCTTATCCCCATATTCCCAGGCTAAACCCTCTCTACTGATGGCATATTTTTGCTGACAGTGATACCTTTTCTCAATTGATATCATGAAAAGAAAAAGTCTTTATCATTAATGTTGACTGGGACATTTTTGAGAAATCTGAAAATAGCCATTTATTTAAATATTTTCTCATTTTCCAGGATCCTTACACTGGGCCTGGGATTTCTCATCATCCCATTTCTTCCTGCAAGTAACCTGTTCTTCCGCGTGGGCTTTGTGGTTGCAGAGCGAGTCCTCTACCTCCCCAGCATCGGATACTGCGTGCTGCTGACTTTTGGATTTGGAGCCCTAAGCAAACATACCAAGAAAAAGGTATCAACCAAGAGTGATGGTGCCACCTATAACCAGACCGACTGGATACATCTCACTAATGATATTTACCGTGTCTCTCTATTCTTAAGAAACTAATTGCTGCTGTCGTACTGGGGATTTTATTCGCAAACACGCTGAGATGCGTGATTCGCAGCGGCGAGTGGCGGAGCGAAGAACAGCTTTTTAGAAGTGCCCTGTCTGTGTGTCCCCTCAATGCTAAGGTACCTTGGCTGCCAGATTTCCTTTGAAAAGACTTTACTAGGAAATGTTTTAAGTTCTTCAGCTGAATAAGAACGTTTACCGTCATACAGAACCTAGTATGAGATCATGACCAAATACTTGGGTTTTTCTTTGTTGGCGGGTTTTTTTTTTTTTTAACAATTTTGATAGGATTCATTAAAATTCTACTTAGCCAAAATAGTTTAAAAGAAATCACTAAAAGCAGATAATGTCAGTGAAACAGATTACCTAAGCGAGGTCTTACTCATCTTCCAGATGATCTAATCTCACCCTTTGAAGTGGTGTCAGGGAAGGTGATATCATATTTCCACGCTGGGTTTGGCAAGGCAGAAATTCTGATATTTAGAGCACATTTTTCAAAACACATCCTCTGGCAGTAGCATTAACTAGCCTCCTCCAAGCTGTAATTTGAAAGTGGCCATACCTACGAATGGGCAATAATTTGGTTGAGGAAGTTTAAATTATGCTGGGTTCTGCACAGTAGTACATGTTTATATCTCTGCTTGTGATTCCTTTTGTCAGATTAGGTAAACATAAATGTATATACAGAAATGCACCTCATAACAATGTGTCATTCACCAACAGACTATATACAGTAGTGGTCCTGTACGATTACCATGCCCTGTTTTTACTGTATCTTTCTGTATTTAGATGTGTTTAGACACAAATACTTACTGCTGTGTTACAGTTGCCTACAGTATCAAGTACAGGTACATGCTGTACAGGTTTGCAGCCTACGATCAATGGGCCATACCATACCACCTAGGTGTGTAGTAGCTGTACCATCTAGGTTTGTGTAAGTGCACTCTGTAATGTTTGCACAAGGACGAAATCACCTAAGGACACATTTCTCAGAACATATCCCTGTCATTGTTAAGTGACACATGACTGTACTTTAAAATTGGCAATGTTTTTTGTTGAAGCAGTCTGGTAGGAATTTATTTCACTTGTATTCTTTTTTTTTTTTTTTTTTTTTTTTCAGAGTCTCACGCTGTTGCCCTGGCTAGAGTGCCGTGGCGTCAGCTTAGCTCACAGCAACCTCAAACTCCTGGGCTCAAGCGATCCTCCTGCCTCAGCCCCCCGAGTAGCTGGGACTACAGGCATGCGCCACCATGCCCGGCTAATTTTTTTTTTCTATATATTTTTAGTTGTCCAGATAATTTCTTTCTATTTTTAGTAGAGACGGGGTCTCGCTCTTGCTCAGTCTGGTTTCGAACTCCTGAGCTCAAACAATCCGCCCGCCTCGGCCTCCCAGAGAGCTAGGATTATAGGCGTGAGCCACCGCTCCCGGCCTGTTCACTTGTATTCTTGATGAATCCAAGCTCTTTATTTAACCAGCTGTGCTTCTTTGGGTGAAAGTAAACATTTTTGAACTTTCAGTGCCCCTTTCTATCAGAAGGGAATAATACCCATCTGCTGGGTTTGCTGTTAGGGCTGAATGAACTAAAATGCCCTAATGCCATGGTTAGCACAGAGTAGGTGCTCAAGAAATGTTAGCTTTTGTAGGCTCATTTTAGTTTTAGTTTTGCATTAAATGACAGAACGGGAATGTTGTTTGCTAAAGATGGGGGGGCCTCGGGGTTAGATTAGAAGAATTTTCTGTTAGTATAGATTATCGTTAAATAATGATTTATTCTCTTTCATATCATCGGAATTGGAGCTGCCTAGGGATGCTTAAATGTAATCCTCCTGGGTAGTGGGCTAGGGAGCTCTTTGGATTCTGGCTCATTTTCTACATTCTGTATTTAAAGGAAAGCATTGATTTCAGGCAAAATTATGTAAATAACACCAAAGAATCGTAGACAGTTTATTGTGACCCTGAAGTGATGAATACTGTGTAAAAGGTGCTGATTCCTTGTTTATCTTTTTCTTAGATTAAGACATCTTGTTAATATTTTACAGTTAAGAGACTTAGATAATAAGAGCAAATTACTTTGAGTTTTTATCTTTAATTTGATTTGCTGACTTATCAATTTATTTTATCCTACCAAAAATAAATTGCCTGTGATTTAATTTCATAAACATTAATAGATTTGCTTTATTTTTACTTTACTCTTTGAATAGCAGTAATTACAATCCTTCTATTTATATAGTTCCTCACCACAAGGAACTCAGATTCCTTTACAGAGGCTCTATAATTAATCTCCATTATCTTCTCACTAAGGTTTTAGAGAGAGGGTATTATTTTTTTTATTTTTCCAGATAGGAGAAACTGAGGCATAGAAAGATTAAACTGGCATTCTCTAGGTTAATAATGTAGGTGGCTGGATAGCTGGTATGGTGCTGTGCCCAGGTTACTCTAGTAAAGGAAGGGGGATGGGAAATACATGACATCTGAGCCCAAAAGTCTGCCCAAAAAGTGATTTCATACATGATAGGCTTGCACATGTGGGCATGTGCACAGTTACTAGGAGAGTGTGTGTGTGTGGTTTTCTCTTTTTAAGGAATACATACGTGACCTCATCTTCAAAACAGACACAGTGGTAATAATCCAAGAACTTTTTTCAATGATAAGCAAGGTACAGATTTTGTTTTGTTTCGTTTTTTTAATTTTCTGTTATAAATTGAGATTTTGTAAAATTGTCTTTACTTTTTTTTGAAAAAAGCTAGGTTGATTTCAGGGAAGAGATCTCATTTAGGAAGTTGCTGGTTTTCTTCAACTTCTTACAGGGAATACATTTTCTATACTGGTTTCGCTTGATATTCATGGAATAGTAAGGGAGCAATTGGCAACTGGCTCTAGTTTAGGGCCAGATTTATAAACTAAGATTTATTTATTTTTTTTTTTTTTGAAAGATTGCTGTATCTACATAGGTAGTGTTGGTGCCTGGTCTGCATTTAAATTACCCATGGTGCCTTGCATATGGTAGGCACTCAGTATTAGTTATCAAATTGAGCCAAATGGCAATTGGATTCACTGAGCCTACTGTGGATGAGATACCAGGTATCTAATTATGGTACACAGCCATTTTTAGTTTTTAAGGCTTAATAGTATATTGCCCTTAATACCAACTCTGTGATACAACTCTAAATTCTTTTAATAATAAAAAGGATCGTACGCCACAATGAGGTATTTTCTTAAGGAATGACCCAGGATGAGTTGTAGGATTTTTATGTGTTTAAAACATTTTAAATTTAACATCAAATGTTGGCAGGATATTTGTAACAAATTGGTTTAGCACTGGTTTTAAAAGTGCCTTTCATTACCGATGCTCTTATTTCACTTGCATTTATATATTATTAGGTTGCAATGGATGCTTTTATCCTTGGCTTCTCCTGTGCTAGTTCATTGCCTCAGCATATGAATCACAAGTGCTGGAGGGAGAATTGAAGAATAAACAGGCTTTTTCAATCTTTTATTTTCCAAGGAAACAAAAATCACTTATTCTCTAAACATTATTTTAAGTGACCTGTTTATGAGGTTTTTGTTCTGTTTTAGAATCTTGGCAGCTGTTTTTCTATTCAAAGAATTCTCTCCATATAACCCCTATGATAAAGCTGGCCTCTGGGTAAACCCGTTTACCAGTTCCTAATTATGGGCTGCCTTCTAGGGCAGTATCAGATTTTTAACTAGTTCCATTTAAGTAGCTGCAGTCTGAATTTCCAGAGTCCTCCGTCCTTCTCCCTTGATCTTCTGGTCTCTGGCATTCTGAGCGTCTAACAGAACACCGTCCCTACTGCAGAGGGCAGTTGAACTCTTTGTCTGGGCTTTTTATTGAGAAAGCAGAATTTGCCCGGAACAAAGGAAAGCAGCAGGAGCATGGGGTGGAAGAGACAGGAGTCATGTTGAAGTCAGAGTAGAAGCTGTATTTGTATTCTGGGGACCACAAGGACATCACTGGCAGGTTGGATTCTCCAGCGTCGGGTTCTTTTGTGCGTGGGACGGGAGGTGCAGCCACACTTCCACGCTGGGTTGGGGGAGACACAAATTCTAACCATTTCAGAGCACACTTTTTCTCGATGTGTGCTCTGGCAATGGTGTTAACTGAGCCTCCTCCAGCCTATAATTTAAGGATGAAAGTACCTATGAATGGACAATAATTTGGTTCAGGAAGTTTAAATTATACTGTGTGGTGTGCAGTAGTACACATTTACATCACCTGCGATTTGTCTGCTAGTGATGCCTTCCATCGGAGTAGGTAAACATAAATGTGTATACTGTTAAATCGGCAGTTTAAAAAAATCTCTGTTACCTATGTGCTTAACGAGTTTCACACTGCTCCATACCCTTCCAGAAGTATATTTGAGGAAACGCTGTAACTATAGGTTAAGATTGATAAGGCAGGACGTGGTTCAATTTTCGGAGGTAGTTTTGAAGCTGTGTTCAGGCATGATGTTATCTGAATGTGTTTAAACCATTATTGTATTTCAAGATTCTTTAGTCTGCTCTGGCTGCCACAAAAAAAGTGCCGCAGACTGGGTGGCTTAATCCACAGAAGTTTATCTCCTCCCAGTTCTGAAAGCTGGAAGACCAAGATCAAGGTAACGGCAGGGTTGGTTTCTTCTGAGGCCTCTCTCCTTGGCTTGCGGATGGCCACCTCCTCCCTGTGTCCTCATGTGGCCTTTCCCCTGTGTGTAGGCATCCCCGGTTTCTCCCTGTGTGTCCAAATCTCCTCTTGCATGTAAGGACACCAGTCAGGCTGGGTTGGGGCCCACCCATATGCCTCATTTTACCTCTTTAAAGACTGTCTCCAAATACATTCATATTCTGGGGTACCGGGGCTTTAACATATGAACTTTGGGGGATAATAACACATAGCAAGAAGCACTAATTTATTTTAAGAAAAAAAGCTGATGATACAGATGAATGGATCTAGAAATTGCCTTGAGCAGTCAGCCCCGTCTTCACCCGGCATAATTGATGGGTGTGATCTAGTAAGAAGAAACACAGGCGCTAGATCCGGCATCATAGCCTTGGATAAGATACTTTAACAATGCAGGAGCAGTTTATCAACTCATAAGGGAGAGTCGAAGCAGCCACCTCGCAGGGCTGTGGTGAGAAGAGACTACACGTGCACGGTGCCAGCCCAGCTTATGGGCAGCACTCGGCATGTGCCAGCTGCTGGCGTAACTATTGTTAGTAGTAGTCACGCTTCATACTCCTAATTGAATACATTTCTGTAGCATCATCTCCTCTGGGATTGCTACTGGCCTTTATAGCACATAGTCCCCAAAGGAACTTTTGGACGTCGTAACTACTTTTGACAGTAATCCTCAGGAGTCTGTGCAGTCTTGCTGCCCTGGGCTTAGTTCGGGCCCCCACTCCTTTCCTTGTAATTTATTCTGTGTATAGTGGAGAAAATGCTGTATGTTGGCCTCTTGGTGCCCTTGTTCCAAGGTGACCTGAGAATTCCTAGCAGGTCTGCGGCTGGGAGTCCTGTTCCCTTCGCCTGCTTTACCACCCTCTGCAGTCATTGAAAACGCTCTCTCTCCTCATTCTCTCTCTCTTCCTCCTTTTAGTGGAGGTGAAATTCCCATAACATAAAATTAATGATTTTAGTTCCTCAAAAAATTCAAAACAGAATTATCGTATGATCCAATAACACCGTTTCGGGGTGTATACCCCAAAGAATCGATAACAGAGACTCAAGGAGATATCTGAACCCCCGTGTTCACAGCAGCATTATTCCCAGCAGCTAAGAAGCAGAAGCGCCCCAGTGTTCGTCCGGAGATGGACGGGCGAGCAGAGTGTGGTGTATCCACACAAGGGGATATTACTCAGCTGTAAAAAGGAAGGAAATTCTGACACGTGACACAAATGGACAAACACTGTACAATTTCGCTTATGAGAGGTCCCTAGAGGAGTCAGATTCATGAAGACAGAATGTGGAATGGTTGTTGCCAGGAGGTGGGGGAGGGGGAGATGGGAGTTGTTGTTTAATGGGTACGGAGTTACAGTTTTGCAAAATGAAGAGTCCCAGAGATACATGGTGGCGATGAACTTCCAGAATGGCCTGATTCCTGTCCCCAGCAAGCCTGATCACCCATCACTTCTCATCCATTCTGTTCTGAATGTTGGAAACCCGGCACTCATTTTTGGCTCCCTTCCCCCTCTCCTATCAGTACGTCACCAACTTCTGTGCTTTTTGCTTCCTTGATGTTCCTCAAATCCCTCCAGAGCTTTGCCATCACCCTAGTTCATTCTGTTGTCCTCTGTCCCCAGGACTGCAGCCACAGCCTCTCCCTGGAACCCAACGTCTGCTTCTCCCCACTGATACCTCTGATTTGTTTCGGGAAGACAAATCTGAGTACGACACTCTGCCACCCTCCTGCGTCTGGCTTCCTGGTTGTGGGTTGAATTGTGCTTCCCAAAAGATATGTTCAGTCCTAACCCTGGGGCCTGTGTATGCAACCTTATTTGGGAACGCGGTTGTTGCAGGTGTAATTAAAATGTAAGTTGAGCTGAGGTCATACGGGAGGAGGGGGCTCTTACTCCAGTGTGACTGGTGTCCATATAAAAGAGGAAGAGAGACACAAAGAGGGAAAAGGCCCTATGAGGACAGAGGCAGCGATCAGCTGCAAGCCAGGGGTCACCAGCAACACCAGAAGCCAGGAGAAAGTCATGGATAGTCTCTCCCTCAGAGCCTCTGGAAGGAACCAGCCCTGCTGACACCTTGATCTTGGCCGCCAGGACTATGAGAGAAGAGCTGTGTTGTGTTAAGCCCCCCAGTTTGTGGAGCTTTGCTGCAGCAGCCCCAGGGCACTCACACACGTACAGACACTACGCTGGCCTTCCGTCGCTCTGAGGACAACGACTAAACCAAACCTGCCATTGCTCAGGGTTCCCTGTGTGCGCACTGCACCTGCAGGCCTCCGGCCTGTGCCCCTTGCCCTCTGAACTCCAGTGACACTGGGGCCCTTGCTCAGAGCAGGCTTTCTCCCAGCCCTGGAGTCCTACCCACATTGCCTCCTCCACCTGGGCACCCTCACTCTGCCAAAACCTCCCTGCCCCATGGTGCCTCAGATCTCAGCCAGTAGGCCCCTGCCACAGGACAGCCTTTCCCAGGACCCAGTTGTCCTCCAGAGCCCTCGGAGCCCTTTGCAGTGACAGGTGTGCTCACGTGGTTGTGTGACTCCTTAACCGGGGCCCCATCAGGCAGAGATCTGATGGGTTTGCCCACTCTGGTATCTCCCAGTGCAGGCACAGTGCCTGGGCACAGTCCGCATCATCATTACCTGAAGGAAAGAGGGAAGGTGAATTCTAGTTGTTGTCTTAGTCCAGGCTACCATAACAATCCCACAGACTGGGCGACTTAAACAACGAACATTGATTTCTCACGGTTCTGGAGGCTGAGAAGTCCAGGGTCAGGGTGCCGGCAGATTGGGTGTCTGGTGAGGGCCAGCTTCCTGGTTCACAGACGGCTGCCTTCTCCCTATGTCCTCACATGGGGGAAAGAGGGGAAGGTCGCTCTCGGTGGTCTCTTTTATAAGGGCACTGATCTATTCCTGGGGGCTCCCCCTCCTAACACCATCACATGGAGGTTAGCATTTCAACCTGTGAGTTTGGGGAAGTCATTCTGCTCGGAACAGGCATAAAGTAAAGTGCTTGTGCTGCCACAGAAGAAAGGTGTCATACAAGAAGGGCTGTTAGAATGGGTGCACAGGATCACGGTTTCTTCCTCCCATCTCCACATGGGATTGGACTTCGTTATTACAACTCTAATGGGGTGTGAGATGAGAGGGATTTGAGGATTTGATAACAAAAACAAGCTGGGACACGCCTGTAGTCTCAGCTACTCGGGAGGCTGAGGCAGGAGGATCGCTTGAGCCCAGGAGTTTGAGGCCGGCCTAAACGATATAGCAAGACCTTGTCACAAAAAAATAAAAAACAGCCCAGCTTCCTAGTTTTCCAGTTTTCCCTGGTGAGTTCTTTAGTTATTTCCCGTCCATCTTGCTTTAGCGATGCCATTTGCTCGTACCTTCCTTTCTTCTCATCTTTTCCTACAGGGTTGGGGATTGAAGCTCAAGCAGCCCCTTCCCACTGCAGGGTTTTAGCTAAAGTTAAAAAAGGATTTTTTTAATCCTTTTACCTTTTGTCTTCAGTCAGAAGATATGGTAGGGTTCCAGGCTCTGAACAAAGAGGTCTGTCTGCTGATGGCCAAATTATTATCTGTGTTTTCAGGTTCACTACAACATTGGCAAAAACCTGGCTGATAAAGGCAACCAAACAGCAGCCATCAGATATTACCGGGAAGCTGTAAGGTACGGCAAGCATGTCTCGTGGAAGAAATAGCATTTACGCACACAGATAATTCTTACTTTCTAAGACCAACTTTAAGATGTCAGTTGCCAATTCCTGAGAGTTTAGTGAAAACTGCTGTGCATTAACAGTCGGCGTGGTTTCTCTCTCAACTTCCAGATTAAATCCCAAGTATGTTCATGCCATGAATAATCTTGGAAATATCTTAAAAGAAAGGAATGAGTTACAGGAAGCTGAGGAGCTGCTGTCTTTGGCTGTACAAATACAGTAAGCGTTGTTTTCATAATTATGCTGGGACAGAGAAGCAAGCTCCTGCATTCCAGCGTCTAAGCCTCTCTTTTTCTTGTTTATCTTTTTAAAAAATGCTCTTCTAGGCCAGACTTCGCTGCTGCATGGATGAATTTAGGCATCGTGCAGAACAGCCTGAAACGATTCGAAGCAGCAGAGCAAAGTTACCGGACAGCAATTAAACACAGAAGGAAATACCCAGATTGTTACTACAACCTCGGGCGTCTGGTAAGCTCAGTGTGCCCTGTGCCTGCAGAAGGAAAGATTGGTTCTTTTTCTTACATATAGTAAAATGATAGTAGTGACGCCCACCTAGCACTCTACAATTTTTTTAATTTTTTTTGTTTGTTATGGACAGGGTCTCACTCTGTCACCCAGGCTAGAGTGCAGTGATGTAATCATAACTCACTGCAACCTCAAACTCCTGGCCTCAAGTGAGCCTTCTGCCTCTGCCTCCCAAGTAGCTGAGACTACAGGCACGCGCCACCACACCTGGCTAATTTTTTCTTATTTTTGAAGAGATAGGGTCTCACTATGTTGCCCAGGCTGGTATTGAACTCCTGGCTTCGAGTGATGCCCCTGCCTCAGCCTCCAGAGTTGCTGGGATTACAGGCATGAGCTACCGCACTTGGGCCTACATTTTATAAAGTTCTTTTACATATGTTTATCTCATTTGAGAGCAGCTATTTGATTTCCTTATGTGTAATTCTTTAAAGCTCTCATTAGAGAGCAATTCAAGTTGAGTTAGTGAAGTTTAGGAGACCATCAAAGCAAAAGGTTAAACAAAGGAATAAATTAAAATTTTTTGAGTCCCTCCTGTCCTGTAAAACAATGCTCCAAGAGGCAACTTCCTGATAAACATCAGTTTCTCTGTTTTTAAAACAAGAATTGCATAAACATTAAGATAAAAAAAAAAAACTGATAGTGTGATTTCTGAGCTCCCTTGTTCTACTTCCTCAAGGGAACAGATCTCTTCATCTGCAGGAGGTATTTTCCCCAAATGCGATTTATCTGAAAGGGCTTTGGCATTGTAGAAATAGAAAATAATATGTTCCATAGTAGCTTTATATTTTTGGTTATTGACAGAATATTTATGAAGATCTGATATTTTTTTATTTTCTTGACAAAAAAACAAAAATGAGACACACAGAAATAACAAAATTATTTAAACAAGAATGATTATATTCTCTCCATAATCAACCTTTTAATTTAATTTCAAGAAACTAAATATACGTGTTCCTAATATATTTAGATTTATTATTATATAATCAATATTTCTTTAATTTTTTTTTCTTTTTTTTTTGGAGTGGGAGGCTGTGAGGAGGGATGTCCAGTTGCCTTGTTTGTTTTTGTTGAGACAGAGTCTCACTCTGTCGCTCTGGGTAAAGTGCAGTGGCGTCATTGTAGCTCACTGCAACCTCCAGCTCCTGGGCTCTAAGCAATCCTTCTGCCTCAGCCTCCCGGGTAGCTGGGACTACGGCCGTGCACTGGCAACTCCTTGGCCGGGTTTTTTTCTTTCTTTCCTTTTGGAAGAGACGGGGTCTCACTCTTGCTCAGGCTGGTCTTGAACTCCTGAGCTCAAGCGATCCTCCCGCCTCAGCCTCCCAGAGTGCTAGGATTACAGGCGTGAGCCACTACAGCTGGCCTAATAGCTAAAATTTTAAGGAAAAACTATTTGTTCATTTTAGCCAAACTGGAATTCACGTATAGTGGTGTGACTTTTAAAAGACGTTTATGTGTAGATTTGCAGACTTTATCCTGCTTAGCCTCACAAGTGGGATAGTGTCCTGGTGTTCTAAAGAGAGGCCTGAAGCATCTTCGTTTTAAGGAGTCCTTGTGTTATCAAAACCAGTAGCTCCCAAAACTGATCTGTACATCCAAATCATCCCACCCCATCTCAGAATTAGGGAATCACAAGCTTCATAGGGAATCTGTATTTTAAAATAACAATAATAAACCCCGCAGGTGATTCGATACCCTTGGTCCTTGGTCCTGCGTCCGGGAAGCAGCTCTGTCTGAACTTTGACCTGACAGACTGAGCATGAGCAGAAGGGACCTTTTGGGGAGAGCAACCTAGAAAACATTAACTGCTTTAAATTGATTGGAAACCAGGCGTCAGTTTTTACCATGATGTGAATGTCTTTGGTCTTATTGTCTTTGTTTCCGGTCTGGGTAGCCATGATTTTGTGAGTTGCGGAGATAGGATTTTCTGAATGGAGGAAACAAGACAGCAGGAACCTATGGCTGACTAATGGTAACAATCTGACCTTTCCCACTCTGCAGAAGTCGCTTTAAATGGGCAAATAATGCTCACGTTATAAATTTTAAAGTGAACGTGTTTTAGTTATGACATGCCATAGGAAGATACCATCTCTGTGTGCTTATTCCAGCGTGGAAAAGAGGAATTATTTCTTCCTGGACACAGAGAGGAGGGTGGCAGGAATGTGCTGAATCCATAGAACAGCAAGATGATGTTTGGACAAGGAATGTTGATAGCAAGACATTTCTGTTGTCCCACATTAACTTTCTCTAGTACCACTGGACCTTGTGTGCATTTCTGCTCTCTTTTACACTTGAAAATCCTGTGCCTGATGATCTAGTTACATGTTTTGATGCTGAAACAGCTTTCTCTGTGAAACCTAAAGATCTGGAGAGAACTGAAGCTATTATAGTGATAAGCTGTTAGGGGAGGACAGTAAAACCTCACCGTAATGGTACAAGTAACGACCCCAAAATTCAATCACATGCAAGGCAGGGTTGGTCCTCACAAAGTTAATGAAGTGAGAAGGGGGCTGAGGTGGGGTGGGAGCAAAGGGGGTGTTATTTGAATACATGCTGGGGGTGGTTATGAATATATCAAGCAGGGATCACTGTTTCTATTTACTGTGTCTGTTAAACTAGTACTGAGTGACATATTAGACTTGATATCCATTCGTGAATTCTTTCATTATTTTTTTCTTTTCTGGAGGTCACTCTTTGGGTTATTGCTTGCAAAGTGAGTGAGTCTGCCTGCAGCCTCCTGGGTTATCCTTTAAAGCTCCACTCTTTAGTCTTTCTCCCTCCCCTAGCAGCTGCCAGTCATTGCAGTTCCTCAGGACTTGGAAAATAGAGAATTTACACTAAATGCACCTTCTGTAAGAGCTACATCCAAAGAAAGGAACGTAAAATGTAAAATACCAGCTTTATCATGTACTCTAGTCCTTGGGATTCATTACACTTTCACTTAGAAGATCATCTGTAGCGCTGAACAGACCGAGACCTGGTACTTCTCTTTGTTTATATTGTTTACTAATTACGCTACCGTGAAATGGTCTTCCCATGTTCCCTTCCGCCAACTGTTCCTGCTTATTTAAGGCTTTTGCTCTCCATTGTGGTTTAATTATCCAGCTTTTGCCTGCTTGACAGCTTAAAAGCATTAAGAGCTTAATCTTTAACAACTCAACTAACCTATTTATATATTGGTGAATAAGAGGAACTTAATAACTTAAAAGTTTCTTTTTTAGAAATCACTCTTTAGTAATGGAAGACAGAAATTTGTTTGGATTTCTAGACCTGATAAGAAGGGAATATAATGCAGTTCTCTTGTGGAATAGGGACTTAGGAAGAGCTGGGTTACTTGGGACGTATTACTGATCTTGGAGAGTTAAAGTAGTGGTGGCTGGAGCTACTGCTGGAGCCAATTCACAATGCAAGGACTGAGTGTATCAGGATGCGTTCAGCAGAACATAAACCATGCCAAGTATTTTAAATGGAGAAAAGTTAGTACAGGGAGTTGGTTAGACAGTCATTGGGAGGCTGGAAGAGCAAAAATGGAAAGGTAATATTAACTCAGATTAGTGAATAAAGGAAATGCCATGGGTTTAGGGGAACAGACAGGAGGAAGTGATGCTACCAGAATTTAAGAACTCATAAGGGGCTTCCATGTGAGGAGCTACCACAGTGAGCTGAGATCAGGGAGGAAGGACCACTGCTTCCAGCTCTGGGACTCTGGAGGAGGGGACACAGCCACTTCAGAGACACTGCCAGGGGAAGGAAGGAGAGGGTGAAAGTGGGAAATATGGTTCGCAGACTCCCAGCCCCAGCTCCCCAGAGCAGAGTACAGACAGACACAGGACTGATACGTGAATAATGTGCGTGTTACCCATCTGCTTTCTTGACAGGTGGTTCTTGTTAAATCACCCTTTTTCTCTGCTTCCCTTAAAGTGTTTGTTCCCTTTGTAAAGATGCTGTAAGAAGGGTAGAGGTCAAGACAAAATGAAAGCAAATTTTACGTGACTCAATCTGTTGTTATTCTTCAATAAATAATAATAATAATAGTAAAATATGTGAAGAATTTTGCTGCATTTTATAAATGAAGTCATATTGGTTGTCCTGGGTGTGTTCAAATGCCTCCATGGATTTTGTCCAAGTGACTCAAATGTTTATCACTTGCTGGAGAGAATTGACTTGAGAAATCACTGGGACATAAAATAGAGACAATTAAATGTTGGTATAATTAAGCTTCCCCAATTATTTTAATTTTTTGAACTTTCATATCATTTCCTCATTTAAAGGATAAAATATTGTAACTTGAGTTTCTGAGTCTTGTGGGCAATTTCTGATAACATCTTTAGCAAATGGTTGTTTGTAAAGGTTTCCATAATTCATTAAACCATTCTTTTTCTTCCATAATATGCTACCTATTTGCTGTGTGGGTCATAGGACAAGTCAGAATGTTTCCATTGTCTAAAGAAAAGACAGATTTGGCAGTGAGTAAGGGAATAGCCCTAAACTCAGATAAATTGTGTTCATTTGTACTTTTGCACAGTTAAAGGGATCAAGTACATTCAGATGAAATATGCATTTCAGCCAAATGAAAGAGGGCAAGAGGGTCACCTGCTGAAAAATCCATCACTTTCTCCCCATGGGTTTTCATTAATGATGCAAATTGAGAGCTAGCCATTTTGTATTCTGTTATCAATGTTAAACACAATCCCTCTCAAAAGAAAGCAACAGATAATTCTCTCCTTCCTAAATGAGGCAGATAGGCTCCAAATTGCCGAGGGTTTTACATTACCATAGGTGACTTTTCCAAGGAGTTTACAAAGTATGTCTGATGTGTCCTCATATTTTCATATTAAGTTTAGGTGTAGGCAGGAAGAGACTTCTGGACCCTACTTCACAAGGTGAATTGGACACATACAGCTTTTGGTCATGTGAAATACTCGAAATATTTTGTTTACTATTGTAAATAATACTTTATTGAAGGTGGACTTACGAAGTCTTTCTGGAAAAAGACTAATGATTAGGGTAACTTGGGAAAGTTACTTAATTTCCCTGTGCCTTAGTTGCTTCATCTGTAAAATGCGGATAATAATAATATCTACTTCACTGGGATTGTTTTGAAGACTAAACGAGTTGATTGAAAAAATTAGTAGCTCCATAAATAAAAGTTTGTTTTGTTTATTTGGGGGTTTTCTGTTTTTGTTTATTTGTTTTGTTTTGTTTTGTTTTTCATTTTATATTTTTTTATTTTTTATTTTTATTTTTTTTTTATTTCAGCAAATTATGGGTGTACAGATGTTTAGGTTACGTGTGTTGCCCTTGGTTCCCCACCCCCACCGAAGTCCGTGTTTCAAATATGTCCATCCTTCGGGTAGTGCGCATTGCCCTCCTTGTGTATACAAATACCCGTCCCCTCCTCCCTCTTCCCCCCTCCTCCCACCGCCCTCCCCCTTCCCCAGCATCCAATAGATGTTGTTCTGATATGTGCATTTATGTGTTGATTAGTTAATACCAATTTGATGGTGAGTACAAATGGATCCCGATCTGCTGCTCTTGTGGTGCTCCACTTTGGATAATGGGCTTAAGTTTAATCCAGGAAAGTGTAAGAGGTGCTAGATCACTGTCATTTCTTATGATTGAGTAATATTCCATTGTGAACATATACCAAATTTTGATAATCCACTCATGGATTGACGGGCACTTGGGTTGTTTCCACATTCTTGCAATAGTGAATTGTGCTGCCATAAACATTCGGGTGCAGATGTCCTTATCGTAGAATGTTTTGTGCTCTTTTGGGTAGATGCCTAATAGTGCTATTGCTGGATCGAATGGTATTTTTTGGCTTTTTTTTTTTGATAATATCTTGAAGAGGGAAAGCAGAAAACTTAACTTGTAATATTGACTTTTTGGCTTGTGCTTTATTTTCAGTATGCAGATCTAAATCGTCATGTAGATGCATTGAATGCGTGGAGAAATGCTACTGTGCTGAAACCAGAACACAGTTTGGCTTGGAACAACATGATTATACTCCTTGATAATACAGGTACAGAAAGGTGAAATTAAACAAATTGCTCCATAGTACACACCATTGAATAATTAGGAAACAGAGATTATTGTGCTTTTTCCCCCCAGTTTAAAAATCAATCAATATGGGGTTAAATATTTTATGTTATAAAAATGTCTATTCTTTTAAAAAACAGAATTTCCTGTGACATATTGGAATATGAATGTTTGGGAAAATGATATTTCATTTTCCCACTTTACTTAGAGCTGGTGGCGAGTAATGGGGGAAGAGATGTGATCGTATCTCCTTTCTTCTGAAGAAAATGGGCTTAAGAAATGGATGGTGCTGGGTCCCTGCTCCAAGTTCATGGACTTTACTCAAAGGAGATGCCCTCAGTTGACACTCCCAGCCATGGATTCTTATTTTTGATAGAATGCTAATAGACTTAATGATCTGGTATCTTAGCCCATAGCAGACCAGCTTCGGTCAATTAGAAGTTATTCTGCCCAGTTCACTTTAAAAATCCAAACATTCTTTAAGAGATGATGGTGTTAGGCACAGAAAGACAAATATCACCTGTTCTCACTCCCGTGTG
This sequence comes from Propithecus coquereli, assembly GCF_000956105.1. Taxonomy (NCBI): domain Eukaryota; kingdom Metazoa; phylum Chordata; class Mammalia; order Primates; family Indriidae; genus Propithecus; species Propithecus coquereli. The sequence continues at coordinate 2,655,351 of NW_012146301.1, read as the reverse complement.
GAGCTAAAAAAGTGGATCTCATGGAGGTAGAGAGTAGAATGGAGTGATAGTTACCAGAGGCTGGGTGGGGTAGGGGGAGATGAAAAGAGTCTGGTTTATGGCTACAAACATGGTCAGGTCGAAGGGATAGATTCTATGTTCAATAGCACAGTACAGTGACTATGGTTAACAACATATTGCATATTTCAAAATAGCTAGAAGAGATCTGATATATTCCCAACACAAAGAAATGATAAATGTTTGAGGTGATGAATATCCTAAACACCTTGATTTGATCATTACACATTGTATGCCTGTATCAAAATATCACTTGTATCCCATAAATATATACAATTACTATGTACCAATAAAAAAGTTTTTTTGGTATATGCTTGTTCCTAGGGAAAATATAAAACATGTACTTCAATATGATAAATATTAAAGTGTTACTATGATACTCTTATTTTACAGACTTGTTTTCTCTGGTTTGGGTATAACTGGTATCTCGGGAAAAAATAAAAGTAGATTTTATATGCTTCTACAGACTTTAATCAAAAGCTGTTTATGTAGCATGTCAGGATTGTTCTGAATTATAGTGGCTTTGCCACTGATGGGATTGTGTGTAGGTGTGTGAGTTACACGTTCTACACAGATTTTCTTAGGTAGCTTATTCATACTCACTGCGTACTATGTGCGTAAGCCCTGTTAATTATAGAGAATAAAACCCAAGTACAACATTAACATGTTTTTTATTTTTCCATTTTTCACTCCCAGGTAATTTAGCCCAAGCGGAAGCAGTCGGAAGAGAGGCACTGGAATTAATACCTAATGATCACTCTCTTATGTTCTCCTTGGCAAATGTGCTGGGGAAATCCCAAAAATACAAGGTGTGTAAACTGCAGGCCCTGATTTCTTGCAGTTAATGCCAGCATCTGACAGAAGCCATAAGTGTTACTTCTGCCCAGTTAAACTCGGAATCAGGCCAGAACAGTGGCAGCGGTGCACTGTGCAGCTGGGTCAGTTTGTTTGCTGGAGAAGTTGCCCAAAAACAAGATGAATGTGCAGGGTAAAACTCCGTGTCCTTTGTCATCAGAATTAACCGCCGTGGTGCCACGTGGGGAGGGGCGGGAAAAGGCAGAGACCTGCTTCACAGTTGGCCTCACTTGCTGGTGCGGCTGGTGGAGAAGCAGAACTCAGGATAGCAATGGCACATCCCGGGAGATGCCCTTGCCCCACCCTGGCATGAGGGGGTTTGACTCTGTCCTCGGCCGGAGCTCTGGGTTTTATCTGTGGGTGCCGTCTTCCACGCACAAGAATAACTGATCCGTGGAGGATGCACGACTGGTTCTTGGGCTTCTAAGTTTTTCTTCACCTAAGTTATAGGCCATCAGCAAGGCCCAGAGGTTTCTGACCCACAAAAGCCACAAGATATTAAACCTGTGCTCTGGCTGGGCCCCCAGGCTTGGTCAGGAGTAGGCTCTGCATAAGTCCCTGTGTATTGAAGGGGACTTGATGTTCCCGATAGCAGGGATCTCAAGCTTTAATTCTGTGTGTCAGACAGAATCACCAGGGAGCTCGTGGCGACGCAGATGCCCACATTCCTCCCCACGAGAGATCGTTTCCAGGGGCTGGGGCAGGTCAGGGAAAACGCATGTTTAACTGGCATCCTGGGTGTCTGACGCAGACGTTGCGGGAGCAGTGCCTAACCTCGTTCCGTGAGAGAAGTATTTTATTTCAGAATCAGGGGCTGTGTCTTCTTTCGATCACTCTGCGGCAGTGGATAAGACACTAGGACCAAAGGTAGTGACTAATTAATACTCGTCCGATGTTACTTACTTCTCCTTTCCTGTTCATTAGATGTCATTATCAATATAGTTTTCTATAAAATAGTAAGATATTTCTCTTATTTTTGAAAATCAGGGAATCTAATAGCTTTACTGTACGTGGTTAGCATTTCTAGATTGTGCTCCAGAGATAGCTTTTGGAGGAGTTTAGTTTTATCTTTGATGGATTTACTTGCATAGCAGGGGAGGGAGGTGAGGTTTGCAGGTTTCCCTTCTCAGTGACCTTTCCAGCCATCTGTCAGCCTGGGGCGGGTCCAGAATGTCGTTCTCCTCCAGTGACCCAGCTACATACAGTGAGTCATCTTCAAGATGTGGCTTATATAATCATTATATTGATTTTTCTGTCTTCTCACAGTTTATAAACTGGAATTTCTATTAAAGGGACAGAACCCAAGATTCATTTGGCTTCCAGTTCATGTTCTTCTTTTTTTTTTTTTTCCAGCTAAAGTAGAAAATACTCCATAAAGCAGAATAGAGAAATCAGTTTCCCATTTCTCTACACATTTTGCATCCTAATTGTTGAGGTCAGGGCACTGAGCCTAAGATAAGGAAACAGAAGATGGAATCTGAAATCAGGAGCTCACTATTAGCTTTTCAGAATCTACCAAGGAGGGGAACATGATGGGACTCCCCAAGCAATGGCGTCAGCCACCAAGTGAGCATTTAATGTATTTTTTAAATTAAGGATTTGGAATTTTAAACAACTGTTCAGGTTTTTCTCTTGTAATGCAAATATGATACCTGTTTCTCTTGCTTGGCTGTGTCCCCAATACTGTTTGTTTCAGGAGGTAGTGCAAAGGGCCTGTTTCCTTGCAGAGCACTGGGTGGGATGCTCTGGGGAAGAGGGGATCTGTGCCCACAGACCCTCCAGCTCATCCTCCCTGCAGGACAGGCTTCTGCTGCCTGGACAACTCACTGTGCACCCAGGTGCTTGCTGTTTCATGTTGTCATTCACTTGGTAAATTTCCTTAGAGCACCTGGAGGCTTCTTGAGGTTGGGGCCAAGTCTTAGTCCTATTTTTTGTCTCCTTTCCTGTCTGGCTCGCTGATGGGCAGTTAGTAAGCGCCCAGTTAGTAGTTGTGAAATGACCAAATGCACCTCTCATCTGGCCCTGAAATGTTCAGCCTTTGGGAACCTGTTTTGAGACTTTGATGTGCAGAGTGAGCATATTCTCATGATATCCATGTAGTTCTAGGGTACCTTTTCATCCTATCCAGGCAGCCCTTTTTAAAACTTAACAGCAAGGCTGGGCGTGGTGGCTCACGCCTGTAATCCTAGCACTCTGGGAGGCCGAGGCGGGCGGATTGTTTGAGCTCAGGAGTTCGAGACCAGCCTGAGCAAGAGCGAGACCCCGTCTCTACTAAAAATAGAAAGAAATTAATTGGACAGCTAAAAATATATAGAAAAAATTAGCCGGGCATGGTGGCGCATGCCTGTAGTCCCAGCTACTGGGGAGGCTGAGGCAGAAGGATTGCTTGAACCCAGGAATTTGAGGTTGCTGTGAGCTAGGCTGACGCCACGGCACTCACTCTAGCCTGGGCAACAAAGCGAGACTCTGTCTCAAAAAAATAAAATAAAATAAAATAAACTTAACAGCAGTCACTTAACCACTCCTGGCCTCAGTTTGTTCATCTGTGAAATGGAGACAGTGATCTGCCCAACCTACTGACAGGGCTATATGAAAAAGTGTACAAGAATGTAATTTGTAACTCTTAAGTGGTAAATATATAATAATAATTTTAGTGATCATTAAATAAATCTCTAAGGATAAAACATATTAGAATTTATGTTACTTCTTGCCATTTAATTTCCAATTTGGGGCTAATGTGATAAAACAGAAATACAAAAGTGCTGTTTTTCAGTGCTTCAGGCATTTTTTCCTGTGCTGATTTCTCTTTCTATATTGCTAATTCCACTGGTCCTGTAGTTTAAGAGCAGGTTATGTTGATAGAGCAGTTTCCCAGACTTCAGACATTGATACCACACCTTTACGATTTTTTTTTTAGCCAAATCTAGATATTACCTGACTTATTTTCTTGATATTTTTCTTTAAATAGATTTTTAATGTAAATAAATACATTTAGAATAGTAACATCATTACTATACATAAAAGGTAACTGAAAATGAAGTAATTTTATGAAACCCCAGCTAGCTACTCTTGCTGGCCAAGGCTCTGAGCCTGAGGGCGCCCTCTGTTAGCTTCCAGGCTGTTAGAGGGTGTGGCCCACAGGCCGCCACTGGGGTGCAGACGTCCGCGCTGACTCAGTCAGAAGGAAGGAGGGAGTTTTGAAGAGGGAATAACTCTTCTGTGTGATTCATGGTTCACTTCAGACCTCCTCCCTGACCTTTCCTAATTCCAGAGACCTACAGGGTGGCCCCTGTGAAACGCTGCCCGGGAACACAAGGTGTGAAGACCTGCTACTGCAGGTGCTACTACCCTCCGCCCGCCCAGCCTGAAAGACCAGCACTAGTTCCTACTTAGAGACATAGTTTGCAAGGCCTTTCTCAGTGCTAAACCTCCGTTGAATATGTTTTGTCTAATATGCTTCATAAAATATTGCACTATTTTTTTCTTTTGGTTGATGAAAAAAGCATCCCAAGTTTAAATGTGAGTTTGTTGGTTCATTGGCATAAATTGGCTCATTGCCTGGCTCTTTAAGTATCCAGACACCTCCACAGAAGGTCAGTTTATAAACAGTTCACTGCTCTCCTGAATGGGGCCATTAAAAGGCACGATTTAATAGATGAGCATTTCATGGGCCTTGAATACCCAGATGTTTGTGTTGTAAAGTGGCCTCCACACCTGACACCCAGGTACAGGCCCAGAGGCTGCCCCAGTTACCTGAGATGGACTGTGTCTGACCCACGCTCACCTCCCCCCAACCCAGCTCTTGTTCCTGATGCCCCTTTTTTTGTCCATGTGCCATTGTGTTTCTATTTTTCCTCCCCGTTGTCTCCCCAGGCCGGTTCTCTCCACCTGTTCTTCCTCACAGCCTTCCTCAGCACCCTGCAGCGTCCGGACCCTCCCTTGCAGAGATAGCAGCCCGCTGGTGAGGTGTCAACCTCAAGTCCTCCCTGTCTTCAACACCACTGTGTCCCCCAGACCTGCCCACTCCTTATCGTCCTGAGTGATCCTCATGGGCATTTGAGAAGTTAGGTGAATGACTAAAGAAATGAGTCTAGTATGTCACAGAAAACTCCTAACTTGCCTTTTTTTTTTTTTTAAGAGATGGGGTCTCGCTATGTTGCCCAGGCTGAACTCAAACTCCTGGGCTCAAGGGATCTTCCTGCCTCACCCTCCCAAGTACTATCTCTAAACCAGTTCTCTAGTTAACACTACAGTTAGGGGAACATTTTTAAGTAGATTTAGTTCCTTCCTATTTCTCAAGTTTTAGATTTTAAATGCAAATGTTTGAAAATCATCAGAAACAGCACAGCTACTTAGAAACCACTGCAAAACTACACAATTCATTTGATTATTTGATTTTTGTTTTTGCTTTGCAGCCTACCTGATGTGGTAGGAAAATCTTAAATCTCTTTGAAGGAGTTTTAGCTACTGAAACTTGGAATGTAGACACTGACTTTGAACTGATATCCTGTATGTTATCCTGATGTCTTTATTCAGTCCCTCTGGGATGATAGTTCTAAAACATAAATTTTTTTCTCTTCCAACTCTGTCTGAAAGGTAATGGTTTCAGAGATGGTCACTCACAATCCCAGACGATTTCTCTAAAGTCCCACAGGCAGGGCAAAGGAGCTGGTTGTCTTGCACATTATAAAGTGCATAATCTTAAATGTGGGAAGCCCACCTAGAAAAACTCACGTATGGCACAGGCAGAAGGTGCAAAAACTATCCCCAAACCAACAGCTTTGGTTAAGCTCAGCATTTGATACTGATTAAAGTGTACATGGCCCTTTAGGAATAAGAATGTAGGATAGTGTGAACAGCACCCCCGGGCACATGTCAATGAGAACAGAAGAGGCGTCTTTATTTCTCAGCATGAGGGTAGAAGGAGGCCGTCCAGCCTGCAGTGGTGTAGCAGTGATCAGGGAGGAAGACGCTTTGCCCTGATTCTTAGGGACCAGATTGGAAGGGAGTACTATTTGGAGGAAAAGCAAGCTTGTGCAAGAATCAATTCACGCCCATTGGGGGCGTTTGGTCATGGTCATGTCCAATACTGTGACAGCTTAGGTGACAGGTGGCCGTTCCTTCCTCATTCTCTCTGCTCATTCTTTCCAGCTGAATGGGCAGCTTCTGGGTGTTGCTGGATATTGAGGGAGATGAGATAGGTCCCAACTCCTGCCTTGAGATTCCTAGAAATGCGTTCCTTGGTGCTGGCTGAAAATGGCACTTGCAGGGGTGTGTTCAGCAGCCTGGTCTCTCCTGTTCTCTCGACCTTCTCTCAACCTCTGTGGCACCCTCACCCCAGTGACCTCCTTCAAGTTGCAGAATTCCAGCTGCTGCAGGGAGGCAGGTGGCAGAACCCAGGAGCACATCCATCCCCTCTCTGCGGTTGGCACCGCCTCCTGATGCCTGGTCACTTTTGCTCCCTTCTAGCTCCTGGGAGCTCCCTTCGGCAGAGCGTGGCCCCGCTTGGCCTCACGACCGTTTCTGGAAGAATGCAGTGGTACATGAGGATGTTAAAAGTTTGAAAACCATAGGAGATAAAACTAAGAATTGCTTTTGCTTCGTGTGCAGTAAATACCTTCTCTTCTCTGTTATGTCTTTCATTTTTAGGAATCTGAAGCTTTATTCCTCAAGGCAATTAAAGCAAATCCAAATGCTGCAAGTTACCATGGTAATTTGGGTAAGAAAAATTTTAAATTTGAATTATATTGAAATTCTATGTAATTTTAATGAAATGGGTGCATTTCTATAAAATCAATGTTGGGAGAGGTTTTTTTCAAAGCTAAGGCAGTATTATCTTTCATAATCTGGTTTTAAAATGTGGTTTTATTATTACCTTAAAAGGGTAGCAAAGTGACAGTCACATTCACAAATCTTATTGCATGACCAGAACAATCCCAAAAATTGCCCCGTTTATCATCTTCTAATGATTAAGACTCATATGTTCCTTCTTTATGTTGAAGGATCCTGGAACGTTAAGCTGAGAAGTACTTTGGAAGTTTGCCTCTGACTTACCTCCTTTTCCTTCCTTCTTCCATGGTAGATCTTCTCCTTCCAGCCTGGTCTTCTTGCTTTCCCACATCCCCTTATGCTGTGGCCAAAAATGCATTTATAATCATTTATCCCCTAGAATGCATTCCTTCCATTTTCACGTCTCCATAGTTAGGATCTTTAGAGCACAGCCTGTTGGTGTTTTGAATGCTCGGTTATGAGAATGTTTTTTCATCACCTCTGTTCTCCACCAGATTTGGTTTGTGCTTCTTGTCGCAGAAGTCACAAAGTATCCACAGGTGCCCATGAAGAAAGCTGGTTTTATTAACAAAAGCACTGTAACAATCAGAGGCTTATCATTCTAATAATTAGGCTTATTGGAACTGTCATTTAAGGGTCAGATCTTGATGGTAGAGGCCTTATTTCCAAGTGGCAACCAATAAGCTGCCTCTTCACCAGAAGAGAAAGAGAAATCTTTATTTAAAATGAGTAGCTGGATTTCTGCACCATCAGGGCTCTAAGCAGTCCCTGGCCATGCCCTACCCAGCCTGGCTTCCTGGAAATTTCATGACAGTCTCAGTGACATTTAGTGTTCCTTTTTTTTTAACTTCTTTATGTAATAATGTTGCAATAGGCAGATGTATCCCATTGAAGTGCCCTAGACATAGCTGGCGGTGGTTAAATCGACAATCACCAGGGAGTGGGATCACAATAAACAGTTTTCAGTACAAACAATATTTTTTCAACACAATGATTTTGAGAACTGTTTGCAAAGGTTCTGTAATATTTCTTTGCACACATGGTGAGGAATACTGCAAGTTATTCAGGAGCATTTCCAATGAAATTCACCTCCTGCTATTTCAGCTGTGCTCTATCATCGCTGGGGACATCTAGACTTGGCCAAGAAACACTATGAAATCTCCTTGCAGCTTGACCCCGCGGCATCAGGAACGAAGGAGAATTATGGTCTTCTAAGAAGAAAGTTAGAGCAAATGCAAAAGAGAGGCGTTTGATCCTTTTTCCTTCATTTTTGAGTTCGTGTGTGTGTGTGCATGAGGCATATCATTGATACTATACGGTTAAGTTTAACCACTTAATTCTTAAACATGTTGTTAATTTTTATTGTGTTTTTCTATGAAAACAAAGACATGCAAAAAGATTACAGCACCAGCAATATACTCTTGAATGCTTGATATGATTTTTGCATTGAAATTGTATTTTTTCAGACAACTCAAATGTAATTCTAAAATTCCAAAAATAATCTTTTTTAATTAAACAGAAAAAGAGAAAAAATTATCTTGAACAACTTTTGGTAGAGTTAAACCTGCATTTGGGATATGAGCCTCATTGTGTATGGACTAGCACTATTAAACTTCGATTGTGGCCAAGAAAGGACAAACTGACTCCTACAATTTATATAAATATCAAATGTGTCTGTATATTAGCATTTTTATTTAATGACAAGAAAGCAAATTAAGATTCTCGTTTTTTAATCTCTTTTTTTAAAACAATATACTGTGAACTTCATTTGTAAGGAAATATTTATTTGTATTTTTATGTTTTGAAAAGGGCAAATAATTGAATGAGGACTGGAAATGTTAGCATCTAGTATAGGTATATGCTTTTCTTCCATAGGAAGAAATTGACCCCTACAATATTTTTTTGGATTCTCCAACTTGTGCAGTTTCAATACATAGATTATGTAATAATCTACATAAACTGCCACTATCAGTAGAAAATTCAAGCCATGTTTTGGCAAGAGCAGGCAGCCTGACATCTTTATTTTTGTTATATACAGGGTTCAGAGACAACCCATCTATGTAAGTTGCTTTTTTATGTTTTTAATTGTAAAGCAACCTTCCATTTTGCTTAATGGAACTACAGACATTATCCAGAAAAATGCAAAATTTTCTCTCAAAAGGAGCCACATTTGGGGAGTTTGTGGCATTTTTAAGAATCATTTTTCCTGTGTTATTTGGTCTGATTGTCATGTCTATTTGTTTTGCTTTGTTCTTCTCTATCTGCTATTGGCTTAATGATTTATGCAATCTCTGTAATTTCTTATGCAGTAAAATTATTACACAAACTAGTATGAAAATGTCTTACTGCCTTCTTAATAGATGATTTTCAAGTTAGTAAACTTTGTGTCCTCCTTTCCCTTAAAATGAAATCAAAACTGACCAGATCATCGTTTCTACCATGTGACTTCTGTTTGTTATAGGGGAGCATTTCATAGAATTGCAATAGAGTTGCCCAAGTTCAGAGAACAGGGTGAACAGACCCATATTGAGATGAATTTGATTCTCCGCACTTACTTTTTTGGGGGTAGATCTGTATAGAGTTGTAAATCAGTAATTGTAACAATGATGGTTGAGATATATCAGAAAAAGAAGTGTCGTGTTTTGAACATTTCTTAAATGGTCCCAAAACAACAGTAATAATTTATAGCTCTCTTAGGGGCAGAGGCTGTCTTTATTATTTATGTTCCTATAGCGCTTAGCTTGGTGTATAATAGATGCACTATATGCTTGTTCATTGTTTTAAAGCAAATTTCTTTTTCTGAACCAGTCCTTGTTTTTTGAGAGTGAAGAAAAAATTATGTTTCTTGTAAAAGCCCCTTCAGGATCCAGTTTTTTTTCCTATTGATACTGCAAATCTGGACCCCCGCCTACAGAACGAATTCCCTTAGCTTTCACTGCTTCAGCTCTCGGGATTTCCATTGCAGCTGTTTTCTTTCCAGAGAAAACAGTCATTAATTTGATGGATATTTCAGGAAGTCTTTTATCTCTGCAGATCTTGGAAGTGCACCGTGCCGGCTCTCTTTTCTTCTTTATCCGTCTTAAAGCAGCCACCTTCTTTGTTTCCCGGGTTTCCTTCTGAACAAGACTGAAGTGGAAGGCTGTCTCTCCTGGTTCCTCTCTTATCTGGTGTTTTTTAATGTTTTCATTACTAACGACAGTTGGGAGGCCAGTGCCTACAAACCTGGGGAAGTCACAAGGTTGGGAAACATCATCATCATCATCCTCCAGCTCCCCGATGGGCAGCAGCATCCGATCTGGACAGAGGGCCAGGCTGTTGGTGGTTTGGTTTGTTGGTGTCACAGGTGTCACTGCCACATTTCTTCCCTGATCTCTCCTTGCTCAGACTTTTCAGTTTAGATGGAGGCTTCCATTTGTTTCTGGCAAGTTTCATCCCGTCAGAGAGAGCCTACCAGGCCTGGACAGGGCCCCTTGGGGTTCGGATCCTATCACATTTCTAAAGCAGGTTTTTTACATTTTATTTCAAATGACTGACTTAAAATATCATACAGAAGACTGAGTCCCACACCAAAGCACTGGACACCTGTGTGCATATTTACACCCAACCAGCCTGGACTTTGGGGTGAAAAAACTGAGCTTTGGGCCTTGGCTCTCGCACTGTGGCATCACAGGCAAGTCTTCTGGCATCGCTTAAGCCGGGTTCCCATCTGTAAAGTGGGGATGGCAAGACCTCCCTCCGAGTGATAAGGTGCAAAACTCTCGGCCCAGTAGACCCTCAGTAAATGACAGGTTGGGTTTTTGAAAGAGGGTCTATGTTTGGAGCAGACAAATCTGGCCCTAAATACACTTATTCCCCCATTCTCTCAACAAATATTAAGTGCCTGCTGTGTGCCAGATACTATCTAAGGCACTGGGAATACAAAGGTGACTGGAAGTGGACATGGTCCCTTGCCCTCAGCGGTGGGCAGTCCAGTGAGAGACAATAGTTCTCAAGTAGTGATATGATTAATAACTGTGAAGAGGTAGGCCTGATCTAACCTGAAGAATCAGGAAACGGCTCCCTGAGAAGGTGGATTATAGCCTGAGATTCGGTAGAGAAAAAGAAGGTTACTCAAGGCCAGTTCTCAATCAGGGGAGATCTTGCCCTCCAGGGGGCATTTGGCAAGGCCTGGAGATATTTTTGGTTGTTACAACTGATTGGAGGGAGGAGAGGTGAGGGAGTTGCTGCCGTACATCCTATGATGCACAAGACAACCCCCCACAAAAAAGAATTATCTAGCTTAAAACATCAGCAGTATCAAAGTTGAGAAAACCTGGGCCATGCAGAAGAAATAGCATATGCAAAGGCCCTGTGGTGAGAAAGCTGAAGTCCAAGGAGCAGGGGAGGGGCACTTGACAGGGCTGGCAAAGGTGACTAGAGCCCACTTATGCCAAGGTTCAAAGACCCAATGGTGTTTATCTTAAACTGCGGGAGGATTCTAAGCAGGGGAGTGATGTGGTCAGATTCATGTTTTGACAAGATCACTTTGGCTGCTGGTGGGGAAGGAATTGGAGAGAGACCATTCCAGGTGTCCAGCATTGAGATAAAGGTGGCTCAGTGTAGCCGAGTGGCAGTGGGGTTGGAGAAATGTTTAGGAGTCAGCTGGTGATGGATAGGAGGTGGGTGGTGAGGGAATGAGAAGTGCTGAGGCCCCCATGCAGTTCAGCTCAGATAGAAGCCACTGGGAGGGAGTAGCTGGCCTTAAATGACAGAGAGAAGGTTCTTGAGAAGAAAGAATGGGATGGGGCCCCAAATCAGGTGGAAATCCTATCATCTTTCCTACCAAACAGGAAATAAAGCTCCTGTATGTTAAGAGACTGGGACCAGTAATCAGAGGGGCAGGGGAGTGTTCTTTGTTCTTTGTACTAAAGCACAGGAGATGGCTCAACGGAATTGTCTGGGCAAAGGGCATGAGACCTTCACTGGAGATAAGCTGGCCAGGACCACCAACCATAAACAGCAATAGCCCAAGGCTGAAAACCCTCTTCAAAAGCTCTGTAGTTCTGCTTACGAGCAGGACAATGGTTCTTTAAGACGAGAGTCTGCCATCCTCCACATTTGCCAGCAAATTAATAAACTTTTCTTTTCCTCAAACCTCTTGTCCTCATTTTTCGTTCAGCTTCGGGGAGAAGTACCAAACTTGCGGTAACACATTTGCACAGTTGGCCAAACCCCAGTTGCAGCATTCATATCGGCCATATTACAAGAATGTCAACCTGTCCAAGCCTCAAATTCCTCATATGAGAAAAGCAGGTAATAATGTTTAACTTGTAAGGTTGCTGTGAAGATTAAAGTTAATATAATAAAATGTCTACAGCTGCACTTGAATTGAGCACTTGAAATGTGGCCAGGCCAAGCTGAGATGGGCTATAAGCATAAAATACATGCTAGATTTTGAAGCCTTGGTGTGAAAAATTAATGTGAGATATCTCAATAATTTTTATATTGACTACATGTTGAGATATTTTAGATAGATTAAATAAAACATCAAAATTACTGTCTCCTGTTTTTGTTTTTACTTTTTAATGAGGTTACTAAATTTAAAATTACATCTGTGGTTTGCATTTGTAGCTCACTTTATATTTCTAATGGGCAGCATTTTCTAGAGCATAGTAGGAGCTAAGTATATGGTCCCTACCTAGCAACCTAATTCATTTTTTAAACTTAACATTTATTATATCTAATTATTGCAATCTTATTAAATTTTTAAAATTATTGTATTCCAGCAAGGTCTACATTTCTCGCCTTTGTCCCTAAGGCTTTCCTAGACAGAGCAGTCAGATGCCCTTTGGGAAACTGGATTCAGCGTGCCTGCCGAGGTTACATGATTAGCACATAGCCATAGCTGATGAGAGAGAATCTTCTTCTTCATAAACTAATTAGAGCTAATAAGGGTTAAAAGGATGGGAATTAAGAAATCATCTTTTTTTTTTTTTTTTGGTTCCCAATGAACTATTAATAACCCCTTTCATATTGAGCTCAGGTAAGTCATATTTTTGTCTTTGGGGTCCATCTTTTAAATATCTTTGTTTAATGGTGAGCTCCCTGGTTTTATTGCATGTTTTAGGTGCCACCTTATCCCCATCTTTTCCCTCCCTGGAGTCATAATCCAAATTGCATTTTTGAGAGCTGAGAGCCTCCCTATCCTCTTGAGCTGTTTACTTAACTTCTGGAAACCTACCTTTCTAAAGCTTTTGATCTAATTGTTCCTGTACAGCCGTTCGTGTGTCGGCTTCACAAACCCACTGTATAGCCACTTTCTCCCACTTTCTTCACTTTACTAAGACTTCCATTTGTTGATTAGAAATAGGTTGTTCCAGTTATCTATTGCTCCAAAACTTAGTGGCTTAAAATAACAATAATTTATTCTGTTCATTGTGATGGTTCATTTCATGTGTCAACTTGGCTGGGCCATCGGGTGCCCATATATTTGGTTAAACATCATTACCCTGACTGATACACATGCATCTGCAAGTTGAGCTGGGTTGGTCCCAATAGCTCCTTTCTTGCTCCCTGCCACATAAGCTAGGGTGGCACAAAGGCTGGGGTCTGAGGTCCTCTGAAGTCTTGCTCACTCACGCGTGTGGCAGTTGATGCTGGCTATTTGCCATGACCTCATCAGGGACTGAGACCTGGAATATGACACCTGGCATTTCCGTGTGGATGCTTAGGCTTCCTCACAGCAAGGCATCTTGGTTCTAAGAGGGTCAAGCAGAAGGTATATCGCCTTTTCTGACCTAGCTTTGGCATTCACAAAGTATCTCCTGCCGTAGTCACGGGTCCATTCTCTGGAAGGCATGTCAACATCACATTGTAAAAAGAGCACATGGAATGGAAAATTTTGTTATGGCCATCTTGGAAATATAATTTCCCAGGTAGGTCCTCAGTAGTGTTTACCTTCCATTTCTTGACTAGTCTTTGGGAATTGAAATTGTCAGTAAGACAAGTCAGAATCTTGACAGAGGCTCTGCCAAATACAACATCCAGCAGGTGTTCACATCACCAGAGCATCCCTCCACTCTGTGTTGCATTGGTGCCAATTTGGGGATTTATATTTTGAGACACATCATTCATTTCCCCCACCCAAGCAAGTAGACAGTACTGAACTGCTGCAGTAATATCACAGATTGCCATTTCTCTTTTCATCCTCCTTGGGTTAGCTTCCACCTCTAGTTTCCACACAGGTGTCTCTCTTTTTCATTAGTGTACCTTCCTCAGAGGTCTCTTTCTTTAAACCAGATATAGCTCTTCAAAGTCAAAGTTCATCTCAAGTCACATCCTACCACATTTGGGGTTGGTGTCACCAGAGGCAGAGATTGGAGTGATGCTGCTACAAGCCAAGGAATACCAGGAGCCACAAAAAGCTAAAAGAGACAAGGAAGGATTTTCCCATAGAACTTTCCAAGGGAGTGTGGCCCTGCTGACACCATGATTTCAGACTTCTGGCCTCCAGAACGGTGGGAGAACACATTTCTGTTGTTTTAAGCCACCCAATTTGTGGTACCTTGTTATGGCAGCCCTGGGAAACTAATAGGGCAAATCACTTAATCTTCCAGCACCTCAGCTATAAAGTGGGGAATACTACTACCCTTTTCACAGAGTTATTGGGAAGTTTAAATGAGAAAAGTTATACAAAGCCCTGGGCTGGTGCTCGACATATAAAAATATTTGATACGTAATTGAAGGGGGAACCCCTCACTTTTCCTGTTTTTACCCTGTAATAGAAATGACCCAGAAACAATCTCAGATTTATATTTTGATCCCTTATTTTCTAAGTCTGATTAGTTCAAGTGCTTTTAATCTGTTACATTGTTTATCAAAACTGCCTTGAGTGTCCTACATTTCTAATCATTTATTTTTAAATATGTGGCATTTCTCAAGGACCAATAAAGCTTTCTTCTTCCTACTTGTGATGAGTGTTTGAGAAAATGTTTTCCCTCTTGATCTAAATTGCATTTTTATCCATCTTTTAAAAACAATTTTGTCTCAGCAGTTAAATTTCAATAGTATTAATTTTGATGGCTAGACTTGAGATTTGTCTTGAGGAATAGCAAAACTGCTCATTTCTGGAACTTTCTGATAAAGTATATAGATGACAGCTTTTACAGTACTGGCCTAGAGAACTGCAGATGTCATAAAACAAGGAGATGGGGTGGAAAGAACATGGGAGCAGGTGTAGAGATCTATCCTAGGGTCACCTTCACTGGCATGTCTTTTTTTTAAGCTCCAACGATTCAATTAGGTACAAACAATTCCAACCCTGAGGTTAGTTACCCAGACCCTGGGAGGAGTCACTAAATTACTCCACATCTTAATTGCTTCTAATAAAAATAATGGTGGTGGTCGTTCTTGCTTTGGTTAATTTCTCCTCTATGAAATGAGAAGGTTGACTAAACCAGCGGCCTTGAAGCATGACCTCTAGGTTCAAGAAAAAATGAAATCTTATAGAGATGTCCACGGAAAGAAAAAGAAATTATAAAAGTGACTGCTTTGCATGCTTATATAAATCCTCATAAAAATCTGTTGTGAAATGTAAGAATGTTTGAAATTCTAACACCCTTGTGGAAATAAAATATTATCAAGGTTTCTAGTCCTGAGATGGCCTGAGAAGGCAGTAACTGAAAAGTAAAATTCTGCCACTGCCATATATCGGGCCGAGCTAGCACCGATAACAACAGCTGCCAAGTGAGCAGGAAACATGTCTTTCAAGGACACGATGATGTTGTCACAGGTCAAATACCCCCCTTCTTTGGGTGATTGCTGCTTTCTTACTCACCAAGACAAGTCTCCTCTGGAAAATCATTGACTATCAGAAACGCTGCTGTTTGAAACCATCAGTAAGAGTGAAACATCCCACGCTTGCCTGGTGGATCCAGGATGCTTTGAAACCAACGAGCCGCCTCCATTTCCAACCCAGGTACAGAGCTCCACTGAAAGGGTTTCTGGATGCACTGTCTGCACCTATCCTAACTCTGTAATCTCCAAGGACGTAGGATCCCGGGCCCACTGTGGTCCAGACCTGCTGTTGACCCTTTGCACCCAGCCCTGTTCACCTTGAACCTGTCAAAACACTGTTTCCTTTAAAGTTCACCTAAACTCGACCCCTCCCCCAAATCTCCAAACTTCGTGTTTGTTTGCTGAGGCATTCCGGGGTTCCTCAGGTCTGCGTCTCCCCTCGGTGCAAGGAGCCAATAAATCTGACTTTGTCCAGCTACAGTTTTGTTCCTGGTGGTCTTTGGGCTAAGACGGGTCACCTGCCAATCAAAAAACCTTGGTCAAGTCGTCTAACCGCATAACCTCATCTGTAAAAGCAGAAGAAATTCTCCCTGGCCTTTACTATACAGTGCATGAGCAAGGATCAAACTGATCATGTAAATGAAAGCTCTTCGTTGAGAGAACTACGTATATAGGATTATTTATTAGAACTAGTACTTTTAACAAAGAGGTTCAAATATAAAAGAAATGATTAGTCCTGATAATCCACATTTGGTGGTACATTATCCAGCCTCCCTGGTTTAGCCCTCATGTGAAAGAGTGTTTTCAGCTCAGCTGGATGTGAGTTCAAGTCTTTACAATCTTGCTGATTGGCACTGTGCCTTTGAGTGAGTTACTTTGCCTCTCAGAGAGCCATTTCACATGTAGAATGGGAATGATAATATCTGGTTCATGCTGTTGTTCAAAGGATGAAACGAGAACAGCCCTACTGTGCCTGGCCCAGGAGGCACTCAATATGTGTTCATTCCCTGCTGACCACCCAAGGGAGTCAAGCTGCACTTCATTTTGTAATTTCTACATTACAATACCAGGTTGGCATTACTCCCTTTAAAAAGTTACTGTTTGGGTAGCGGGCTCCAATAACTTGATTCCAGTTTCAAGAACAATGGCAGCAGGCCGGGCGCGGTGGCTCACGCCTGTAATCCTAGCTCTCTGGGAGGCCGAGGCGGGCAGATCACTTGAGCTCAGGAGTTCGAGACCAGCCTGAGCAAGAGCGAGACCCCGTCTCTACTAAAAATAGAAAGAAATTAATCGGACAACTAAAAATCTATGTAGAAAAAATTAGCCGGGCATGGTGGCACATGCCTGTAGTCCCAGCTACTCGGGAGGCTGAGGCAGGAGGATTGCTTGAGCCCAGGAGTTTGAGGTTGCTGTGAGCAAGGATGACGCCACGGCACTCTAGCCTGGGCAACACAGTGAGACTCTGTCTCAAAAAAAAAAAAAAAAAGAACAATGGCAGCAACGTGACAGCTTAGAGATAGGTTGTGGCGTCGTGGCTATGGCTCTTTGCAATGTAATTAGCTTCCATCATAGTGGATGGCATATTTGGCTGATCTAGTTACTTCTGAGAATTCTATCCATTACTCTCCTATTCATAATTAGGGATTTACTCACCAGAACTAATGAAATAATCTCATAGAGTGCTTTTAGTCTTTGCTTATTTTTCTGGAAATTATAGAAGACAGGCAAGAATAGCATAAACCATCACAACTGCAATTGCTTAGAAAATTGCTTAGAAAATCTTAATTGCATATACTATTTAGAAAAGATACTGCTTATCTTTTGTGGAGAAAAGGTCAATGCCTTATTCAAAGAAACCTGACAGCAACCCACATCATCTTTAAAACATTAATTCCAGAAATACCAGGATTGAATTTAATGTGAGTGGTTGGGCGTGATGTCTCCTGCCTGTAATCCTAGCACTTTGGGAGGCTGAGGCAGGAGGATCACTTGAAGGCAGGAGTTCAAGACCAGCCTGATCAACAGTGAGACCCTGTCTCTACTAAAAATAGAAAAAATTAGCTGGCCAACTAAAAATAGAAACAAAAAATTAGCCAGGTGTGGTGGTATGTGCCAGTAGTCCCAGCTACTTGGGGGGCTGAGGCAGGAGGATCACTTCAGGCTGGGAGTTTGAAGTTGTTGTGAGCTAGGCTGACACCATGGGACTCAAGCCTGAGCAACAGAGTGAGACTCTGTCTCAAAAAAAAGAATTTAACGTGAGTGAATGTAGCTTCATGAGGTTGCTTTTCTCCACTCCTTAACTTCTTTGCTATGGAAATTGTTTAGCAGTGAGATCTGTTGTACCAACTAAAATAACTTCACAGAATGAAAATAAATAATAACCCTGCTGCTTTCAAATTAAACAAAAAATTTTAAGAACCAGGTTTAGAAATGGAAGTAAGGAATCCAATGATTTGCAGAATAGTATTATTTTCTATTTTTTGCAGATTTTCTAAATTAGCCTCATTATAATGGATCCTACGTTGAAACTGCAAAGTCTTTTCATTAAGTTCATATTGAGTTAAATAGAGAAATGATCAAAAAGTAAACTTCAGCCAGGCTTGGTGGGTTGCACCTGTATTTCCAGCTCCTAGGGCAGCTGAGGTAGGAGGATTACTTGAGCTCAGGAGTTTGAGAGTGCAGTGAGCTATGATCCCACCACTATACCCCAGCTTGGGTGACAGAGCAAGACCCCATTTCCAAAAAAACAAAAGTAAACTCAATTAAATAATTGAAGACCTACTCTGTGTGCCATGGTGTCAGATGCTCAAATCATACACACAAAGGATTTAGGCCTGGGCTCATGAAACTCAGTTCAGTACAGTCATATAAATCAACTGTGACAGAAAGGAGAGGAAGGTGTTGAAACAGAGGCTGGAGCAAGAGACAAAGTTTGCAGGGTGGGTAAAGTTTTACTGTAAAAAAGAAGTTAGTAAATATTTTAGTCTTTTCAGGCCATATGGTCTCAGTGGCAGCTACTCAGTTCTGCCACTGTCCCGAAAAAGCAGTCATGGACAATATGTAAACAAAGTAGCATGGCTGGGTTCCAGTAAAACTTTATTTACAGACACTGAAATTTGAATTTCAAAAACTATTATTTTTTTTTTGACTTTTTCCCAAGCATTTAGAAATGTAAAACTCATTCTTGGTTCAAGGGTCATACAAAACCAGGTGGTGGGTTGGATTTAGGCTACAAGCTATTGAGGGCCAAAGACGACTTTTTAATAATTTCTAGAATATTTCAGTAGATTTTATAGTGTTGTTGACTTGGACTTCAAGATCTTTATACAGCCTCTCCTTTCTGTTGTTTAATTCGCATTATAACTATTAGTATAATTTCAAGAGATGGCCAAATAATTAGGATTAAAGACAATTCGTCAAATCCGTGGTGTTGATAAAGGAAATGTTTGCTGAGCTTTGAGCACATGCTTAGCAGCTTGCTGGCCTTGTGGCCCTAGAATGGAGGGTGTGAGAGATTGAAAAAGGCAGAGCAAACAGACCAGAATAAGCAGAAAAACTGCCCAAAGATTTTTCTCAGGCATTCTCACACAGGGTGAGCTGAACCCTTTGCATGAATGACTCAACTGTACCAAACTGACTGGGCAAGTCAACCCATCTCCTAAAACCACCTGAGCAGTTGCTTGTCAAGGGGTCCTGGGTAACTAACCAACCCTAACCTGAGAAGCCCAGCACTTGGCTAGACGGACCAATCCATTGCCTGAGACACTCTGTGACTTTTTTGTCCCTATGAGGGAACTCCCCTGCATCCCGGTCACCTGGGCCCCCAAGTGGCATTGTGTACACCCGAAATGAACAACTTATCTAGAGAAAAATTCCCCTTCAGCTTTTGGTTCTCACTCCTCTTCATTCCTGGGGTCAAATTAGTCCTGGGGCCAGGGGCCATGTGATAAGTCATTCCTTCCATTGTTTCCTACAAGCACAGTTCCATTCAGAAGAGGAGAATTGGTTAATAAGCGGGCAGTGTGACTGTGTGATTATCTGTGCCCGGTGTGGTACTGGTGCTGAGTGTGCATGCTCAGGTGTGAGGCCTTGGTGAGGCGTGCATCTGTCCTAGAGGATGCATCCCCAGGTGCATCTATCTGATGAGGTGTGTCCCCAAGTTTATGGAGTCGTTTGTGAGTCTGTGTGTTTGATGTGGGGTGGCCCAGGTGAGTCTGGGTCCAACATGGACTCACGGCTGAGCCGAGAGCCCAGGTGTGTTAGGGTGTGCGTGACCGGTGTGGGTCGTCCCCAGGTGTGTGGAGTTGGCCGCGCTGTGTCTGCGGCGGGGCGTCCCCGTGGGCCCGGCGAGGGGGTGGGTGGGGACAGCCGAGCGGCCGAGCCACGCGTCCCGCCTGCAGGGGGCGCCGCCTAGGGCGGCCTGGGTGCCGGGCGTCCGCCCCGCCCTGCACTTCCGCTCCGCGGCCCCGGCCCGCTTTGCCAGACGGTCCCGGCTGGGCGGCAGGTGAGGCGCTGAGCGCGGGCGGGGACCGGGGGACAGGGTGGCCCCGCCTCCCGCGCGGCTCGTCCCGGGCACCGCGGGGCGTCGCTCCCGGCGCGGCGTCTGGGCCGAGCCGCAGCACCCGGCGTCCCCCGCGGGCGCGGTGGGGAGCGAGGCCTGGGGCGCGGCCTGCGGGGCTCGCCCAGAGGGACGGGACGCGTGACCCCGACTCACGTTGGCGCAGTTGCTCCACGGGGGGCAGGGGGACGCGAGTGCCAAATTGGGTGAAGGGCAGAGAAAGCTCGGAACTGGCTGCAAGCCTAGACGCTGCTCGTTCCTAGTGAAGGAAAAGTGAGGACTATTCAGAAGGTGTTTGTAAAGGGACCTTTGAGCTGAATGAGGCTAACACTTTTCGGAAATTCTGTTTTTAATTTTAGAGACACCTGTTTGTGAGCAGACCAGAAACTGCAAAAAAAAAAAAAAAATCTAAAAACTAATGACTTTTGCGAATTTATTATCTTAGGTTTAGGTTTCTTTGGAGTCATTAGTGAACCGCCTGAATTCTTTGGAGAACTTTCTCTTACTGCTTTGATTACTGAGTATGGTTATCACTGCTGCTTTACTCTGTTGGCCAAAGGTAGCCACAGTCTCACTTGAAATCCAACGTAGGTGTTTTTTGAACGCAGCTTCTTGACACTAAGCTTAAGTAATAAGAATTGAAGTGATAAGAAAATACACTAAACTTGGAGCCTTTTTAAAAAAAAAAAAAAAAACGCATGTTATTCGTTTTGCTAAGCGTCCCAGGGAAAAATCTTGAATTAAAAATGAAAGGATATCTCTAAATCAGTTGGATTGATATATATAAAGTGTAGGTCTTGCACGCACACACACATCCTTATGTACATTTACTTGTAAAGGAAGATTTTCCCTGGCCCCATTCAATTTATTGAAATGCTAATAGGGAGTTAGTTAGTGAGGGAAATGCAGTTTGCCTTCATTTTCCCTCAAAACCTTGCTTTCCTGAAACTACCCCCAGGAGAAGCCCAATTTTCCTGAATAAGCAGACCACTCTACCCTAGCAGAGAGCATTTGTATTTTAAAAGCCGAGTTTGCAAAGTTAAGTTAGTTTCTAATTGGTAGATTTTTGTATGGACTAGTTGACCTTACTAACCAGGGCCATAACTATTAATACTAATCCTGGAGAGGGTGGTTATTCCTGGTAAGCTTGGATAGTGGGTAGCAATGAGTAGAATAGAAGTGCGATAGAAACCTGTATATTTAACTTGTTAAATTGTCTGTTCATTTTACTCTTTATTTGACGTAGTGAGATCTCTTGAAAGCTCCAATTCATGTCTGCTCTTGAAGTGGAGTCATCGGAAGGCTTTGTACCCACGGCCAGCCAGGGCCTTTACTGGGGGTCAGGACACCCCGCAGGCTGGCATGGAGGTGTAGTGCAGCAGTGTTTGAAGAGGGACTGGGCTCAAGGAAAGGTGACAGTAAGGACAGAATCAAGCGATCTTAGCAGTCCTCTCTAGAACTTTCTTCATCTGGGCAAACCTTAGATAGTAGGGATTTTACTAAGAGAGCCTCATTTAAACATGACAGCTCAGCATCTTGCTGAACAGGAATCTGTTACTCAGTTGAAGGTCTCTATTGTCAGTGAAACTGCCCAGGGCAAGATAGCCTTGTTTAGCCTGTGAGGACCTGCCCTGGACCTCTGAGCTTCATAGGCCGAGCTTGCTCCTAATGTGTTATGATACCCCCTCCAGTGGATTTACAGAAAAGATCTGGCTATTGGAAGTCTTGGGTTTCTATGGCATTGTGAGATAACAGACACGGTAAACAGCTAAAATGCTAAGAAGAGTAAAACCAGAAGCAGTGTGCCCTTGGAACCCAGAGGTGATTACACACCAAAGGCGGTGGGGAAGGCCCCATTTGGAACAGACTTTAAGCAGGGAGTGAATTTTTATAAGCAGAGGAGTGGAAAAGGGTGTTTCTGGTGGTAGACACCATGAGCAAAGGTAAAAAGCTTAAAATGAAACTGTATTCGGAGAAAAGCGAACAGCCAGTGTGCTAAGTGAGGCTGGACTCTGTGTGGGGAGGGGTGCAGCCAGAGGGGTGCCTGAAAAACAGGCTCTCTGGTGATAAACTCTACTTTTTGATGAAAGTTTTCTGATTTTTTTTTTCCTTTTTATTTGGGAAATTTTAAGCAAACGCAAAAGCACAGGGAAGTAGTATAATGAATTTCCTAATATCTATCAAATAGATTTCACAATTCTTGTTTGACCATATCTGCTTTTTTTTCTTTTTTGGTTGTGGTTGAAGTTTAAAGCAGTTCATTCCAGACAACGTAACATTTCAGCCCTAAATAGTTCAGTGTGCGCCTCCAAAGAAAGGGCATTTTCTGGTATAACCATAATACCATTATCACCACCTAATGAAATTGACAATAATTCTTTCAGTTTTCTAAAACCCAGTCCATGATCAGATTTTCCTGATGGCTTCAAAAACATGCTTATTTTTACTGTTGGTTTGTGTGAATCCAAATCCAAATCAAGAACCACACATGGTATTTTGCTGAATATCTGCTGTCTCTTTCAATCTAGGGCAGGGGTTTGGCACATTTTTTCTGGGAAGGGCCAGATACCAGCTCTTTTAGGCTTTTCAGGCCACTGTGGTCTCTGTGGTAACTGCTCAGCTCTGCCATTGTCATGCAAAAGTAGCCATAGGTTATATGGAAATGAATGAGCATGGCTGTGTTCCAATAATATTTAATTTTCAAAGGTAGTTTTAAAATCCACTCGAAGGCTGTACTTATCCACAGGTCATAGTTTGCTGAGCCTGGTCTAGAGCAGTCCTGGTGGGTTTCTTTAATGCCATTGATTTATTGATGTCACTTGGTTGATTGCCTACAGCATAATGTACATTCAGGTTTTATTTGGCTGCTTTTTGGGTAGTATGGTTTAGCTCGCTCTTCTATCCCCTCTATTTCCTGTAAATTGGAAGTTAGATCTGAAGGCTTAATTAGGTTCATGTTCACCATTTTTGGCAAGTCTACTTCAGAAGTGGTTTGAATTCTTTTAAATCTAAATTTATCTGAGTTTAAAAGACTTGGAAACCCTCATCAGGGAAGCTCAACTTTACTAAAATAGGCTTTGCCTGATGGCTGAGAATACACTTTTTCTTTCTCTTCTTACTTTCCTTACTTGTAGGAGAGGATATAGCTGTTATTTCTGAAGGAAGTCAAGAACTTTGAACCCCTTCTCTAGGTCATTGGAAACTTTATTCAAGGCATTCCTTGGTCCCTTGAGTTTGTGGGCCATATTTTCCCACTGAATGGAAATAACTTTCCTTCCTTGTGTATGAGATTGCCTTCTAATGGATGTTGGCTCATTTGTTTGTTTTTAAGCCCCTTATCTCTTAAACACTCGTTTTCTTCTGTTGACTTCCTCTTATCTCACCTCCCAGCAGGTCTAAGAACTGGATATTTGGGCCACATACACTTTCTGGTCTCTGTGTGAGTTGGCACACTTTTCCCTGTGTCCTGTGGAAAGATTCTGAAGCTTTTAAGACTTGCTGTGGTGCTGGATTCCAAGGCAACACGTTTCTGAAGAAACAAGCTTACAGGTGAGAACTGTTATTCTCTGTTCTAGAATGTTCATTGTTCCTGAATTCTGCAGCACCAGAGGAAGTAGGCTGACAAATAGTGCTGGCTGGAAACTGTTGTCTTTTTGTTATTTAAGAATAATAGGGGGAAACCATATGTTCATTCCTTTATCCATTTTTCTATTGGGTTGTGGTCTTTTCTTATTCGCTAGAATTATTTATACATTGAGAATACTAATTTTTTGTCGAATATATTACAACTATTAATATTTCCCTCCCCCTAACTTTTTATACTTTGTGTACAATATTTATGCTCTGCAGAAAATTTTAATTTTATGTAGTGAAAAGTGTCAACCTCCCCTTTACAGTTTGTTTTGTGTTTTGCTTAGAAAGACTTTCCCATTTTAACATTGCTTTTTAAAATCCATGTTAACACAGATAAATGAACATGTAATGAGCACTAGGAACGTGTGATTCTGAAAAAGAATGCTATTGTAGGGGGACTATTTCCACCATATAGTATAATACCAAACTAATTAAATGTGGGCATTAAGATTGGCCCTGTGTGGATAAATGTCAACATTGGGAGATGGGTATTTAAGGAATCATTATATCATTACCCTAGTTTTGCATATATTTGATTTTTAATAAAAAAGTTTTCTTTAAAAAAATAGTAGTGGGAAAAATGCATCTTTGTCCCATTTGTTCATATTCAGCAGCTATTAAGCTATTTTGAACACTGGGGGTATCATGTTAATAAATGCACAAGCTCTTAGAACTTATGTTTCTTACATGGGAGACATATGTTAGTGTCATGGTGAAAGGCACCAACTCCTGTGTCTGACTACCTGGCTTCTAATCCTGGCACTGCCACTGACTAGCTGGGCAATTTTGAGCTTTTTAATAGCCTTCTGGAGGCTCTAGCGGGAGTCTGTTTTCTTTCCTTTCCCAGCTTCTAGAGGCTGCCCACACTCCTTGGCTTATTGGCCCTTCCCTCCATCTTTAAAGCCAACAGTGTTGCCCCTCTCTGACCCTGCTTTCATCATCACATCTCTCTTTCTTGAATCTGGACCAGGAGGGGTTTTCCACTTTTAATGATGGATGTGATTAGGTTGGACCCGCTTGGATAATCCAGATTAATCTCTGCATCTCAAGATCCTTAACTTTAACCACATCTGTGAAGTCCCTTTTGCCCTATAAGATGATACGTTCACAGGTTCCAGGGATTAGGATGTGAACATCTTTGGTGGAGGAGGGGGAGGGGCTGTTATTCTGCCAGTCACAGATTTGAAGAGATGAAAGGAGGTGAGTGTGGCTGAAGCATTGGCAGGGAGGAGATGGGGTGGAAAAGAGAGCGAGGCAGAGAGGGTCCTATGGGTCATACTAAGTTTCGAAGTTTATCTCAACAGCAAGAGGAAGTCATGGTCAGATTTACTGCCCCAAACCTGTAATCAGCCATTTCTCCTAGGCACCCTGGTTAGCTGTTTTAAATTGAAAAATGGTATTTAGAAACCATAATCTGGACCATGGGGTGCTCATTGCTATTGGGTTGGCAGTTGTTTTTAGGCCATTTCCATGGACAGAGATAGAGGCAAACCTTGTTTGAGATAAAATATTTCATGAGTTCATGCTGATAACTTCCAAGTCTGTTTCTGGACTACAGGGTTTTTTTGCTTAACATCATAGATCTTCTATCCATACCTCTTTCTTCCACTCCAAAAATCTCAGTTCCCAACAACAGTAGCATAATTAGTCATTTGCTTTATCCTTCACCACACCAAGAATCACTGCTATCAGGGGTGTGGGTCTGGGGGAGGAAGACCAAGACGTAAACTGCCGTTTCATCACATCATCTCAAGGCTACATACTGTCAACATGATTTATCCCTTTTGCTGTTGACCTGATGACCTGGCTGAAGTAGTGTTTGTCAGGTTTGTCTGCTGTAAAGTTACACTTTTTCCCCTCTTATCATACTGTACTCTTTGAAGGAAAGTCACTGTGAGCCCCTTGCACTTGAGGAGGGAGGAGTGATGCTTCTCCTCGTTGAGGGTGAAGTATCTACATAAAGTATTTGGAATCTTTTCTGCACAAACGAGATTTCTCTATTTTCTCACATTTATTTATTTAGTCATTTATATCGTTAGGGACTCATGGATATTTATCTTATACTTTAGTTTATAATCCAGTACTGCTTATTTTGTTCCTCAAATTGTTCCTGCTTTGCCCATTGGGAGCTCTCTTGTTTGGCGTCTGTGTCCCTCTGACATACTCCCATCACTGTGGTTGGTTGGTTGGTTATTTTTGAGCACTTCCTTGCTTTCTGGCCCTACTAGATGCTCCAGATTCATCTTATATATTCCCTGCACCAGTCTTAGATTCGGCCATTTCTCCAAGGAGCCTCAGTTCCGTCTACTGGAAATGGTATTAGAAACCAAGAGCTGGATGCTGGGTGCGCTCATTTCTACTGCAGTGTCATGACTTTTGGGTCCCCTCACCTGATGGAACAGAAAACCGTATAAGTATACTAACCTGTGTGTATGCACATATCTGTAACTACTGTGTGTAGCCATCTGTGTCTGTAGTAAGCTAGACTTGAGTTGACACTGGTGTCTCCACCTGTCATCATTTACCACATGGACCAGGAGCCTGTGACCTCCCGCGCCAGCAGTGGGAAAGCTGGCTCTCTCCACCAGCCATCCCTTCCTTACTTGTTCAGTGTTTGTGTCCATGTACAGCAATATCAGAACTGCTAACTCGTAACCCTGTGGGAACCAACTTAATCAACTACAGTCCAATTTTTATGTACAGTTCCTTTTATCTTTAGTCCTGAAACTCTGGACTGGGCCAGATACTTTCTTTGGGCTGATTGAAATGAGACTCTACTACCTTGAGAATATCTTAGCTGTCAGATCTGCAGCATGGAGATTCCATGGCTTCCCACAGCAGTTCTTCCGTCCCTTAGGCATCCTGGCGGTTGTAGCACACTGAGCACATGAAGCCAGGTCAGCCTTTGCTATCCTGACTTGATAGAGAGAAGAGTTACTTAGTAACTGTATTAGCTTTCCAGGGCTCCCATAACAAATTACCACAGACAGGGAGGTTTAAAACAACAGAAATTTATTCTCTCGTATTTCACAGAAATTCAAAATCAGAAATCAAGGTGTTGGCAGGACCACACTCCCTCCAAAGGCTCTATGGAAAACCCTTCCTTATCTCTTCTAGCTTCTGGTGGCTCCAGGCCTTCCTTGGCTAGTGGCTGCATAACTCCAGTCTCTGCCTCCGTCTTCACTTGGCCCCCTCCTCCGTGTCTGTCTTCTCTTCTGTCTCATAAGGACATTTACCATTGGATTTAGGGCCCACCTGGATAACCCAGGATGATCTCTAACTTAATCACACCTGCAAAGTCCCTTTGCCATGTTAGGTACATATTCAAAGGTTCTGGGGATTAGGACATGGACAACTTTGGGGGGGCCTTTATACAGTCTACCTCACTTTGTAATACGATAGTCACTGTGGGATATGAGCAGCTTTCCAGGCGTTTTGTGGCAGATACTTTAAGACCACGTGCTAATAATCCTCCAGGTGTGTTCAGGCTACTCTTCCACACCTGTCCTGTTCTTATCCTTCAGGTCCCCCCTTCCTCACCATTGAAAGGAGGGGCTTTTGGATGAAAGGACACTTTGGTTCCACACGTGAAATCTTTTCTTCAGAGCTCAACTGCGGTCAGAAGCCGCCTTCGACTCCCTCTTCTCCCCATCATAATGGTCATGGCCGACACCCTATGACAAAGACAGGTTAACAATAGAAAAGCATAACAAACACATTTATTTAATCATAGTGTTACATGGCATGGGAGCTTTCAGAATGAAGACTCAAAGACACAGGGCGGACTGTCCATATTTATGCTGAAGTTCTGTGAAGGGGGACAGCCGTGTAAAAAATGCAGTTAGACAAAAAGGGTATGAGCTCATGGAAATAGACCGAGTGGGGAAACCCAGCCAGGCCTGTCTGTCTGGATTCTTCTTGGCCTCTCTGTTGTAGCGTTTCCTCCTTCCAGGCATGGGGCAGGACCCCTCTGGAATGAGGGTCTCATTCCATAATTTCTTTATGGCCACCTGTTACACAGAAAGGTAGGGGGGAAGATTGGAGTCATATTTTTGGTTTCATGGCTGGCTTTGGAAGAGGTCCGGCTTCTAAGAGCTACCTTGGGGAGGAGGGATTGTGGTTTCTCTGGCTAGCCTCAGGGTAGAATGGGGAGCTAGAGACAGGAGGGTGAGATAAGGTCAGAGAGAAACTTTGCTTCTGAGGCCTTCACTGTGGGGTACCATGTTTTTTGAGCCCTATCCAGCCCACAGCTGTGGGAATTCCGCCCCTGCACATCATTGGTGTTTGCTGCAGCTGCTGTTTTACTTATTTAAATTTCATGTTATTTTGTCTTGTGTGATTAATTGTTTTTTCATACGAGCCTGAACACTGCCAGACCGTGAGCTCTGATTGGATGGGAACCACGCTGTCCTCGTTTTGGTTCTGCCACAGCGCCTTCCGCATAGTGGCACCTGGTAAGAAAGAATTCATTTCTAGTTAGTCAAGAGTGTTTTTATGGAACTCTGATGTTTTGAGTCATGCCAGAGTAAATAAATTAGAGTGTGGAAGAGTAAATGAGAGAGAACTTCTCATACGATGCTGTGCTCATGTCCATCTGTTCAGATTACGCTTTGGAGAGTTAAATTCCTCTTCCTGTTTTTGTCATCTGCACTTAGGTATATGCAGCAGATAAGTTAATGAAAGTTATTAATATTTCTACATCTCATGATGATTTCACTAACTTATGAGCATTGAGATTGGAAAAGTGTTGTTTGAGCCACTATTTTTGAGAATAATCACCACTGCCTGCTTCGAATTGCTCTTTCTCCTTTGATACAGTTTTCTGCAAAGTCAGATACAGACTACAAAAGCCTAGTAAAAGCTTATGAGAGGAAATTAGTGGATCTTATAAATGAATAAAGAACGATTTGATGGCATTCCTGGAAGTATTTACAAAGTCTAAGTCACTGTTAATGTGATAGTCAGATGAAGAATTGTGAACAGCAAGATCTTTTATAGTAGATGTCAGGTGGATTCACAGATAAACCAGGTGTACCAGCATCCCAGTGCTTGAGATCCACTGTGATACACTGTGAATACACTGGCTGCAAGAACTTTCCAGAAGCTCGGTTACTTGCTGCTGCTTGCAAGGTTTCTCTAGTCTCTGTGGTCACTTTCCATTTGTGCTAACCTGCAAGTATGTGAAGCAAATGGAACACATTCTGAACTCCAGTGGCCCAGGTTTCAGTGTAGAGGTGGCGTGTGTAGGTGTTTTATCATGTTGCTTTGGCAGAATGACTGTAGCAAAGCCATTGGTAACCAACACTGGCAGTGTTTGGGATGAGAGCTGCAGAGGCAAAGGCAGCGGCTGTCTATCGTAGAAAGCAAGGAAGAGCATGCTTGGTGCTCAGATTTCTCTGTGACTTGGAGGTGTCAGTATCTCCTTATCAAATGAATGGTTTTCGAAGTCAACTTTGTGATCCAGGCCTCACTTAGAAAACATCTATTTCCCTTTCCTGTCTTTTTCTTCTGGTCTTTTAGTTGTGCCTGAATAAATAACAAACCTCTGACGAAGAAAGGCAAGTGGGAATATCATTCCTGCCCTTTCGGCATAATAATTAGGTACAAACTGGCCTTAGCTTGGCTCCTGCAGAGACAGAGACACTTCCAAGTAAATGAACCCTCCCTCCCTTCCTCCCTCCCTGTTTTCTCCCTCCTTTCCCCCTTCAGTGTTGTACTGGGAATGTTTCCAGACATGCTCAGAGGTGGAGCTAACAGCCCTCACGTGCCAGTCACCCGGCATCAGAGGGGTGTGCACTGTGCCAGCTTTGCCACACTTGTTCCGTTTGCCCTCTTCCTTTGTGTTTTAGAGTCTCGTTTGTTATGCTTCTGGAGAATTTTGAAGCAAATGCCAGAAATCATGTCATTTCATCCCCAGATATTTTAGTATGAATTTTATTTATAAGTTTTTTCTTACATAGGTACAATATTAACTAACGATGAACAAAAATTCCTTAATATCATCTACTACTGTGTTCAGATTTCCCCAGTTTTCTAAAAAGAGGTCTGTGCAGTTGGTTTATTCAGGTCAGAATAAAAAAACACCCATTCGTTGTATTTGGTTTTTACACCTCTCAGGTCTCTTTAATAATAATTAATGTTTGCCAGGCACTAATTTGATTTCTTGCAGAGTACTCTTATTCTTTTACCTTTCATTTTTAACCATTTTAGAGTAGTCGCATGTTCTCATGCTTTCATTCATTATTATTACTTAAATTTATATACAGTAAAACTAACCTTTTGGTACAATTCTCTGAGTTTTAAAATGTGTAAATTCTTGTGACCATCACCACAATCCTGATATAGAGTGGTTTCACCACCAGGAAAACCAGAAAACAAAACAAACCCTCCCTCATTCTGCCCCTTTGTAGTCAAACTCTTCCCCTCCCCCAACCCTGACATCCTTGATGTGTTCTCCATCTTTATACATTTTGCCTTTTCCAGAATGTCATATAAATGGAATTATATAGTATTAACCTTTGAGACTGACTTCTTTCACCCATACAGTGCCTTTGACATTCATCTGTGTGTGTACGCTTTCTTATTGTCATTGTCTGGACATACCACAGCGTGTCTGTCCGTATCCAAAGGGCTATTTGGATTATTTATAGTTTTTGGTGATTATGAGTAGAGCTGCTATAAATGTTTGTATATAGGTTTTTATATGAAGAAAAGTTTTCATCTTTCTAGGGTAGATTCCTAGGAGTGCAATTGCTGGATCATATGATAGTCGTTAATTTGATAAGAAACTCTCTGGGGTATCTGTACCACTTTGCATTCCCACCAGCAATGTGTGAGAGTTCCAGTTGCTCCACATCCTAGTCAGCACTTCATATTATCAGTTTGTTTTTTATTTGAGCCATCCTAGTAGTTCTGTTATTTCCATTTTTAATGATCTGATTTTAGGTTTTTTGAGATTTTAGACCATTATTCTTTTTTTTTCTTTTCGAGACAGAGTTTCACTCTGTCGCCTTGGGTAGAGTGCAGTGGCATGATCATAGCTTACTACAACCTCAAACTCCTGGGCTCAAGTGATCCTCCTGCCTCAGCCCCCTGAGTAGCTGGGACCATAGGCGTGCACCACCACACCCGGCTAATTTTTTTTATTTTTGGTAGAGACAGCGTCACACTCTTATTCAGGCAGGTCTCGAACTCCTGAACTCAGGGGATCCTCCAGCCTCAGCCTCCCAGAGTGCTAGGATTACAGGTGTGAGCCACCACACCCAGCCTTAAAAAATTGTTCTTAATAATTTTTGAATGAATTACTGAATTTATTTTATATACCTGTTATAAAAATAAATATATTTGGTTTACTGATAATTTTCCACATTTAAATATGGTAACTAGTCTATACAAAAAATAAATTAAAACCAGAATATTATATAGACAGAACTCATTTTTAAATGTCACCAATTGAGAGCTCTGTAATCAAAAGATTACAGAATAATATCTGAATACATGATGCATTTTGCAACAATTTGTTATATTCAGCTTGTGAATGTCTCATTTTACCCTCAGTAACCAAGAGTGCCATATTTGCTTTTGCCATGCTAGACTGGATCGATCAGCAAATAGTTAATTATATGAAAGCAAATTGGACATAAGCAGAGAGTAATTTCTTTGAATGCACTTTATAGTGCCACTGTTGTTTTTTAAATGGGCTACTCTAAATTTCTGTTTGTGAACCATGATCACTGGTGGCTATTGCTTGAAAGTATAGAGTTGACTCCTGGATTAGTTACCAGAATACCACTGTTAATGTTGTTTGTCGTCTCTTGCTCCTCCAGGTGAAACTGTAAAAGTCCCCAGGTACACAGGGCGATTGCTGAGGGAGGC
The DNA here is from genome assembly GCF_000956105.1 of Propithecus coquereli. Lineage (NCBI taxonomy): Eukaryota > Metazoa > Chordata > Mammalia > Primates > Indriidae > Propithecus > Propithecus coquereli. Next base: position 2,623,808 of record NW_012146301.1, on the reverse strand, counting down.
CCTGTCTGTAACTCAGGCTTATTCCATGAGCTGCTGAGGTTGGGCTTCCAGGGGGTGGTGGTATTTAAAAAACAGGTTTCTGTCATCTACTTGGAAGAAAGGTGGCATGTAGGTTTTATTTTGTGACTTGCATCTCCCTATTTTTGTTTCTGAAAAGTTGCTGGAGTGTTAGACGTATTGACAGACCTTTCTAATGTAGGGACATCAGAAAGAAAAAACAGCTGGCAAAGGATTATTGAGGACAGATTGCCATTTGGGCATCTTAAGGTGATTGTGGTTCAAAGCCTCAGAGGCCATGTACCAGGAAGGTTTGGTTCAAAGTGTTAAAAAAAAAAAAAATGGGGTGGATTTCTGCAGTCAAGTCATTTTTGGTTTAAAACAAGCATATTTATAGGTCCATTACACCAATTAGGTCTGGAATAAATCAGAAATAGAGTAGTTTTAGTAAGGATATTATTACCTCAATTTGACCCAAGTATTTGTTTTGTTTAAAAAGTTATTTATGGATCTCCTTTAAACTTTAGAATTGTTGGAATTGTGTTAATAAAGTGACATATATGTGTATGTATGTATTCTGGGGGTTGGGTGGAGGGGATAATGGAAATGCCTTGGGGCCTGTAATCTGGGGTTTTAGAATACGAGACTATACACCTGCTGCCCCCTGGTGGCAGCATGGTCAACAGTGCAGTTCAAAGGTAAGGACTTTGAGAGAGTGGCGTCCATTGTATTGCCCTGTCCAGAGGATTGTAGAGGGAGCGGGGAGATACGGTTTCTCTCTTTTCCCTACTCTTCTTGTGATTGCTACCTGTATGATCTTGGGCAAATCATTTAGTCTGATTAAAGTGTAGGTTTCACTTTCTTCAGCTTTAAAATGTAATTTCTAAAGTTTCTTCCAGCTTTAACACCCTGTGATTCTCCAAATGGTGTTAGCAAATATTACATAGCAAAAGATGTCAAGTTCCACTTTTTCCTTTGGCAGCTGTATCCTAATAAATCCCAGGTATCTATTCAAGAAAGCAGGTTCTGGAGTACATCCAGAGGCCTGATGTGGATTCAGTGCTGGACAGCAACTGCATAAATCTGTAGCACAGCCCATAATAATCAGCATGATGACCCTGTATTCTTATGAAAAACTTAAATCATTTATATTTTTTAGTTATAGAAAAAAACACATAAATTTTACCATCTCAACCATTTTTAAATGAACACTTTAATGGTAGTAAGTATATTCACATTTTTGTGCAGCCGATCTCCAGAACTTTTTCATCTTCAAAACTGAAACTCTGTATCCATTAAACAACCCCTCCAGTCTCTCCCTACCCCCAGCCCTGGGCACCCACTATTCTACTTTCTGTCTCTATGAATTTGACTACTACAGGTACCTCACATAAGTGGAACCATACAGCATTTGTCTTTTTGTGACTAGCTTATTTTGCTTAGCATAATGTTCTCCAAGTTCATCCATGTTGGAATGTGTGTCAGAATCTCCTTCCTTTTTAAGGCTAAATAATATTCCATCGTGTGAGTGTATGCACCACACTTTGTTTATCTACTCATCTGTCAACGGACACTTGGGTTGCTTCTACCTCTTGGCTATTGTGAATAGTGCTGTTAGGAACGTGTGTGCTACATCATTTGTAGTGTGCTGTGTTTAATGCAGAGTAGCATTTATGTGATTTTTTTCTGTGCATAAAGGGTTAAATTTCATTATAAAGAACACTAGTTTAATATATGGCTTTTTGTATGGACGAGTAAGGTACATATTTATTAGACACAAGCTATATGCCAGGCATTATTATATCTGTGATACATTCTATTATTTAGTCCTTATGGTAATTCTGTGATTTACCCTTCTCTCAGAAGGGGGCTAATAGTTTTAAAAATCACCTGTGGGCCAGAATGTGTGTCTATGTACATTATCTCCATACATCAGTCCTTGAGGTGGGCATTATTACCCCATTTGATGGGTGATGGGCTGAGAGGCTGGGAGAGATGAAATACATTGAACAAAGTTACACAGCTAAAAGATGGCAGGGTTTTACTTCACTTCAAAGTGAAGTACATCTAGTTCAAAAGTGTGTGCTCTGCCCACCCCACACTGTCTCCTGCTGCAGGGAGTCACACTACACATCTACGACCCGAACGATATAAGAACAATATCAAAAAATGGCACTGATGTATTAATTGATAATGAGAAAAACTTCTGTAATGTCTTTGCCTTAAATAAGGGCCCCTTCAATTTTCCTTGCAGAGACACGGCATCGATTCAGATGAGTTTATCTGAAACGTATTGCCAAGGCTTGCCTCCTGGGGGATTTTGCAAAATAAATCTCCCTACTTCCAAAAGGGTGGTTCTTACGTGCCGATTGCCGTGTTTCTGAGGGTGTCCTCCACTTCATTATTATTTTCCCGTTTTCCTTTCTTCCTTTCCTTTGATTGGCAGAGAGTTAGGACTGTTGTCATCGCTCTTTGCTCCCGTCTCTTTAATGCCGCAGTATTTGGGGCTGGCGCTTTGATCTGCTCTGGCACCGTGTTTTCACACAGCTAAAGGGCTATAAACTGTCCTCATAGGGGGTCGTTTTCTTGGAGACTCAGCAAACGCCTGGGGAGGCCAATAGCAACATTTTCTCACATATGGGATTTTTAGATGAACAAAGAAGTACTGATACATCATCCGAGCTGCCATTTAACCATCTCTGAGATTTTCTGTGCATGCAGGGGGACATTCCTTGGGACTGTATAAACCTAGAGATGCATAAGGACTCAGACTGCTTCCAGAGGTTCATTCGAGGTCTTCAGTAACCCTGACAGCAGGTTGTTGGCCAGTAAATATGAAAAGTGAGAATGGCAGAAACTGCTAGTTGCCACTAAGTACCCATTCTGTCCTTTCTTGGTTTCTGATTCTGCGTTAGCCAGACTGACTCGTGGGCCTAAGTTATGGTGAACGAGAGGGAAGCAGAAATGTGTGGGACTTCCAGGGAGGTTTTGCAAAGGAACTTGGTTCAGTTGGAAGTAGGGCCCTCATGCCCCACCTGCCTTCCTCATTCCTGCTCCTTTTGATGCAGCACTGTGGCTGGAGCTCCACCAGCCGTTTTTCTCTCATGAGGGGAGCTCGAGAATGGAAGCCACAGGCTCACAGTGAGACAGAGGGCCTGGTGCGTTGATTGCACCCACGGCTGCAGAGCCTTCTCACGCCCTTACGCACGTACCTGTGCAGCGTGGCTTTGCAGCTCCCCCCATGAAGAGATGAAGTCTCTGTCTCCAGCCCTGGAACCTGGTGTGGAGAGTCCGAGCCTGAGTCGAGTGAGCAGGCTGACCTTGTAGGGGGTCGTCCTGATGCAGCGTCAGAGCCCGAGCAGGGGAGATGGTGGTGGCTGAGATTGGAAATTAGTTACATATGGAAGGATAAGTTCTGCACCAAAGCTAATGGGAGCCAGGTTTCCCAGTGTCAGAGAAGAGAGTTACAAATACAGAAATGCAGAAAATCGGAATGAATCCTGTGGTGTGGGTTGGGTTGAGCGTATTGGTGTGTTTTTCAGTAAATATAGATGGAGAAGTAAATGTGTGTATGTGTGCATGTAGATACGGGCACGTATTCCTCTGAGGGAGCTGGTGGCAGACGTACCCAGTAGCAATAAGCAAACCTCACACCCAGATCTTGGCTTCCAAATACCATTTTTAGCTAAGAGGAACGAGGGCTCCTTGGAGAATTGCTGATTCCAGGGCTGGTTCAGGGAAGGCACAAGATGAGCCTGGAATATCTTGAGACAGAAAACAAAGGGAAGTGCTCCAAGAATGATGAGGATGGGTCCAGGGGACAGGGAAGCCTTTTGGAATTAGCTCCATCTGTCCAATTAGGGACAATTTGAGCATTAAAAGAAATAACGGTAGCATTGGATGTAATAGGAAAACATAAGTCCATACAGATAGAAACAAATGCACAAGTGGCAGGTTTGATGGTGAATGAGATACCTGCACAAAGTACTCCTCACAAGATACCTACCAACTGTAAAGGGCACACGAGTAACTGCCCCATGGAGAAGCCTGGCAGTCCCCACCTTCGTCAAGTGATCAGAGTGAATGTCGTCAATAGTGAGACAAATTGAAATCATGTGCTGCGAGAACACGGCATCATTTTGCGATTCCTGCTACAGGTGGATCTGATCAGGAGGCAACATCAGACAAAACCAACTTGAGGGACAGTCAACAAATGCAGTCGCCCGAAGTCTTTAAAAGATCATAAAAGTCAAAGAAAGACTGAGGGATTGTTGCAGATTTAAACTGTCAGATTTAAAGGACTTGATTATTGAATGCAATTGGGATTCTGTGCTGGGTCCTTTTGCTGTAAAGCATGTCTTTAGGACAATTGAAAAAGCTCGAAAGGGCCTGAGAGAAGGTGGTAATCCTAGTCCTGGATGTTGCCTGATGTTGGGGATTGCGTGTGGTTAGATGAGAGATGTCCCAGTAGGAAACAGACATTAACATGTTCAGGGATGAAGAGACATCAGGTTGGCAACTAACCAATGGTTTACTGTCGGCGCGGATGTTCAGGAAACCCCCACCACGCCCCAGAACCAGGGTCGATAGTCGGGAAGCACAGGTCGCTGGTGCCTGGGCCCTGCCAGCAGTCCAGGGAGATGGCGACCCCAGCAGGTGCGTGGCAAGTGTTCCAGGATCAGTTCCGCCCCCAGGGCTCAGGCTCCAGGGGGACTTCACAGGGGGTGACATTTGAAGTGACCTGGAAACCTTGAAGGATGAGGGGGATTTTGCCAGGCAGGATGTTGAGGAAAGAAGAGTTAGGGGGCCTTAAAGGCGGCAGCAGCCTTGTGAGCAGAGAGAAACCAGGTCTACCACAGCGCAGGTGAGGCACAGCGGGGCGGGACCTGGCCTTTGTGAGCGGCGCAAAGAAATTTAGACTCAGCCCTCTGGAATGTAGCTATTGCTGAGGAACAAATCACCCCCAAAATTAGTGGCCGAAAACAAATCTTACCCCACCGTTTGTATGGGGCAGGATTTGAGGGCTGCTTGGCCGAGTGATTCTGGCCTGGGGTCTCTCACAGGCTGCAGCCAGGGTGTTGGCCATGCCGTGGGCAGCTCAGGCCCGCTCACGTGACAGTTGGCAGGCCTCAGTGCCTCTCCACGTGGCACCTCTGTAGAGAAGCTCACAGTGCGCCAGTGGCTTTCCTCAGAGTGAGGGAGCCGAGGGAGAGAGCAGAGGAAGCTCCTAAGGTGGAAGCCACAGTCGTTACATACCTCATCTTAGAAGTAACATCCCCGCTTCATCTGCTTTCTATCTGTTGGAAGTGGGTCACTAAACCTGGCCTGTGTTCCAGGGGCAGGAATCACATGGGGACAGGAGTGCCGGGGCAGGCTCGGTGGGGGCTGTCTGAGAGGCTGCCCACCAGAGCCCATGTGGCCACACAGGCAGACACGGCCCGGCACGTGTCTTGGAGAGGTCACCCCAGCTTTGGTGGGGAGTGGCAGCGAAGCCGTTTCAGAGACGGTCATCAAGGATGGACTTATGTGGGGAAGAAGGAAGGAGCATCGTTATCAGGTGTAAAAACTGCACACAGCCAGGGAGGGCAGAGGGTCAAGGCCCTGAGTGGGCAGAAACCGGCTTCTGCAAAGAGGGTTTTGCAGGATCCCTTTACTGTGAGAGCTACGTGGCAGTGACTTTGTTTTAAAACACATTTTCAAGTTGTGAAATATCAGGGCTGTTATTTTTTCAGTTATATCTTGTAAGTGCGGCAGTTCCTTGGCTGTCAGTAGTTAAATGGGCAAATGAAAGCTGTTAATGTTGTCGGGTAGGTTGACTGGACCAGGCTTTAACATTCTGAGTGATCCCTGATGCTTGGACAACACTCTGATCTGCACTCATGACCGTTAAGGGCTAGTGTCTCTCCTTTTGAAATCTTCCCTTTCTTTGAACTCTGACCTGAACACAAATTACTTTAAAGAACGAAGTTTCTACAGAGATTTTGGATTTTTAGTTTTAGGCACGTCATCACCAAGCCAGTTAGAACAAGATTATCTGTGAATTTTGGGAGTAGAGCTGCATTTGTAGTGGGCAACAGAGTCAGGAGTTGGGGAGGAGGAGGTGGACTGGCCCTCGCTCGTGAAATATCGTAGGGAAGCTGTTTCAGGTCTAGATCACTCTCGTCTTCTTGCATCATTGTGCTGAAAATGAAAAACAAACATAACAACCGTCCTTTAAACCTGTACATTCCCCAGAAATAGCAGCCATCTGGGGTGTGGTTAAAATCCTGCTTCTGGAAGGGTGACCCGGGCCTGGGGCTCCGCCCCCCTGTGACGGCGGCTGCCACCTCGCTCGGGCACACCCAGCGCAGAGCACTCGGAGCTGTGTACTCTGTTATGCTGGTGACACCAGGTGTTGAAAGTAAAAAATGTAATTTATTCCACAGTTTTCAGATGGTCATTCTTGTTGCTTAATATTCATACTTCGGTTGACTTTGAATCATAGGAGAGTAAAAACATAATGCTCTTAGAAAATGGGTACTCAGCGTTACTATTTAAAGAATGGTCTCATAGTTACATTAAATGATGGGAAATTTAAAGGGCTAATATGTACTAAACTTGGAAGGGTTACCTTTTGATTATCCTAAGGTTTTTTGTGTTATTGTCATTTTTATGTATTTTATTTTCCTTTTGTATAACTTGGACACTTAGAGCATTTTTTAAAAAAATATTTGTACAAATGTTAAATCTTTAAGGTGTGAAATTTACTTTTTTGATTAATTGAAGTTTCCATGTAGATGAAGGTTAAGCAGAAATCTTTCTTAGAAAATCCCGTGAAAATGAATTAGTATACCTTATCTGTGTTTACAGTACATAGAGCAAGATGAATCCTCCTTAATCCAAAAGTTAATAATTCAAGACCATCACTATAAAACTGAAAGACCCTTCCCACAATCCATAGTTTCCCAAAAGGTTAATTGCCAGAATCACCTGGAGAGCTTTTTAAAATATTGTATTTTATTTTAAATAGAGGTTCCTGTCCCCTAACTCCCAGTTTACTAAATCAGACTCTCTAGGGGAGGGGCCTGGGATATAAATGTTGAGGCGTCACGTGCAGCACGTGCAGGGCTCAGGGCGCCACACACTGCACTGCCAGCCCCGGCTCCAGCCGTCCAGTCCTCGTCCTTTGGCTCCTAGTAGCCCACAGCCCTGAGGGTTCCCTGCGCCTTCGCACTGGGGTCCTCAGCTCACACCGTCCTAGAAGCCCCTCTTCTCTTTGCACCGTAACCTCCCCCTGCCCCATCAGGTTGGTTCACGAGGTGCAGTCGGGGGCCACTTCCAAGTCACTCACAAGCAGAATTCATTCCTTTCTTTTCTGTTCTTCAGGACACACTGTGCAAATACCTCTTTGATATTCAACACATCGGATTCTAATAATATATTTTATCTGTATCATTTTTAAAGGTTTATTTATAGAGGTGAAATTCACGTAACAGACAACCATTTAAAAGTGAAGAATTCCCATCAATACATGAGTGGATCAATACAATGTGGTATATGTATACCATGGAGTATTACTCAGCCATAAAAAAAAATGGTGAACTAAAACCTTCCATAACAACCTGGATGGAACTGGAGACCATTCTTTTAAGTGAAGTATCATGAGAATGGAAGAACAACAACCATATGTACTCACTGCTAAATTGAAACTTATAGATCAACACTCGTGCACATATGGTAGTAAAATTCAACAGAAATCAAGCAGGTGGGGGGGGAGGAGGAGATGGGTAAATTCACACCTCATAGGTACAATGCACACTATATGGGTGATGGGCACACTTATAACTTTGTCTCAAACTGTATAAAAGCAATTCATGTAACCAAAACAATTGTACCCCAGTAATATTATGAAATTTTTTTTAAAAGTGAAGAATTCAGTGATATTTAGTACATTCACAATGTTGCGCAACCACCACCTTTGTCTAGCTCCAGAACATTTCCATCATCCCAAAAGAAAGAAAACCCATCCACACTAAGCAGTCGCCACCCCCTGCCCCCTCAGCCTCTGGCAGCCCCCAGGCTCCTTTCTGTCACTGTGGCTTTACCTATTCTGGGAACTCCGTATCAGTGGGCTCAGATAACATGTCACCCTTTGTGTCCAGCCCCTCTTGCTCAGGACAGTGTTTTCGAGGGTCCTCACGGTGTAGTGTGGATCAGTGCCTTAGTTTGCTATACCCAGTACCACAGGCTGGGTGGCTTAAAAAACAGGATTTTCTCACAGTTCTAGAGGTTAGAAGCCTAAGGTCAAGGTGTCAACAGGGTTGCTTTCTTCTGAGGCCTCTCTGCTTAGCCTGTAGATGGCCGTTGTCTTGTTATGTCTCACGTGGTCTTTCCCATGTGCTGTGCGTGGGTGTCCCTGGTGTCTCTTCGTGTGTCTAGATTTTCTCCTCTTAGAGGGACACCGGGTGTCCCTGGTGTCTGTTCGTGTGTCTAGATTTTCTCCTCTTAGAGGGACACCGGGTGTCCCTGGTGTCTGTTCGTGTGTCTAGATTGTCTCCTCTTAGAGGGACACCAGTCAGACTGGATTAAAGGCCACCCTAAAGACCTCATTTTAACTCACTCATCATCTCCTTAAAGATGCTATCTCCAAATACAGTCACATTGAGTTACTGGGGGTTAGGGCTTTAATCCGTGAATTTTCAGGGGACACACTGCAGCTCATAACAGTCAGTATTTCTTTTCTACAACTCCATTTATGCACCATTTTTCCACTGTAGAGTTCTTTGGCTTCAGGGCCCAGCCTCTTTCCTAGACCGGGAGCTGTAGGGCAGAGCTTGTGTCTGTGTCCTCCTCCCAGCCTCAGCGGGCGCTGGGTGCTGTTGTCCAGTTACTGTGTGGGCAGTGGTGGCTGAGTGTGCACTTCCCTGTCTGCGGTCCCCTGCATTCTCCGTCCGCAGTAAGCGCACATACATGTGTGTGGAGCAGTGAGCTGGAGATCCCTGGGTAGCTCCTTTCTGTTGGCAGAGGGAGTTTTGAATTAAATATCAAAAGCTATCTCGTTATTTCTTTGTGATCAAATTAGAGAAAAGAAATTGGCTAATTGAGAATCCCAAGGACCAGACGAATGAACATGTTCATTTTCTCACACATATTGCATCATGGGGAACGAAGTTAAAGTGGGTCCCTGGCCCTTAAGGAATTCAGGAGAGAGAATGTAGGCTAGGATGGACTAAGACGCAGAAAGTCAGAGGCAGCTTGTGGCGGAGGTGGAGTCTGAGCTGGGGTGTGGGTGGGAGGATGTGAATGGGTGTCCAGGTAGTTAATAAAAGTTTAGGAGGTGGAGAAGCCAGGGAGTGTTCCGGGAGCACCAGCAGGTCAGCTCGGTGGAGCTTGGGCTGTGACTGCAGGGTGAGAGGCGAGGCTGGGGAGGCCAGTTTCTTGGAAGAGGAGATGGGACATCCTGAATGTCACTGGGGAGCCACTGAAGGGCTGAGTTCGGCCTCAGGCAGATCAGTGTGGCTTTGGGGTGAAGGTGGTGGGGCAGGGATCCCAGAAGGGAGACCAGATTAGAAAGGGTTACAGTTTGTAAGGGTTGAGGCCGGTTGCTGAGGTCCCCTGGACGTGGCAGGGCCAGGCAGTGGAGGACAACAGGGCAGTATGGCTGTGAGCCACCAGCCTTGGGGAAGAACTCGAGGAAAGCAGGGAGCCCGGTCTGAGCAAGATGGCTTGTAGACAGTGGCATGGCACACCCAGGGCAGCTGTGCGGCAGCTCTTCATGCCTGAGCACAGTGGGGAGAGGCCGAGAGAAGAGTCGAGATCCCCAAACAGAGGGGAGAGCAGAAAAGGGCATCCTGGCAGGGCCGGCTTCAGTGCTCTGCAGTGTTTCGTGGTGACGTGTGTTAGTTTGCTACGGTGCAATGACAAAGGACCGCGCAGCCTGGCTGGCTTAAACACGGAAGTGCCTTTCCTCACAGTTCTGGAGGCAGGAAGACAAAGGCGTCGGCAGGGCTGGTCTCTCCTTGGCTCAGAGATGGCTGTCTTCTCCTGTGTCCTCACGTGGTCTTCCCTCTGCGTGTGTCTGTGTCCTGATCTCCTCCTCTTGTAAGGGCACCAGTCCCATCGGATTAGCATCCACCCAACCTCATTTTGACTTCATTACATCTGTAAAGACCTTATCTCCAAATCCAGTCACATTCTGAGGTGCAAGGGTTAGAAATTCAACACGTGAATTTGGGGTGGGGGTAGAATTCAGCCCGTAACAGATGTAAACATAGGATTTATCTAAGTAAAGATTATGTGGCCTTTGCTTTGCTTTCAAGGTGAGTAACCCCTTGATTTGCTTGCTTTTCCAAGTATGCGGGGGGTGAGGGGACAGGAGCCCTTTCTTCCAGGTGGTTGAGGGCTTGAACCCCAGCCCTGCTCAGCTGCTTGTGAGCTGTCTGGCTTTGGGCAGGTCGCCTGTGCTCTCTGTCCCAGCTTCCTCCTAAGTCCAGCTCCACAGGCCACCGTGAGGCTGAAGTCAGTTAGATAGGCACGTGCTATGTGAGAGCCAGGTGTGATAACTGCTGTGATACTTGGTTCGGAGAGGATGGTGTTCATACAAGAAAAACATTTTTCTTCCTGTGCAAAACTTAAGTGTATTTATGAAAATGGAAGTCAAGACTCAGGGCTTCACTGACCTCAGTTGTGTAGAATATCTGGGGTAGTTTCTGTCAAGGTCCACACAGGCCATGGGCAGGGGCGTGCCATTTTGTAGAAGAGTAAAATTCCACAGTGATGTCTGCGTACTGCCCGTAATTTGAGCCTTCATGGGGCGCTTACGAGATAGGCCTGATGGGAATTTCTGTCCCCGTTCAAGCATCACCTAAGCCCCAGTAAGGGTGAACGAGGTCACTTAGGCCCCCAAGCCTGGTCCTTTTGCACCCCACTACTGTCCTCACCTTGCAGCAGCCCGGGCACTGATGCCCTGTCTCCCGTACCTTCTCAGGGCAGGGAGGTGTGGGGCGTGACCTTTAAGCAGAATTAATGTTTTTCTCTTTGTTGTTTATTTCATTCAAAACAACCACCATTTGTTGGACCCACCCGTTCCAGGCACTTGCTCTCTTAGGGGTGCCCGCCCTCCTCTCGAAGGTGCTGGGGTCTCACTGGACAGAGAAACTGAGGCTCAGAAGTCTGGTCATTTGCCAGGGTCATGAGCCCAGGGCCCCCCATGGAGCCCCTGAGGGCCCCAGGTGGAGGTGTCCCAAGTTCTTCTAAGTAGGAGAATCTCTGCTGCACAGAGGTGCTTTTCTTCTGAAGATGGCATGCACTTGGTCTGTCAGGAGGACCACTATCCCTTGCATGGTGTTTGGCCTGCACTGCACATTCCAGAATCTCATCTCCTTTCAGTGTTCGTAGTCCCAGGTAAAGTAAGGCCACGTGTCTCAGAACTCAGAAGAGCCTCTGAAGTAGAAAATTCCGCTGACAAGTCTCCACCCCTGCTATCTCCCCTAACAGCCATCCCTTTCGCTTCTGTAAACTGCTTGCAGCTACTCCCGTACCAGGAACCCAGGTGGCTGACCCTGGCCCCGCTGAAGATAACCACATTGCAACTGTCACCTGTGCCCCGCTTCCTCCCTAGGCGCAATGTATAAAAGACTGCGCACTCTGTGTTCAGGGCTCAGAATTTGGTGGCAAGTCCCCTCTGAGCCCCCCGGCATAGTAAAATCTGTTTTGCTATGCTTCCGTGTGCCTCTCGGTGTGTTCCCGGTCAATTCTGCTCTAACACCTCCACGGCCAGACACAGCACCAAGGTGGGTCAGAAGAGGCAGGACTCACGTGGACACTGGTACTAACAGCGGTCAGGAGTAGGCAGCTCTCTGGAGCCATTCTTGACCAATGTGGAAATCTTGCTTATCCCAGAAAATGATAACCAAGAGGAAATATAAAACAAAGCCCGGGCAAGTTGTGTTAATAATTAATGTTGAAGAATGAGGAGCAGTATAACTGGAGATACAAAAACTGAATGTGCCAGGAATATTAATGTTTAATGAGACATAGGTGAGTGTAGCCAGGAGCTCACCCACAGTGCCGAGTCACCTTGAGGAAGAAGAGGTGAGTGTGCCTGGGGCTGTGCGGGTGGTCTCGGAGGGATAAAGTGACACCTCACTGTCCTGAGCCCTGGGGGAGATTCGGGAGTGCAGGCCAGGCTGTCTGAGTCACTGGGATTTCCAAGATTCTGGCCCATTTTCCCCCGACGTACATCAGGCTTGTTAGATCTCATGTCCCAGTTCTTTAGAAAATCACTCCGTTGTACTCTAGGACACTGTCCTGGGAACACACTTACCCAGACAACCTTGGCCAAGAGTCTAGGAAAACAAAGATAGATTATGTGAAGAACTGGAATTGTCTCCAACAAAACCCAAGTCGAGATAAAGCGATTTCACAGGGTCCAGAGATGGCAGAGACCTAAGAGTCCTCAGCTGGGAGGGGCCAGCAGGTGAAAACAATGGAAGCAAATGTTTGTCCCTGGCAGTGATCCCTGTTAAACCCCCTCAGGGCCTGGCTGAGGAGGTGGGGGGGGGGGCTGTCAGTTCCCCTTTGTCTCTGGAAGTGGAGTTAAGCTCCCCTGGGCAGAAGGCTGAGAAAGGAGACCCTGGAGAGACTTCCCAGCCTCTGCATTCCAAGTGGGAGAGAGGAATGCACGAGCCACATGGAGCACTAACATATTACAAAACAAGCAAAGGTGCGGGGGATAAAAGGACTTTGTTCAAATGCTTTTGCTTTTAAAAATAAATTAACTTTACTGGTTTATGTGCGATCAAATCCACCCATTTACTATTTAAAGTTCAATGAATGTTTTTGAAAGGTTCCATGAATTTCGTGACAAATGTCTATAGTTACGTATCTACCACCAAAATCACAATATGGGACGTCCATCACCCCAAACCTGCCCTCGGGCCCCTTTGCAGGCAGTCTCCCCCCCTGCGAGGACCCCAGCAGCTCTGTCCCGAGGCCTTGCCTTTTCCAGGGCGTTGTGGACAGGTGCAGTGTGTGCTCCTGTGTCTGGCCCCTTCCACTCAGCAGGTGCAGCGAGGTGTGTCCGTGTTGCCGTGTCTGCACTCTGCAGCTTGTTTGTGCATTCCCAAGTTGATGGGAGTTTGGGTTCTTTCCAGTTATTGGCTGTTGTGAGTAGAACTGCTGTAAACATTCATGTACAGGTCTGTATTTTATTTTTTATTTTAGGAATCATGGTTTTTTTTTTTAACTGGCATATATAACTGAATTATATGTAATACAACATCTTTTTGACAGCAGCTAGATTGCTTTTTTAAGGCTTTCACAATCACCCATGAACGATTACATTTATGATAGAAATAGTTCTAATGTTATTTTTATATTTACAGTGAACTCTGTGGAGAATTGCAGTATTTTAACAGCTTTATTGAGATATAACTCACATATCATACAACTGACCCATTTAAACTGTACAATCCAGTGGTTTTTAGTATGTTCACAGAGCTGTGCAGCCCTCACCCCAATCAGTTTCAGAACATTTTCATTATCTGGTAAAGAAACTCCAGAACCATCTGTCATCAGTCATCCCCTATTTCTCTCCTCCCCCCCCCCCCCCCCCAGCCTCACACAATCACTGGTCTTGGTTTTGTTCCTGTGTTTGCCTACATGGACAATTGTGGACAAGTGTAAGAACAAGTGCTATTTGTCTTTCTGTACCTGGCTTATTTCTCTTAACATCATGTTCTCCATTCGTGTGCAGGTCTTAACGTGGATAAATGGGTTCATTTATGTTGGGTATATTCCCAATAGTGAGATTCCTGGGTTGTGTGATAAATGTATGTGTGAACTAAAATAAAATTTTAAGGCTCCCTCCCCCACCAGCTGACTAAATGGACCCTCTCGTGGCCAAAGGAATATCCTAAAACTAAATTGCCTGCCAGGAGGAAGGAGGTCAGACATGCCTTATCATGCCCCCCTCCCTTCTTGGGGACATCCTTTGTAACCCATTAACAAGCCTAAGGGTATGCAAGACAAACCTACAGGTCCTCAACTTACACAACAAATATATGTCTGGTGGCTTATCTCTGATAAACAGCTCCTATGTTAAAACATTCCAAGCCTTTAGACAAAGCTTCATGTCTTTAACCAATTACAAGCCAAAGAATCTTTAAACCCTATAACCTGTAAGCCCCAGCTTCGAGATGGCCCACCTTTTCTTGCCAAACCAATGTATGTCTCCCATGTATTGATTTATGACTTTACCTGTAACCCCTGTCTCCCTGAAATGTATGAAACCAAACTGTAACCCAACCGTAGCAAGTCCACTTGCTCAAGGCTTCTTGGGTGTGGCTCCAGGTCATGGTCCTCAAATTTGGCTTGGAGTAAATCTCTTTAAAATTATTTTACAGAGTTCAGCTTTTTTCTTCCGTTGACATATGTTTAACTTTATAAGACACTGTCAAACTATTTTCTAGAGTTGCAGTACTATTTTGAATTCCCAGAAGCAATGTATGAGAGTTTCAGTTGCTCTACATCCTTGCTAACACTTGATATTGATGGTCTTTTCAATTTTGGCCATTCTAGTGGGTATATAATGGTATCTCATTGTAGTTTTTATTTGCATTTCCCTAATGACTAATGATGGTGAACATCTTTTTATGTGCTTACCTGAGGTTCATATATCTCTGATTAATTGTCTGTTTAAATCTTTTGCCCATTTCTTATTTGTTTGTTTGTTTTTTGAGACAGTGTGTTTCTGTGTTGCCCAGGCTGGCCTCGAACACCTGGGCTCAAGAGATTCTCCCACCTCAGCTTCTCAAGTAGCTAGGACTGCAGGTGCATACCACCACTTTCCAGCTATTTTGCCCATTTTTAATTGGGTTGTTTTTCTTCTTCTTGAGTTATAAGAGTTCTTTGTATATTCTGGATACAAGTCCTTTATCACATAAATGTTTTGCAGGTATTTTTTCCCAGTCTTCATTTGCCTTTTCATTCACTTACCTGGGTCCTTTGACAGCAGATGCTTTAAATTTTGATGAAGTCAAAACTTATTCATATTTTCTTATTATATGTGCTTTTGTGTCCTATCAAAGGATTTCTTTTCTAGAAGGTTTAGCTCTTACATTTGGATACATTTTGAGTTAATTTAGGTATATGGAGTGAGATTAAAGGGACTTTTGTAATCCATTTGTTTGCATATGGATATGTAGTTCCCACATCATTTCATTGAAAGACTATCAATTTTCCATTGAATTACTTTGGCACCTTTATTGAAAACAGTTGCCCATACAAAGTGTGGGTCTACTTCTAGAATCTTTGTTGTATCCCATTGATTTTTTTTAACTAGTGTTTTTTTTCATTGAGATATAATTCACATGCCATAAAATTCACCATTTTAGAGTGTACAAGTGAGTGGTTTTTAGTATATTCACAAGGTTGTGCGCCATCAGCAGTAATCCCACCTCATTTTCATTATCCCAGAAAGAATGTTCCATTGATCTTAATGTCTGTCTTTTCTCTAATTCCATACTGTCTTGTTAATTGTAACTTTGTAGTGATTATTGAAATATAAACTTTGTTCAGCGTTTTCAATATTGTCATGCTATTCTATATCTTTTAAACTTTTATGTACATTTTAGAATCAACTCTTGAGTTTCTACAAAAAGAAAAAACCTGGGATTTTCATTAAGACTGTGTTGAATCTGTAACTTGATTTGGGGATAATTAGTATTTTAACAATGAAAATAATCCATGAAAACATGGTATATCTCTCCATTTATTTAGATACTGAATTTCTTTCAACAGTGTTTTGAATTTTCAGCACGTAGGTCTTGCACATATTTTGTCAAATTTGACCCTAAGCATTTCAAATTTTTCGTGCTATTTTAAATCATACTGTATTTTAAAATTTCAAGTTCCAGTTTTTCTATGGTAGTATTATAAAAATACAATTGATTTTTTTATATTGACCTTGTCTCCCTAAGGTCTTGCTAAACTCATTAGTTCTAGTAACTTTTTTGCGGATTTCCTTTGGATTTTCTATACAGTGATGTCAACTGCAAAAGAACAGATAGTTTTTTAAAATTTATTTCTAAACTGTGTGCCTTTTATTTCTTTTTCTTCCTTTATTAACCTGCCTGGAATCTCTAGCATCCAGTGTTGAATGAAGTGGAAAGAGTAGACATCCTTGCCTTGTATCCAGTCTAAGGGGAAGGCATTTGATTATTCACCAATAAAAAGGACATTAGCTGTAGGGTTTTCATACATGCCCTTTATCAGATTGAGGAAGCCCTCTTCTATTCCCAGTTTCCTAAGAATTATTATCATGAATTTGTTGACTTTTGTCAAATGTTTATTCTGCATCTATTGAGATCATCATATGGTTTTTCTATTTTAATCTGTTTCTATGGTGATTCACTTCTTTTTAAATACTAAACTACCTTGCATTCCTAGGATGAAACATGCCTTGGTAATGATGTATTATCCTTTTGTATATTTCTGGGTTCAATTTGCTAGTATTGGTTCAAGACTTTTGCATTTACGTTTATGATAGACAGTGGCCTGTAGTTTTTTTTCTACCAGGGTCTTTATTTGCTCTTGTTATCAGGATGATATTGGCCTCATAAAAGGAGTTGAGAAATGTTCCTTCCTATTCTATTTTTTGGAAGTTTGTTTAATGTTGATTTTATTTCTTCCTTTAGTGTTTGGTAGAATTCACCAAGGAAGCCATCCGCCTCTATGTAAGGGTTTTTAACTGTGAGTAAAAACTGTTAAATAGATACAGGGCTGTTCAGGTTATCTGTTTCTCTTGAGTGACCTTTGGTACTTTGTGCCTTTCAAGGAATTTTTTAATTTCATCTAAGTTGTAGAATCTCTTGGTATAAAGTTGTTCATTATATTCCCTTATTATCCTTTTAATGTGCATAATATATACAGTGAAGTCCCCTCCTTGATTTCTTATGCACGCAGGAGCTCAAATGCGCCCTCTCTGTAAAGATAGAACAGTGCAATGGTTCTCATATATCCATCACCCAGATTCAATAATTATCAAGGTGTTGCCACACATGCTTCATCAATTCCCTCTTTTCTTTGATTTGCTGAAGTATTTTAAATTCCAGACATTATGACATTTCTCAAACCCTAGATACTTCCATATGCATCTCTAAAAAATAAGAATATTTTCTTATGGAACCATAATTTCATTATCATACCTAAAAAAATTAACCATGATTCCTTGGTATCATCTTTTACCTAGACACACCTATAAGATTTTCCAAGTTGTCTCAGAAATGTCATTTTACAGTTGGCATGTTCAAATCAGAGTCCAGACAAGGTCCGTATATTACCTATAGCTCTTATGTGTCTAAAGTTTTTAATCTAGAGCAAAGCACCCTCATTTTTTTCAGTGCAGAAAACAGTCATTTCTCCCCTAGAATGCCCTGCATTCTGGATTTGTCTGTTTCCGGTTGGTATCATTTAACTCTTCTAAACAGGAGTTTCTTGAATCTGAGAATGACTGAATTGTGACTTGGGGCCTCTGTCCCCTTGAGGAATCCACTGTGGCTCTCCTCCCCAGGGAGGCAGGGAGAAGGGTGGGACACTGTCTGTTTCGAGGCCTGGGAAATGTCCAGCTTCTCTGTCCAGCTTGGGCCAGGCCACTTCCATGAAGCCTTTGACCTCTCTCACCTCCGAATTCCACTCAATTATGCCGAGCACTGAATTACGTATCTTTGTCTTTGTGATTTCCTGTGTGTAGCTCTTGTCCTCGAAAGTCCGTCCTCTGCTCTGTTACGATATGTGTATGTAAGATTCTGTGTACGTTTTATGAAAGTGCCTGAGAAGAGGGTAGAATCCCTGTGGCTGCCTGGGTTTCCCTGACGGGTCCCTGATGTGGACACACATGTAGCTGGCACCTGGTGCACGGGCCTCTCGCCTTCCCTCCCAGTGGCACCCACTGCCCTGGAGTCCAGAAGCAGAGGTTCCCTTTGGCTGTTACTTATTTGCCTTCAGATAAATACATCATGCAGAATGCACAGTCCTGTGTCTGTCTGACTTATGTCACACAGCACTGCTCGTGGTGAGATCCACCCCTTCATTCTCATTGCCGTAGAGTATTCCAGAATACGCCACAGTTGACTGACCCGTTTGACTGTCGGTGGACATTTGGGTACTGTCTACTTTGGGGCTGTTACAAATGGTGCTGACTGGAATAGTCTTATCCGTGCCTCTTTGGTGAACCTGCGCTCACATTTCTGTAGTGCATCTGCCTGGGAACGGAGCTGCTGATCCTTGGGTGTGCACAGGTTCAGCTTTCATAGAACTGCCCAGCACTCTTCCACGGGGGATGATTTCTTTAAGACCCAAATCTTACCATGTCACCTCCCAGGGTTAATACCCTTTAATGACTCCCATTGCGTAGAAGCCGGAACCCAGACTCCATGAGGTGCCTGGGGAAGCCCTGGGGCCTGGGCCCTGCCTCGCCCCTGCCCGCTGTCCGCTCTGCTCCCCTAGCCAGCCCCTCGGTCCTCCTGCGTCCTGTGTGTCCTGAGACGCTGGGCTTGCTCAGGCTGTCCACTCCTGCAGGACACTGACGCCCTGGTTCCCGACATGCGACTCTTCTTGTCCCCACTACAGAGTGTCTCAGAATCAGCTTTCAGTGTATCTGCCGCCCCCATTAGGCCACAGCTTTTTAAGAACAAGGGTCGTGGTCTTATTTCAGATGCCTAAATGTGTCCTGAATGAGCCAGCGAACGCCCTCAGCCCGCCTGGGGGTCCTGAACACTTGGCAGATGATCATAACAGAAACTTGGTGGCTAGTGGTCCACTCCTTGTTTAGGAAAACATTAAATCTAGTTTTGGGGTTTTTTTGTGTTTTTTTTTAATTTCAGAATATTATGGGAGTACAAACATTTTGGTTACATATAATGCCTTTGCTTTGCCCAAGCCAGAGCTACAACTGTGGTTCTTAAAGTTGGAAAGAGAAAGGCTCAAAGCACAGCCCTTCGCACGGAGTGATGGGTAGGGAAGGATAGCAGAGTTCGTTGCATGGTCGTCATAGTTCACATTTCAAAACGGTGGTGGTGTTTGCAGGCGAGAACCAGTATTTCTTCAACTGAGATCCTCTGTATTTCTCTCTTAGTTGACCACAGTGTGTGTTGGGGAAAGGTGTGTTGTGTGGATTTTGGGTCAAGCCCTGACTTAAATCCAGGCCATTTCATGTAAGCTATGATGTTTTAGTTAAATAACTCCTCTGAGCCTCAGTTTGCCATGTGTGGAATGGGACAGTAACACCTGCCTCGCAAGGCTGTTGGAAGATTGGAGAGAACGAATCAGTTCCTGGAGATCCACTGACAGCTCTGTACAGCTAAGGGTCTCTGTCCTGAGGATGTGAGGAAGAATTCGCAGCCTAGGCCCAAGCAGGTTTCCGCTGAGCTCTCTCTGTCTTCCTGAGAGACCTCGGCTGGCCTGCCCTGCACCTGGGGGAGAGGAGGGTCGGGCCCTGGAGTGCTGGGGCCTTGGGGTGCTGGTGCTGCAGAACCAGCAGGTCCAGGGGAGGGGCCCCTCTGTGCAGCTTCCTTGTGGGTTGGTCCCAGGATGGGGAAAGAGGTTTCTTGGCTTGGACAGCTGAGGGGCAGAGAGGAGAAAGGCCTTGTTTTTTTCTTCCTGTTTACATATACGTCCTGGGGTTTTTGTTTGTTTTTTAATTAAGAAAGTAGTTTTGGGACCAGATGCCGTGGCTCATGCCTGTAATCCTAGCATTCTGGGAGCCCAAGGCAGGAGGATCCTTCGAGGTCAGGAGTTCGAGACCAGCCTGAGCAAGAGCGAGACCCGGTCTTTACAAAAAATAGAAAAGAATAGCTGAGCGTGGTGGCGCGCACCTGTAGGCCCAGCTACTCTGTAGTTCCAGCTACTCAGGAGGCTAAGGCAGGAGGATTGCTTGAGTCTGAGTTTGAGGCTGCAGTGAGCTATGATGACGCCATTGTACTCTAGCTCAGGTGACAGAGCGAGAGTCTGTATCAAAAGAAAAAAGAAAGTAGTTTTGAGCGAGGGAAATGAGAAAGCTCCTATAAACATCCCCTCACAAAAGGTAAAATAAGTTAAATGCCTAGCTAACATGCTTGAGCTATTCAGTTAAGAAAGTGGACGAATAAACATAATTTTAACTTCAATGAGTTCTTCTCTTTATCAAGACTAAAAGAACACTGAACACTTAAAAAAAAAAAAACCTCCATAATGAAAAACCAAGCTGCCGTTCTGTTGTTTTTGAAACAAGTTGATTTGAAAGTGCTTAAATTGAGGGTAGCCTGCATCTGTCCTGCGATCACCATAAAGCGGTAACAAGGGATTTTCACATTTTCACGAGGGATTTTGTTATCCCAAGAGTGGACCATGCGTTGGCTTTTAAGTGCTTTCTAAAAGCAGAGTATATACCAAAATGTGCTTTTTAATAATATTTAGGGTCCTGGGATCCACTCCCAACACTGGAGAGGCTAAAGAGTTGTAAATAAACCCAAAGGCAAGACTGGTGTGTTTGGCTTCAGCCTCTCAGTCCTGGCCCTGGCTTTTGTCAGCAGATCTCGGCCGTAATAAAGCTTTTAAAAGTGGGATTTTTGGTGGGGGTATAGCGCACAACAGGATCAGATGCCATTAGGGCAGGGCATGTAGTTCCCTTAGAAGTGCCAGTCACTCCAGCACAATGCCTTTTTCTGGAAGTTTTGGACCCAGAATTCAGGCTGCTGTCAGCGAACAGTGACCAGCTGTGCGTTCAGGACTTATAGGAATGTGAGTAAATGGATCCACTTGATATAAAATATTTAAAAGCATGTTTAATAAATATGCCCTTAATTTCCTCCCCTGCTCCCCTTTCTGCTTGTCATTCACAGTTTTAACATCTCTCAGTTGTTTTTATTGAATTTAACTTAGGGTAATAAGCAAGCACTGAAAGGATTAGAATGCTTTGGGAACAAGTAATTAGTCAAAAAAAACCATCAGGCTTAATTTTGAGTTCTGTGCTTTTATTTTCAAAAAGGCTTGTTATTTTTAATGTTTAAAAATGGAATTTGTGGGCCGGGCACGGTGGCTCACGCCTGTAATCCTAACACTCTGGGAGGCCGAGGTGGGTGGATCACTCAAGGTCAGGAGTTCGAGACCAGCCTGAGCAAGAGCGAGACCCCGTTTCTACTAAAAATAGAAAGAAATTATCTGGACAACTAAAAATATATATATAGAAAAAATTAGCCGGGCATGGTGGCACATGCCTGTAGTCCCAGCTACTTGGGAGGCTGAGGCAGAAGGATCGCTTGAGCCCAGGAGTGTGAGGTTGCTGTGAGCTAGGCTGACGCCACGGCACTCTAGCCAGGGCAACAGAGTGAGACTCTGTCTGAAAAAAAAAAATGGAATTTGTGTACACGTGCCTGTGTTGAGGATATCTCATTTCTTTTGGTGCGCTAACGTAGGCAATTAACTTCTCTAGGTTTCCATTCCTCTCTTTTATCCGCTGCCTCCTGCTTACCTCATTACCTCCAGCTAGTTACATTTTTCAGAAGATTTAACTTGGTTTTAATAATATTCTTAGCGAAAGGTAGTTCCAAAGGTAAACCTATTGTTGCTACCAAAGAATCGAATCCTGATTTCCAGGCCCACTGGAAGGAGAGTTTGGATTGTCCCCCACTCAGCTTGCTGCGGTTGGCACAGGAGGCCGGGCGACCGCGGCACAACTCGCTCCCTAGTTGTTGGTGGCCAGTTGGGTTTTCAGGTCCCTTTAGTTCCTGATTTTAAGTTTCTGGGCAGTGGGACGTGGGGTCTGAGCTGGCAGTGCCCTGGCTTAGGACGGCAGGGCCTAGGATGGCGCTCACCGGTTTGGACGAGACAGACTGGCAGGTAGGGCCACGTGGGGTGGCGGTTTCTGTGTTGTGCTCAGGGTTCCTTCTGCAGCATAGGTAGCACTCCTAGGGGTTTTAAGTTTGACATCTTGCAGTTGTATTTGGTGGTCATCTTCCAGAGTATTCTTTGGAATACTTTAATTCATGCCGAGTAACTTATTCCACTCAGTGCTGTTGGGTGGAGGCCCCCCGGCTGGTTCTCCTTGGATCCTGTGCCCCCAGGGAGCTGCACGAGGACGTGCCACTGCCTCCCAATACCTTGTGTGGCCTTGCCGTGCTGGGCAAGGTGGGCCTCCCTGGAGACAGCTGGCAGGAGCATGGCTTTGACCTCAACCTCTCGGCTTTCTGTCTGGTGCTCTTTCTAGAAGAATTGTTGCTCCCAAAGCAACCAGATGGTTAAGCTACTAAACATAGGGTGTATTAGCCCAAGCCTAGCCAGGGCCTCACCTGTATTTTTATGTCTTCACTTTTGAGTAGGTCTGACTTCTAAAATGACTAAGGGTTGTTTAAATGGGTATGTGCTCTCATCTTTCTAGAATATTCTGTTAGCAAACCCCCAGAGGAGAAGAGAATGGCTTTGTGTGATGTTGTAATAATCCTGTGCTGCTTCTAACTTAAAATTGGAGTCTCCATTTCTCACCTAAGAAAGCAAAACAGTCACATAAAAACTATATTTAGTTACTATAACCTTAAAATGTTTCTGAAAAACCAAACAAATCCTTTTAAATAGTACACCAATGTATACTCATTCCTGTTCCGAGCCCAGTTAGTCAAGGTATTTCTAACCCAAAGATTCTAAATGAACAGAAAGCATGCTCTAGAAAAATGAATGTCAGAAAGGGCACACACAGGTGGCTTTCTCAGCCCTTGATGACTTGCTGCCCGACTAGTCACCGAGTTGAAACAGTAAAGACTTTGGGAACACACAAGGTAGAGTACAAGTTGCCTCCTTCAGCCAGACCTGGGTGTCCTATTTAAGAGTGAAGGGCAGGGCGGGCTGGGACACGGTGCAGATTCTTGGCTCTTCCTCCTTGACCGGGGAGGGGTGTTGCTGCCCCAGACAGAACAAACGTACCGTGAGCAGCTGCCGCTCTTCCAGCAGGCCTAGAAAATTATTCTAAAAGGCAGATCCTTTGCTGTGTTTCCTAGTAGCTGACTATAGGAAACCACTGCTTAGTCAGCAGCCAGTGTGGACCCAGCCCTGGGTGGGGAGAGAAAGCCCTGGTGCCCAAGCCTGCGGGGGTGACGTGCACCCCTCGAGCCCGTCTCTGGACTGCGAGACCTTCACTCTGCTGCCCCTTTCCTGGGCCCAGGTACAAGGGCAGGGAAGTCTCTCATTCTCATTTTGTATTACTGAATGTTGGGTTCCAGAAAGCCACCACAATTCATTTTTTGAAATACTCAAGACAGGCTGGGATGCTTGTGGAAACCCTAAAGAAAAGATGAGGAGCTCCTGCTTTTGGTTCGGGACCGTGAAGCTTGTTGAACTTGGACGAGAATAGTCACTGGCAATAATAACTGCAGGCTGCAAGTTGCCTTCCCATGAGCTCCTGTATTCCTTTTTTAGGTCAACTCTCTTCGAGGTATAACTTACCCCAAAATCACAGATTAAGTGCACAGGTTGATGATTCTGACAAATGCACCCCCCGCAAGGAACCTCTGCAGCGAGGGCACCTCCTCACCCCGTTCTCTGAGTGCTGTGGGTTCCCAGTGGCATTTCGTCGTTGCAGTGTCTGTAAGGGCGCACTGATGCTTGCCGGGCGGTCCAGGTCTGAGGGTCTGCAGCACTTGGCCCGTGGTGAGGAGGAAGTGGAGGCAGAGCCCGGGGCACCGAATACAACACCTGCAGATTTGCACCTGGGGCTGTGTTTGAACCTGCGTGTCACCGTGTGACCCAGAGAACGGGCGAGATTCCCTAGAGGCCTGCAGTGCCTCTTTGGGAATCCGGACTGAGCGGGGATGACGACTTGGTCTCCTGCAGCAAGTATTTATGAAGTGCCTACTGCATGCACTGGACAGTGCTAGATGACACAGAGGGTATGAAAGGAAGAGAAGACGTGCCCCCCACCCTGGAGGAGCTGTGGTTTAGGGAAGCTCGGGGACAGCGGATCCCTTGCGGGGGGCGGGGGGAGGCAGTGCACAAGGAGAATGAGCAGCTGTGGGGAGGGGCACAGTTAAAAGGACTAAAATAGGAAGCTAAAATCTCAGCACAGTGTTTATCACTCACTTTATAGTGTACAATGTTGGTAAGTTTAAATGCATATATTAAAGCATTTAACTTGTATGTGGAATTACAGAAATAACACAGTCTTTCATAACTTGAGCATGCACGCGGGCGTGTGTATTTTATTCCTACCGGAAGACTAACTCAGCTGTTTTCGTCTCACTTCTTCACATGCGCCAGTTCTCCCAGTACCGTCCGCCTCCGCTGCTGGTGGTGGAGGAAGGGGCAGAGGGAGAGGAACCCTGGGCCACCCTGCGGGTGCCCTGGCCTTCTGTATCGTGGTTTTCCCAGCATGTGGCAGCCAAGACCAGTAGGAGAGGACGTGATAAGGTTCTTCCGCACTCATGTCCTTGGGGCGCCCTTGCTTCCCTCCGAGGGGAGCAGGTTCTGCCCGCAGCGGGAAGCACCGTAGGAGTGCGGTGGCGCACCCAGGCCTCCCACCCAGGTCCACCGGGGGCCTCCTCTGCTAACGGGAGTGCTGCACTGTCCTAGCAGACTTCACTTACAAAACACAAGTTCTAAGGTAAAATTGAGAATTTCAGGACAGTGGTGGCTTCTGAGTGCCAATTAAGCAGCGCAGAGTGTGCGTCAGTGTCCCTAAGGGCCCCGGTCCTGTGGGGACATGACAGGAGCCTGGTGTGTGGTGGCCCAGGCCACTGGTTCCCTGGGGCCCCGGAGTGGCTGGAGGCAGCGAGGGCTGCTTTCCTTCAGGGGCCCTGGGACGTGGAGGTCAGGAGGGGGTGTCAAGGCTCCGCCACCCTACCAGTCACCTTGTATAGTTACTTCATCTGGGTCTCAACCTCCTCATCTGGGGGCCGAGAAGATCTCATTTGTTGTTTTGAGCATGAATTTGAGACTGTTAGCGACATGTACATTGTGAGGCTGGGATGGCAGTGTTGTTCTGGGTCACTTCAGAGCTCCAGGTGGGACAGGCAGGTGGTGCTGGGGTCCCGCAGGGCAGAGGGGCTCTGAGTACAAGGCTGACTGGCACCTTCTCTCTGGTGTC
The DNA here is from genome assembly GCF_000956105.1 of Propithecus coquereli. Taxonomy (NCBI): domain Eukaryota; kingdom Metazoa; phylum Chordata; class Mammalia; order Primates; family Indriidae; genus Propithecus; species Propithecus coquereli. The sequence continues at coordinate 2,598,724 of NW_012146301.1, read as the reverse complement.
AGGCCTGCTGGCCACCCGCCCCAGCACAAGCTCGTGGCTCTGGCTCCCACTGCCAGGCCTCTGCTGCGCCTCCTGAGCCGTCCTGCAGGGAGCCGCGGGGCTGGCAGCACCTCCACGCCTGGCCGCGCCCGGAATGTGGGGCCGAGGCCCTGGCAAGCGCTGGCTGCACACCAGGCGGCCCGGCCAGCCCTCCGTCCTGCCTGTTTGCACAGAGCTCCTTCCCAGCACGGCGTCTTGGGATTTTCCAGCTATTCCTTTCCTTGCTCTCAAAGAGGACACGGGGGTGCGACAGAAGGTCATGTCCATGTTGTTGGTCACTGAATGTTTTAAAGGTGGTAACACAAATTGCCTTTAAAGTGATGTGGCATGAAAAAAATCGTTAATTTTTGGCATGGCCAGCAGTGGTTGCTATGGCGCATTCAGAGGGCCTGAGATGGCATCAGGAACCATACAGCGCCCGTTTGTTTTCACAGACCTGTGAAAGTTCATAGTTTTGAGCAAACAACTGTGGGGAGGAGACCCCAGACTCTGATTTCAAAGGGCCGGTGTTTCACCGGGGCCTGTGCGGTTAATGTAAGAAAGGTGTTTTGCCACACGCTTTTCCGGGGTATTCACTGGGGTTGGCGAGGGATCTGCTTGAGCAGGAAGCCCCTGTCTTTGCTATAAAGAAACTAGCAGGCAACAAAATGAAAGCATCAAAGCGCCAACAGGATGTGGCTGGGAGCCCTCCCTGGCACGTTGCCCCCGAGAGCCACGCGGGGAACGGTGACCCTGGAGCTCGTTTCATGCTCCCAGGCCAGGCTGGAGTTGAAAGTTCAAGGCATTTTGTTTTTTCACCTGTTTCCTACGGTTCTAAGAAACTTTTGAAGAATTAATGTGTAACTATATCAGACACTCGGCATTTTCTCCAGGGAAAATAATGTTACAGTGGGGGAGGGAGGGGAAGTGGCTACTCAACTGAGATGCAGGAAGGTTTCTATAGAATAAGTGACATCCTCTCTGGGGTAAGTGTGCCCAGCATCGCATACCCTTACCACATTTCCACCACACTTGGGGACATAGGCATTTGCTCGAGGCCAGCACCCAGTGTGTGGCTACTGGTGGCCACATAAGGACCAGGGCAGCTGTTGGCAGCCTTGAAACCAGCGTTCAGTGTGACGGGGTGACCTGTGCTGTGGTCTCCGTGCCCTTCATGGAGCTGGCAGGCCAAGGGTCCGCCGGAGCCAATGATGACACAATGAATGACGAAAGCTAATTAACGCAGCACATGGAAAGACAGAGTGACGCTCTCCGCCAGGCAGGTCTCTGGGCCTGGAGTCTCTAGTTCTGAAACGATTTCTCCCCCAGCCATTGGCGAGTGGCAGAGCCTGCTCTGGCGGGGACCCGCACTTCAAGCCACCCAAATCCAGTCATTTTACTTCTGTTTTTTCTAACCCAGACTTGACAACTGGCAATACGCATTGTTAGTGGCCTGATGGTTTATCACATGGAAAAAATAGACACTTTGAAGTGATGACATATAGATTTTACTAACATTTCCTCCTGTCATTAATTTTTAATACTTCCAGGATGAATATTTTATTGAGGAATCTTTTTAAAAGGTGGTTTTTATGTTAGAAGCTGGTATTCATTTAAAATACTTTTGCAGATTAGCTTAAGCAGAGTTAAATATTAGCCCTTTCCTTGTTTGGTTCAGCCGGTATGTGTATGTGTTTTTCTAAATGTGGACCAGGCAGACGCAGTAGTTGTAATTTGTAAACTGTCCTAATCAACTCTTAAATCCTGCCTTTTACACTCTTGCCACCAGGTGGCTAAGAAAAAAAATTAAGCAAGAAAAAATCCAACAGTTATGCAGAGGACTCATAATCACTTTCAATTTCTGCTTCTGTGATGAAATATGAAACTACAGACGGACTGTGTTTGAAGAAAGAAAACTGCTGAGTTAGGTGACAGAGGCATTTCAAGCAGCGCCAGGCCAGATGGGCATCTCATAAGTGTGTTTGTTTTCTTAAATATTGACTGTTAAACTAACCACATTTTGCTGAACTAAAGCTTTTGGAGTCTCTCTCTGAGCCTCTTCCACCTCTGTGCTGACCCCGGGATGTCCACGTCATCCCCAGCCAGTGGGTTTGGGACAGCGGTGTGGCTTGGGTTCTGAGCACAGCGGCAGGCCTCCCCCATCCTTAAGGCTGGGGCCTCGTCGTCTGCAGAGATGTGGTTCAAGCTCCCTTAGAATCAGCTCTGGAACCCCCAAGTAAAATTCTCCAAACTGAATGATTCCGTGTATTAATGGTAAGATGCTGTAAGGAGATCCGTGCATGAGGGATGGTGACGTAACAGGCTGGAAGTCCCTTCTAGGCCCATTTTCTAGGGCTCCATCTGTTGGAGTAAGGCCTGCATCATACGGCACCAACCCTACTCCCCCCAGATTTCCACAGCGTCATGACGAGAAGGGCCATCTTCTCCCATGGATACAAAACTCTCCTCCTCCTTCCTCACCCGCAGGCTGTGTGGCCGCTGGGGCTGCCCTTCAATTCTCTAATTTATTAACTCGGACAAGTAACCTCTTGCTCGTACACCATTTTATTCACAATTTGCTTTTCTGATTCAAAGTGAACATGAGTGCCTTAATCCTCTAATGGGAATTAATTGCTTGTTTCAGTGCTTAACTCTGATCCTTTCTCCATCCCCACAGGGACAAGTTTCTTCCTGCAGGATCTGTGTGTGTTGTTCAAAACGCAATCAGAAAGGTAATGATGTTTTTCTTATGAAAGAAGCCAGAAATGCAGAATATTATTTTTCTTTTTTATTGCATTAATAGTATTCTCAAACTAATTTAATATTATAAAGGATACATTTACTGAATTCAGCAGGTAAAATGTAGAAAATAAGTTGGTCATTCCCAAATTAGTTCCTAGAAGAGAAGGTTAACTTCATTGCCTAGTTTTTTTTTTACGGAAACATTCTATCTTCTGCACAAGCAAATTACTGAGCTTAATCTGTCACGGGATTAGTTAAAAAAAAAAAAAGGAGAAGAAAGTTACTGAGTTGATTTTCCACAGAGCTGGAGTTACCATTCTATGGCCTAAGTACCATCATTTCTGTATACTACCAGATTTCCAAATATTCCTCTGGTTTTGAGAAATTATTAAGGGCACAACCACTACTTCATATGCCTTGATTCCCTCTCCCACTTATAATGTATTCATTCTTATTTTTAAGGGGCTTTGTTGGGAAGAATATAGTTAGCAGATATCGTTCAAGGAGGGGGCAGGGGAATTCACATTCGTTGGAGGCTTATGCCTGGCACACAGTTGGTGGGCAGTGGAGATAAGCTCTTGGGGGGAAGTGGGTGAACCTAGTTTTAAATAGGAGGAAATAGAAGCTCAGAGACTTGAAATAACATTCCCAAAGACCTACAGGTGCTAAGTGGTGGAAGTGGGAATTCAATTCGGACCTGTCATCATGCCACAGTGCATTTTTTTTACACTGGCCATGACTGTGTCCCTAAATGTCCATCTACAAAACTCTAAGTCCACTCTGCCTAACGTAGTTCCCTTTGAGGGCTGGGCCCACACTGTGTCTGATCCCGCAGGCCTGGTCTTCAGGGTCATGGTTCAGACCTAACCGGGCGCATCTACCTCACATTAAAGCAGAGACCAAGCGCAATCTTTGTTTTGCTCTGGAAAAGCCCAAATGGCTCCCCTAGAGCTGTTTCTATCTCTTATTTATTAATAGATAGTCTTACATTTTATCCAAGACTCTGACCCTAACCCAGTGTCACAGAGAAAAGGTTGAAGACACAGTAACATATGACTCTCCGAGGGCCTAACACTCTCATGGCCAGAATGAGTGACAGGCACGTTCTGAGTTACTCTTGACTGTGGTTCCAAGAGGCATCTGGCCAGTGTGATAGACTTTTCATATGTCCTGCTGGCTGTGATCCACACAGCAGCCTTAGAAATGGGCTGAACATGACAGATGAGGAACTAGAGTACAGGGAAATAAGGAACCCAAAACTAGCAGAAGGAAAGGAATAATAAAGATTAGAGATGAACAAAATAGAGAGTCGAAAAACAATAGAGAAAATCAGTGAAACCAAGAGTTGGTTGTTTGAAAAGATCAACAAAATTGACAAACCTTTAAATTAAAAAAAAAAAAGATTGAGAGACAAAGGAGACCTAAATAACTGAAACCAGAAGGGGACATTATAACCCATTTTATAGAAATAAAAGGGGGCTATAAGAGAGTACTATGAACAATTGTATGCCAACAAATTGGCTAACCTAGATGAAATAGACAAATTCCTAGAAATACACAACTGCCAAGACTAAATCATGACAAAATAGAAAATCTGAACATACCTATAACTAGTAACTAGTAAAGAGATTGAAGCATAGTCAAAAATCTGCCAAAAAAGAAAAGCCCCAGCACCAGATGGATGGCTTCACTGGTGAATTCTACCATTTAAAGAATTAACACCAATCCTCCTAAAACACTTCTAAAAAATTGAAGAGGAAGGAACACTTCCAAACTTTGTGAGGCCAGTAGCACTCTGATACCAAAGCCAGACAAGGACACTGCAAGAAACAAAACTACAGACTAAATCTTTGATGAAGACTGATGAAAAAATCCTAAACAAATACTAGCAGACAGAATTCAACAACATGTTAAAAGGATTATACACCCTGACTAAGTGGAATTTATTCCTGGAAAGCAGCAATGGTTCAACAAAGGAAAATCAATCAAAGTCATAAATTACACTAACAGAATGAAGGAAAAAAACCACAGGATCATCTCATATGATACAGAAAAAACATTTGACAAGACTCAACACTATTTCATGATAAAAACACTCAACAAATTAGGAATAGAAGGAAATTAACATAATAAAGGCCATATATGAAAAGCCCACAGTTAACATCATATTCAGTATTGACAAAATAAAAGCTTTTCCTCTAAGACCAGGAACAAAAACAAGGATGCCTGATTTCCCCACTTCTTTTCAACATAGTGCTAGGAATCCTGGCTAAAGCAATTGGGCAAGAAAAAGAGAGAAAAACCATCCAAATTGAAGGTATGAAGTAAAATTAACTCTGTGGACAACATGATCTTGTGTAGAAAACTTAAAAATTGCACCAAAAAACTGTTAGAGTAAGGAATTCAGCAAAGTTGCAGGATACAAAATTAACACACAAAAATTAGTTGCAGTCTTACACGCTAACAATGAACAGTCTGAAAAGGAAATTTAAGAAAACAATTCTATATACAATAGCATCCAAAAGAATGCTTAGGAACAAACTTGACTAAGAGGGGAAAAAGACCTATATGCTGAAAATTACAAAATATGCTGAAAGAAATTAAGACACAAATAAATGGAAAAATATCCATGTTCAATGACTGGAAGACAATATTAAGATGTCAATATTACCTAAACCAATCTACATATTTAATGCAATTCTTATCAAAATTGCCTGGGCATTTTTTGCAGAAATAGGAAAATCCATTCTAAAATTTATATGGAATTTCAAACGACCCCAAATAGACAAAGTAAACTTGAAAGAGAACAACAATGGTGGAGGTCTCATCTTTCCTGATTTCAAAACTTACTGCAAAGCTACAGTAATCAAAACAGTGTGGTACAGTAGTCTCCCCTTACCTGCAGTTTTGCTTAATGGGTACAGAGTTTCAGTTTTGTAGTATAAAAAAGTTCTGGAGCTCTGTTCTCACAACAACAGAAATATACTTAACACTGCTGAACTGAATACTTAACATAATTTTTTTTTTTTTTTTTCTGAGACAGAGTCTCACTCTTTTGCCCAGGCTAGAGTGCTGTGGTATCAGCCTGACTCACAGCAACCTCAAGCGATCCTCCTGCCTCAGCCTCCCGAGTAGCTGGGACTACAGGCGTGTGCCACCATGCCCGGCTAATTTTATATATATATACACACATATATATATATGTGTGTGTATATATATATATATATACATATATATATATATTTTTTTAGTTGTCCAGCTAATTTCTTTCTATTTTTAGTAGAGACGGGGTCTCGCTCTTGCTCAGGCTGGTCTCGAACTCCTGACCTCAAACAATCCGCCCGCCTCGGCCTCCCAGAGTGCTAGGATTACAGGCGTGAGCCACCGTGCCTGGCCTGAATACTTAACATAAAATTTACTGTCTTAATCATTTTTATGTGTACTTTATCACGATTTTTTAAAACTCCAAAATAGAAATACAGAAAGGATTTGGTTTATCAAATAAAATTCATTCAAAACAAGTGGGAGAAAGTGTATGGGGAGGTAGGGTCCTTTTCTCAGCTGCACTCGACAGGGCCACCTCCCCTCGGCCACCGGGTCAGTGCGACAGTGGAACCACGGAGGCCGTCGGAGTTCAGCAGGCCTGGGTTCATCCCCACTGCCGGCCCTGCACCCTCATCTATTAAGTGAAGATACCACCACCTACCTTATAGAGGCGAAAGGATGAAATAACCGAATGACACATAAACTGCTTCGTGCAGGGCCCAGCGCACCCACGTGACGCTCAGTCATGCCGTGAGCAAGGCCCACGGAGGACCCACCCTGTGAACCTGGTCCTCCTGGGAATTAGCCTCCTCAGAAACACCTCCACAAGACGCTTGTCCTCCTGCCTCTCTCCTAAGCCTGCTTGTCCACTCTGGGCTGAAATGTTTCTTTTCTTCTGTTGCAGTTGAATCCCTAGTGTACCAAGAACCAAGCCCACCGTGTGCCGAGCATCTGCTCTGTCCTGGCAACTTACCACTCTTACTCCAAAGTCCGTGCTGTTTCTAACGTGACCCTTCTAACCTCTGCTTTGTGCAAGTTCCCAGCCCTCGTGGCATCCTCCCCTCCTGAGCAGACGATGATGTCACCTCCTGTTGAAGGAGCAGCTTCTGAGGGAGGGCGGCGAGCTCTCTCCCACTAAGTGTCCTGCCTCCCCTCCACGACACTTCCGTTTCATGTGGTCTGGCTCGCCGTGTGTGCCGGCGTCACTCCTGCGGCGCACAGGGCTTTGCTTCTCCTGCCATCGCTGCCTTGCCCCTTCCCCTCTTGTCCTGGCAGCAGGCAGAGCAAGACCCCCTCTGCCCCCAACCTCCACCTGGCTCCAGCCCTTTCTCCAGTGCCCACAGGTGCCACCTTACCGATGTCTTCTTGGAGACCTAAAACACACTCTCGTTAACTGTATCTGAATAAACTTTCCCGCCAGCTTTCTAAGCAAGCAGCTCCTGTCCCGTGGTTTCCTTTCTGGTTCACATCAAGGCTCTCAGATACAAGGGCTATGTGCCCTGTAGAAGGGCTGGCGGTGCAGAGGAAGGAAAGAACAGTGGGAGCAACAGGCTCCTTTGTCCCTGCATCCTCCCTAAGTGCCACTCAGCCCACGAAGACAGAGGAGGAAAGCGGGCAACAGAACTCTGGAAGACAGAACACAGATGCGGGCGGTAGCTGAGTTAGCAGCCTAGAGATGCCAGAAACCTGAGTTCCTGCGTGGTGAGGAGTGAGCGAGAGAGAAATTAGCTGACCAGTACCTGCAACGCCAGAAAGCTCCAGAACTGTAGGCCACAGGCGTGGAAGGCAAGGGCAGGGCTAGAAACAGGAGAGGCTGAAAGTCTGTACAAGGAGCAGAGAGACCTCACAGTCTCCCCTCAAACCCAACAGAGGACAGTGGGTTCCTTTCTAGAGAGTTGACTGGATTCTAGCCTTGGTGTTGGGAACAGCGGGCCCCGCTTGCAGTGGCAGCCTGAAAATGGGGGTGAAGAGAAACTCCACAGACATGGAGATTATTGGGGCCCCCCAAACCTGTCCCCAGAGTCCCCACACAAGGCCTCCAACTATCGGGCCGTCTCTGCCTCACGCAGACTGCAGCCTCACTTCTAAAGAGCATCTCGGTTCCATACGAAAGGCCAGACAGAGATTACTGACATTTGCAGAAAACCTGTTAAAGAAACACAGATAGCAAAACAGAAAAGAGGAATTCAGGAGAAAGAGAGGCAATGAAGGGAAAAAGAAAACTCAGGGATTGTGTCTGTGAAGGACAGGACGCTAAGAAAAATAGAGAACGAGAAAAAGATTTTGGAAATAAATACGATGGCAATTTTTTTTTGCAGACAGTCTCACTCTGTCACCCAGGCTGGAGTGCAGTGGCGTCATTATAGCTCACTGCAGCCTTGAACTCCTGGGCTCAAGGGATCCTCCCACCTCAGCCTCCTGAGTAGCTGGGACTACAGGCACGTGCCACCACACCCAGCTAATTTTTTAGTATTTTTATAGAGATGGGGTCTCACCAGGTTGCCCAAGCTGTCTCGAACTCCTGGCCTCAAACAATCCTCCCGGCTCAGCCTCCGAAAGTGTTGGGACTATAGATGTGAGCCATTGTGCCTGGCCATGTTTTTTACAAAAACAGAAGAATAGGAACATAAAGTAGAATATAAAGAAAAAGACCTGAAAGAAAGGAGAAAAGAACAGAATGCTGGCGGATTAAACCAGGAGATCTACCGCCGGAATATTGGGAGATCCAGAAAGAGAACAAAGAGGAAGGAGAGGGAAGAACATTCCCCCGGGATCCAGAGTAATGAGTGTTCGTGTTGAAATCCCAGCACAGATCCACCAGTCACATCATAAAATTTCAGAATCCAAGGGACCAAGGGGAGACCTGAAGTGCCTCCAGGGAAGAACTCAAGTCACACACAAAGGACCATGAATCACAACACGCTGGACTTCTCAGCAAGACCTGGGGACGTTAGAAGACAATGAAGAAAATGCCTTTAAAGTTCTGAAGGAAATGATTTCTAGAATCTTCTACCCAGCCACACTATTAACCAACGGTGGGAAAGAATGAGCTTCAGCAAAATGAGGCAGTCAACCAAGGAAGGGGCCGGGGCTCCCACAGAAGGGAGAGGCCAAGGGAAGCAAGAGTGGCAGCGACATTGTGACCCTGAGGACCCAGACTGGAGCAGACGGGCTCCCGGTCCTGACGGTGCTTTCGGCAAATGGGAGCCTGAGCCACTGTCCCGGAAACCTCAGCAAAACCAATCTGAAGCCATTTTTAATTTCAAGACAGACAAAGTCCAAGAAGGAAACTGAGCCGTAGTACACTGTGCGTCTTAGCCGAGGGCGGCGTTCACAGAGCTCCGACGCCGGAACGGGTCCGGGCTGAGCCCACGTTGTGATGTGAACCCACAGCAGCCTCCAGCGGCAGGTGGCTGTGCCGACTTCCTGTACAGTGGGAGCTGAGGCACAGAGAGGTCAATTGATTTACCTAAAGTAGCACAGTTACTAAGTGGTACAGCCAGGATTTTAACCCAGGCAATTTGGTTCTGAAGTCTGCGCTTTAAAACACTATGCTCACCTGCTTTTGGGGTAGAAAGGCAAGACATAACTTAAAATATCAAAAAGTAGTGGTATAAGTAACATTATGGACATAGATACCAAATACAAGAGTTAAAAGACTTCAAAGTGTTGCCTCCAGGGAGTGGAGGGGGGGTAGGAAATTTCATTTTCCTTGTAAAGCTGTTAGACTAGTGACACTATGGACAAGTGTTACTTCGATAAACTGAGTCAGAGGAGGTGAGCCCGGCGCTGAGGAGGGCTGGTCCCCCCTCTGCCCGGGTCGGGCCCGGCCGGGCAGGCTCAGGTCAGCAGTGGCCCCTCGCGGGGCAGAGCCGGCCGCCGTGCAGGGGCTGCAGTGGGAGAGGGCGCGTCCGCAGGAGGCCGCCAAGGACCCTTGGGGGCTGCGCTGGGGACAGGCTGGAGGGAACAAGGAAGCCCCTGCGGGAGACGGAGTCGCGGGGCTGGGGTGCAGGCGTGGGGACGCTGCGTGACTCCTTCCCAACGTGGGTCCATCCAGATCTGCCCTCGTCCTCTGGGCACTCCTCGCCCGCTGCCGTATTCAGCCCTGCACCCCGGTCCTTGCCGCTCTCTCCGGATACTCTCCAGCCACGCACTGCCCGCCAGTTCTGCTCTCGGCCGATGCGTGTCATTTTCACTGTCGGTTCCCCTAGCAGCCAAGTTCTGGCGACTTTGGCTCAAGTACTTGCCCTTCCTCCCCCCTCTGCACCACCCCATCCCAGGGTCCTCCTGATTGCATCCTGACGTTCAGATCACAGGTGCGCCCCACTTCTGACAAGCCCCCCACTGTTGTCAGAGTCACTGTAACTAGGGGTCAGATCACGTCCCCACCCTGGCTACCTAGCCCCAGGGCTACCAAACGGCCAGGCCGGCTGGGGTGCGTGTGCCTGGCCAGCCTGGTGTTTTTCCCACGGCCACACCTTTCCTGATATGATGCGCCTGAAATCTAGGGGATACTGGTGTCACGCACGCTGGGGGCCAGCTCAGAGGCAGCAGAGAGGAGGAGGGGTGAGGGGCCGCCCTCCTCCGGGACGGCCCTGGAGAGGAGAGGCCAGGCCAACACCCGGAGCAGCCCGGGTGTCTGCTGATAAGAAAACAGAAGTCCTGTGAGTTAAGTATGACTTCTCCAAGGGCCACCTGTCCATGTCCAGAGGGTGTCACCACCCAGACGTTACTGGCTGGTTGATGGATGCATCTTTTGTTTTCTTGCACCTGCAGTCCCGGCTCCCAGACGCCTGCCACAGGCTGTCATTAAGCCGTGCGGGGCAAACGGGGCCGCCCCTTTCAGCCTTCATTTCCATTTGCGTTTGAGTCACTTTTACACAGATCACTTCTGTCCTTCTGTAACAGTTCGTGGCACAGACCCAGGCAAGTGGTAAACATTTACCTTCACACTGGAGCCCAGGTCGCTGCGGTGAGTCACAGTGAGTCACCATGAAGGATCATTACCCTCTAAGACCTTGAAAAAGGAAACGCTGAAAGGTGTGATTGCTGAAGTTTTGCTGGGCCATACTGCCAGGACTGGAATGTAAATTTAGTGCTGAAACTCGAATTCTTTCTTGTAGCTGGACTATAGGTGCTTATAGAAAATACACATTATATATGCTTGTTATTTCTGATTTTTCTATAAATGTATTGTTGCAATTTTCAAAGTCCTTTTTGAAAGACTGAAAACTGCTCAAGAAATGGCAGGCTAGGTGTGGTGGCTCACGCCTGGAATCCCAGCACTTTGGGAGGCTGAGGCGGGAGGATTACTTGAGACCAGGAGTTCAAGATCAGCCTGAGCAGGAGCAAGACCCCATCTCTACAAAAAAATAGAAAAATTAGCCAGCTGTCATGGCGAACACCCGTAGTCCCAGCTACTCGGGAGGCTGAGGCAGGAGGATCACTTGAGCCCAGGAGTTTGAGGTTGCCGTGAGCTATGAGGATGCCACTGCACTCTAGCCTGGGAGACAGAGCAAGACCCTGTTTTAGATGGATGGATGGATGAAGGGAGGGAGGGAGGGTAGGGGGAAGGGAATGGAAGGAAGAAAAGAAAGAAAATGACAATTCTGCAGGGCTTGATCACAGGACAGGCTGGCTGTCCCCATCTGACAAACAGCTGGGATGTGAGCCTTTTCCTAGATTGGCAGCCACAGATGGTGACTGGTGTTTCTGGGAGCCTCAGCACACGATGGCCAAGTGCAGTGGATTCTCTGGGCTGTGCTGGGGGCTCAGGAGAGGAGCAGTTGCTTGGCCAGACAGGGTGGGTCTGGGAGGTCACTGCTGTGGCCTGGCCAGGGTGTCCTTGGGCCTTGAGCTGTTACCACTGGGGTGGGGGGCCAGGGCTGAGAATGGTGACCTTAAGGACATGAGGCAGGCTGAGGCGGTCACGAGGCCAGGTCTTTGTGAGACCAGAGGCGATCCTTACTCAGTAGTCAGGCAGCAAAGGCCATCGCAGAGCTGGGAGGACGCTCCGGCTCTGCTGTGGCTCCCGTGCGGGTGGCGCTAAGGGGCTGTCATGCAGCATGGGCTGCACGTGGTGGTCCCTGCGAGAGCCAGGGCAGCCGTGTGAAGTGGGAATTCTGCTTTGGTCCATCCAGGTAGCACAGGGGGAGGCTGGTGAGCCCCGTCTTCCTGCCGCAGGAGACGGGTGCCCTATTACAGACGCATGGACGAAGTCACAAGCGTGTGCCCCTTGCCCTAGACCAGGGATTGGCAAACTGCAGCCCACAGGTCAGATCTGGCCTGGCGTCTGCTTTTGAACAGCCCACAAACTGAGAATGGCTTTTACATTTTTAAAAGGCTGAAAAAAATCAAAACATTTCGTGACATGAAAACTGTATGACATTCTAGTTTCGGTGTCCATGAATAAAGCCTTGCGGAGCACGGCCACGCTCGTTCATTCACATCTGGTCTACGACCAGCAGAGCGGAGGAGCTGGGAGGGACACAGCCCAGAGCGCACAGCGTCGCCTCCCTGGCCCTGCGCAGGCAAAGCGTGCGACCCCGCCGCCGCCACTGGCTGACGCGTCCGCTTCCCGTCTCCTTTGTAGCCGCTCCGTCCGAATGGCCCACGTCTTCCTGTACGGCACCCTGAAGCGCGGCCAGCCCAACCACCAGGTCATGCTGGACGGCGCCCACGGCTCCGCCGCCTTCCGCGCACGTGGCCGCACGCTGCAGCCCTACCCGCTGGTCATCGCTGGTGAGTACAACATCCCGCGGCTGCTGAACCTGCCTGGCAAGGGCCGCTGCGTGGAGGGCGAGATCTACGCGGTGGATGAGCAGATGCTGCGCTTCCTTGACGACTTCGAAGGCTGCCCAGACATGTACCAGCGCACCACGGTGACGGTGCGGGTGCTCAAGGACCTGGGTGAGGGTCCCAAGGACACGCTGGCGGCCGACACCACGGTGCAGTGCTTCGTGTACAGCACGGCCACCCACCCGCCCGAGTGGGTCCACCTCCCGTACCACGACAACTACGACTCCGAGGGGCAGCACGGGCTGCGCTACACTCCCAGGGAGGACAGATGAGGAGGGCAGGGACCGCGCCGCTGCCAGGGGAGAGGCAGGCCTGGGGTGTGGGGTTAGCGCAGTCTGTGCGCACTCAGTGCAAGGGCGTAGCAGCGCCTTTCAGCGGAGTCTTTGTGAACAACTCAATCTGTGGGAAAAGCAAACAATCTCTCTTTCAATGGCAGCTGATATTACAAATTTTGACATACTTGCAATTGTCCTCGCAGATCTTTCTTTCTAATACTGCTTCACTGCTTGCTGCTTAAAGAGTGTCCTGGGCTAGAACGTACTAGATAAGAAAAATTTAGGATTTGGATTCCCCTAAATGGCATTTGGAGAACTCGTGTTATCATACTTTCCTTTCTTCTTCCCCTCCTCTCCCTCCTTTTTGCTTTGCTTTAATCTGAAGATAACGTTTAAAATGAATGTAAGGGCTTTGTGTGGCGGCTGGATTTTAGCAGCCCTACTCAACTGATTCTGTTCCGTAGCACCTAGGAAAAAAATTTTTTTAAATAAAAGCTGATTTTAGGTTGCTCAACATCAACATAATAAAAAGATCCTCAAGAAAAACATGCTGTTTTGGAGCATATATAGCATCTAATTTTTAGATCAAGCTTATACAGAAACCATTGATGATCATTTAAAATTAAACGAGATTAAACTAGATGTTTTGGGAAACAAAATATAAAAATGTTGGTGGTATGTTTGGCCCCTTTTATTTTTTTGGTATACTTATTTACTTGGTAGAAGGTTCTTTTTATTTTAATCTAGCAAAATAACGAACACCCACTTGCTGGCAGACACAGCTGAGCACCCAGACTTCAAATGGAAGTTTATCCGAGTCCAGATCTCAGCAGCCAGGCCCGTCACTGCCTCCTGAGGGAGCAGCATTTTGGGGGTGGCCTTTCAGAGGAGAACCAACACATTAGTAATTTGTTCTTCAGGCCTGACAGAAGCTTAGCTTCCGAATACAAACAGCACTTAAAATAATTTTAGCAAGGCACGAAGTACCAATTACTACCCACCTCCATCTGATAATTTGTCAGCATAGACTCAAAATCAGCGCACGACTCTTTGCTTCTGCTCACCAGTAAAGTATGAAATGTATTCCAAGAATTTCAGAACCAACTGAAAATGCAGCTGCTGATCCTTAGCAACCTCATTCTCCGTTGGGAGATCTCACTTACGCTTCAACTTAATGGTAGACTGTGATCGCTAACTGCATCTGGCACAAAAACATGATCATTATTTTTAGCCTCTTTTTCTTAATTGGAAACTTGCTTCACAAAAACACAAAAAGGCGAGGATAACTACCAGCTGATGAGCCTGTGGCAGCCGCACCCACTACGGTTGAGTGAGGCAGCCCCAAGGCCTGTGGCAGTGGGGACAGGACAGCAGCCTGCTTTTCCTCCGCAGAGTGGACAGACCCCGTGTCAGCCAGCGAGCCCTGAGGTGGCCTCCTGAGGGGACAGCCATCAGTGCTACACCCACGTAGAGCCACAGCAGGAAGGGGATTGGCAGAATCAGCACTGGGCTCTCTGGTCTTTAGGAAGTGAGGAATGATCAGCAACAGGAGTTAGGTCCTCAGTTGCAGAATAAGGTAATCAGATTATAAAATGGTAAGTGCTAATTTGATAAAAACGGAAGGCAGAGAACTGGAATTAATATAAATTTTTTAAAAGGATCACAAAGAAATGCTAGTATTTACAGTCTATTGGCACAGCCTGCAGCCGATGTGTACATTGTCTTCATTCAAAAAAAGGGCAAACTAATATTTAGACAAATGCTTGGTTTTATTGATTTAATTTTGACACTAGGAAATCTCACAGCAGAAGTACAAATCATATGTACAAGTATTTATATCAAAAAAATTTCCATTGGTGCTATTTTGGCAGAATGTTGGTTTGACTTATGTGGAATAAACATGACGACATAAAACCTGCTGCACAGGAGTGTCCCTGTAAATGCTGGAATAAATTGAGTGTGAAAGAATAATACAAATGGCTAATTAAATTGGGTGATGACTGAAAGGCTATAAATAACTTCATTCCAGTTCCACAAGCAGATCTCCTTCTCCAACCGTGTCTCCAGCTTTACAATGCATGGATTTTACCTTGAATGAAAAAAAAATGGGGGAGGAGGGTAAGAATTATTAACCAGAACCCGGAGGGAGCAATCTCTCACTCCGTTGCCGGAAGCGAACAGCCTCGCAGGCCGAGGAGCACAGGTACCAGCTGCTCCGCTCGAGCCCATCCGAGCGGAGCCTGACGAACAGGCATGTCCCTGTGGTGGCTGTGACTGCACCTTCCCCGCTCCCATCTCTTCAGTCCTCGTCAGCCAGCCTGAGGGGTGTTCTCTGGGAGTCTGAGCTGTAGCTGGCTCGCTGGCCCCTGTACTGCACGCTCGGGCCCAGGCAGCATCTTGAAAGTCTAAAGGGTTCATGCCAGGTGAGTCCTGAACACCCAGCCTCCCTGTCCTATGGTTTTAGGTTGTAGAATGTTCTCAGAGAGCTAATGGGATACTTAGTGTGAAAGACAAAAAAGGACAAAATGACACAACAGTTAAAACAGGTACTGATTAAGAGGAGGACCTCCCTAGCCGATCATCACCTTCCTTTTGAAGGAAAGGAAATATTCAGAAGCTGTGTGGCTGGACAGGTCGCCCTTCGTGGCACCATATGGGAACGTGGAACTGTGCCTTCTACCAATTTCTCTTGATTTTTATCAAGTTTTGCTTTCCCAAATTTGTGTTCAGATTTAATATTAGAAGGGAGATGGTTGGAGTAGGGAAGAGACAGTCATTTGCCTTCTTGCAGGTTCTTGCGTGGGTGTGAAAATGGACAATGGGTTAGAA
Source organism: Propithecus coquereli (assembly GCF_000956105.1). Taxonomy (NCBI): domain Eukaryota; kingdom Metazoa; phylum Chordata; class Mammalia; order Primates; family Indriidae; genus Propithecus; species Propithecus coquereli. The sequence continues at coordinate 2,583,017 of NW_012146301.1, read as the reverse complement.
CTAATTGGCTGCGTGGGCAGTTGGCAAACATGAAAGACGCCAGCGACGTCTGGGTTGGCGCACAGGCCTGTGTCGCTGCCCCTTCACAGTGAGCACCCTAGAAGGGACTTTTTTTCTTAAACTCGAGCCCAGGGTCTTTAAGAACGATGTGAACCTATGCAGTGGATACTTGCAAGGCCTGGCTCGCAGACGCTATCGCACAGAAGAGGCTGCCTCAGATGTTTGTCTATGATGTATTTTTAATGATGCTACAATTACTACAGTAAAGGATCTGTTTCCTTGCTGAGCCTCTTCTCTGGGAGGAAAAGTGACCCTCCCAGGTAAGAACCAGGCTTCGAGCCACTCCTCTGGGGCCCTGCTGGGTTGGATTCAGGAGGCCCAGGGATGGGGAGAGGGGTATAGAAGGGACAGGAAGGACTCCAGTTCACAGGGTCAGGTCAAGAGACAGAGTTCACCGGGTGCCTATCGACACCCTGAAAAGCAGCTCTGGGCTGCTGAGGGTGACAGAGCCCCAGGCCACGAGGAAATAAAACATGCTGGCAGATGTGACCCACACTCCGTCACGGCACCAACGTTAGCACCTTGGTCCAGCAGCATGGGGGCCTTGGCACGCATCGGACACACATATCTGTCCCCTACAACCAGGCCAAGTTCTCCTCCAGGATGGAAATGTCATGATGCTAGTGCAGCACAAACTTTAAATAATCCCAATGAACAAACAAAACCGTTTTCACATTTATAGAAACCAACGTTTTCTTGTTCACTTTTTAAAAAAGTGATTAAATTTAGAAAGAATTCCTAAAAAGCTGCAAATCAAGCCATTCTACCCTCTAAAACCCCACAGAGACATGCAGCTGCCGGCTCAGGGCCCACCTGAGCACACGCCTGGACCTCTGCTCGCCCAGCTGGGACCAAGCAGGGCGCCCCCTGGGCCCTTCTCTGAGAATCAGGGTCATTGCCTTCTGGGGTGACAGACCATGAGACAGACAGACACACTATGGCTCTCTGATACAAACTTGGTGTGAGTGGATGGATGTCTCTGCACCTGACATCCCCAACATGCAACACATGCAGGACACGGCTGGCCTTTGCTGCTGTCCCCAGCCCCACCCCCAGTCACACTCCACCATGCAGATACTTCCAAACCAAAACATCCCTCAGAAAAGGATCATTTACTCACTAATGGCATCTTTTTAGTCGCAGGTAGAATAATGAAGTTATTGCTTAAAAGGACTTTTCTATAATATTTTCTTTAAGGAAAAAATGCCTTTAAGCAAGTTTTGCCTTTAACAAATTTCAAGACTAACAGATCTCGCCTTTTTTCCTCCCTCAATGATTCAGTTGTGCGTGTGTGCATGGGCTCAGCCCCTGATCTGAGATTGAATCGTCCTCTTCGTGGAGAAATTATCTTGAAGAGTTGCATTAATTTTTGCAATCTGTAAAATCGTTTCCTGCTGTGTCACAGAAGTCTCAGATAACTAACTGCCTCCAAGACAGATGTAAACATTAAAAATTAAAGACTCCTTAATTTGAAAGACATTAAAGTGAAGAACAGTTGTTCTTTGACTACCTGAACATAATACATGGACTTTTTTGGAAGGCCCATTTTCCACAAGGCAGGGACACATCAGTGACAGTGAGAGGAGCCCTCCAATCTTAATGTCCTCTGTAAAAGGGGGATTTAGAAGAAATCACCCCCGTGGTCCCTTTCAGGCCAAACTGTCCATGGCTCAAAGGTGGAAGTTGTGCTTCCATCGCAAGGCCGGCATGGGCTGGCGGAAACTTGGGGACATACCTTGCCAGTTTTCCCAGCTGTCATACTGTTCTGCATTTTCATGGCTTCAATCACACAAATTTCCTGACCTTCTGCTACCTGGAAAATGAATAAAAAATGGACATAAGTCTTCAAAGCATTCTAATTTTGTAATAATGCTTAAGAGCAAAGCCATTAAGAAATTCTTTGTCAAATGCATTGAAAGTTTTGCCTATAAACGGTGGCAACGATCTCTAATGTTTCCTATTCGAAGTTCATCTCCAGGGGAAGCAGATAAAGGCCATTCCCTCCATCAAGTCCTTGTTAGAAAAAATCCTGACGCTGGAGGATTTGGGGCCTCCCAGGGGATCTCCGAGTCTGTCTTTGCCCCTGACAGAGGTGCTGTGAAATTGGAATGTTTTCCGCTTACCTGAAATGTCCAGAATTGCCAGAAAGGCAAATCTCTACAGAGTATGTGAGGTTGCCTGGGGCTGAGGGGGAAAGGGTGACTGCTGATGGGTACAGGGTTTCTTTTTGGGGTGGTGAAAATGGTCTAAAATTGATCGCAGTGATGGCTGCACAGCTCTGTGAATAGACAAAAGCCACTGAATTGTACACTTTGAAAGGGGTAAATTGTATCGCCTGTCATTTTCATCTCAGTAAAGCTGTCACCAAAAGATGGGACATTTCTGTCTGTACCCCTGGGGAGCTGGGAACAACAGCTCAGCGTCCGGGCGCGAGGACCACAGTCCCAGTCTCCGCACACACACCAAATGCTGCCGAGGAGGCCGCTCCCAGGAAGCTCCTTCCTACCCAGGGAGTGACTGCTAGCGCTCTGCCCATTCCCTGCAAGGAGACCGCGAGCTCCCTCGGGCACTCACGCGAGCCTCGCGCTCTGACGTCTGCCTTTCACGCCAGGGGAGCACGGGCCGAGCCGGGTGTAGGCCAGACCTGGGCTTCCACGTGGGAGTCAGCGTGACTGAAAGCCTCCCTATTCACTGTTCTTTGGCCTTGATGGGTAAGCACCAACGAGCTGGGCCAGGTTTTTCTCTCACCTTTGTGAAAAAGGGCCTCCCAGTTTTTGAAACGGGAGAGTCCAGTTTCCTGGGGCAACAGCTCTGCGGGGCGCGGGTGGGCGCACTGGTGTGGGGCTCCCGGCCGTTCACACCGCTGTGGCTATGCCTGTCTGATGCCGCAGAAGTGCCTGGAGAACGTTCTTTCCTGAAATCCCCAGATGATCTCCAAGTCCCCCTGCAGGCCCCCCGTGCGGCGCAAGCTGTCTTGCTGGCAATCTGGAGTGCCTGAGCCCTGCGTATTCCTTTCCTCTGCTGTTCAGGTGGTGGGCTGTCTTTTCCTGGCACAGAAATATAGGAAGAGAGGGGATGCCAGGCCTGGCTGCTGGCACGGAGGAGAGACACTGCGGAAGAGCCGGGCTTGGAGCCACTGAGCCTGCTGCCCTCTTTGATTCACTCACCTGGCCCCTGCGTCCGCGGAGAGTGAAGAATCGGCTCGTGAGGGCCATTCTTCACAACGCAGGGGGACGGAAGAGAGGACAGCGCAGAGACCACGCAGACGCCCCAGTCGGGGTCAGAACAGTCACTCCCTCACTTCGGCATTTTCGAGCCTTTTTTCTCTCTTCAAAGGCAGGCAGGGACCAGGAGAAACAGGGGAGGGCAAGTTCCAGTGCAGCACACCTGCCACCGAGCTCCAGTGGGCAAGCCCGGGAGGGGCCTCCTGGTCAGAATTCAGACTCACTGACATGGACCCTGACCCAGGGACTGGGCACCCGGGCACCAGGGCGCTTTCTAGGAAATGGACTGCAGACTCAACGGGACAGAATGGAAATTCCATCCGAAAATTAGGAACCAACTGTCCACCTCTGGGCTCTGGCCACTATTCCCTTCACAGGTGGACAGGCACCCGCCACGGGTCCCCACGTACCGGCCTCCCACGTCCCCACCTAGTCCGCCTGCCTCTGCAGCGTCTGGGGGCCCAGGGCTGGTACCCTCTGCCAGCAGGTGCACCCCGTTCTGCTCATCCTGTCAGCCACTGCTCAGAATCTGCTGGTCAGACAGACAGCTGCTTCACGTGGGTCTTCAAGTGAATTAGCAGTTAAATTGCAAATGTGAAGAAAAAACAAGGCCTGGAGATTTCCAGTGGTCACGCCAACAGGGCAAAGTGCGGCCTGATGATGGTGCCCACAGGAGATGCGACGAAGGGAGGCTGGGCCAGGCTACGGCTCTGCCCCAAGCTCCACCCGAGCCTGGGGGCAGCAGGAGGTTGACAAGGAGTTTATGGGGCTCTGCTGTGACTGCCCATGGCCATCCTTCCTGGCCTGGCTCTGTGTGCTTGTTAGATGGGCAATTTGCAAAGAGGAGACATGCAGGTGACTGTAAGGGCTGGGTCCCCAAACGTTAATCAGAACAAAACCTCTGCTTTAGCCAGAGACAATCCGGAGAAGTGGGAAGTCCCAAAGTCAAAACAGTCCCTCCCTCTGGTTGAGAGACTAGCAATTTAATTAAAAGGACTTTAAAGAAAGTGTGTCCTGGCCAGGCACAGTGGCTCATGCCTGTAATCCTAGCACTCTGGGAGGCGAGGCGGGAGGATCGCTTGAGGCCAGGAGTTCGAGACCAGCCTGAGCTAGAGCGAAACCCCATCTCTACTAACAACAGAAAACATTAGCCGGGCATGGTGGTGTGTGCCTATAGTCCCAGCTACTTGGGAGACTGAGGCAAGAGGATCTGGGCTGAGCCCAGGAGTCTGAGGTTGTAGTGAGCTATGATGATGCCACTGCACTCTCGCTCGGGCAACAGAGGGAGACACTGTCTCACAAAAAAAAGAAAGAAAGAAAGAAAGTGCATCCAGATCCAAAGTGATCCCGTCTTCCACCCAATCCACAGCGTGGCACTGGATCATAGAATTAGATCCTTGCCACACTCCATCTGCCTTTTCACTCCTCGTTTTTCCTCTCTAGCTCCTCTCACTGTGTCTACTTAGATTGTTTGGCTGCAAAGGGCAAAGCTGAGTCATCCACTTCTCCCTCTCTTCACCAGGGGCAGTCTGTCTTGTAGACTGCTTTCACTCATTCATCCCTAAGAGACAGCTCTTGGGAATTGTTCCTCGATACCCTACAAGGAACATGATAGAGATCTTTGTTCAACAGGATCATGTTCTACACAAACACGGATACACATGGGAGCTTGATCTAATTCCGACTTATCTCATGCCTTAAAAAGCAAGTCAGAGAACCAAATATGGTACCAACCATATATCAGAGAATGCAGTGGAAACACAAACTACGTCTGCCCAGTCTCGGGGGAGCAGCTGTCACTCGAGGGTGTGCTCCATGGATGGGGTGGGCACCGAGACGGCACCACTCTGCTCTCGCCTTCGGACCTGGAAGCCCGGCTGCCCGGCAGCGTCGGCTCTCACAGAACGTGTCGCACACCCCGGGGCGAGCGAGGGAGCTCGGCAGCGGGCCCAGCAGAGGCGACACCTTCGGGATGGCCCCGGTGCTCGGGAGGCCAGGCATTAGTTGGGTGCGTGGAGAGGGTCTCCAACGTTCATCCTTCAGCAGACAGCTCCCATGTGAGGCCCCGCTCCCGCGGGATGTGAGCCCACGCTTCTCTGACACTTTGTGAATCACCTGATGAAGACTTAATGATTGTGACAGGATGTCTCCGACGTTGGGCTCACAAAATGGTCACAAGCCTCGCAAGTCTTTTTGATAAACCTAGTCGGCCTGATGTACTTGCCCGCTCCCTGTCTAATTGGTGTAAAGTTTGTAGGCCCGAATCCCGTATCTTTCATCCGGCTTATTGCGTCCTCTCCTTTGACACGGGGTCAAGGTTCACATTCGCATCCGATTACCAGAGCGGCACTCATTAAGGGGGAGCCGGCCTTGTCCCAAAATGAGTAAGCTTGAGAAAAAACTCGGCCCATTTACTCAGCAGATTTTCGCATGTTTCGTGGCCTGAATGTCACCCAGCATTGCTCTGTGCTGAAGGGTTTCAGACATCTCCAGCTGATGATTAATTGTGAGTGATGGGAAATAAAATCCAGCAAAGCCAGCTGCTTGCCATGGTCGGCAAAATGACTCTAATGGATATAGGCTGCCAATTTTCCAGTTTTACTGGCGAGTCTTCCAAGTGTAATTAAGGGAAGTTATAAATGATATGGAAATCTATCAAGTTCCATTTATTTTCAGAGGACTCTTTCCCCAGAGACTTTTATCTTCAAGCTTATAGTATGCTTTGTTGTGCTAATGATTTAAGCCACTTCTTATTTCTGATTAAAGCCCCCAACATCCTCCTACCAAGTTCTCTTCATTCCTTCCACAAAGATTAAAAGACATAGAACCTTCTCCTGCACATGCGCCCCAGCTGGAAAACATTTTAAGATGGGATACATTTGGCAACATGTATCGTTCAAACTGCAAACTGCCACCGCCACTAAGAAAGCTCAAAGAAAGTGCCCAAAGAAAAAGAAGAGAAAGGGGAAAAAAGATCACCCAACATAAAAGGGAGCCCCCAAAAGTACAGACTTGAAAGCTGCGCTCAGTACCAGATACTCATCAGAAGGTGCTGTAGCTCACTAATGTCATTTGATTTGGAATAAAAGCATGAAAATGATGGCAAAGGCCTAAAATTGGAGATGTAAAGGATGACTGCACAGTATTCCATTTCTCAATTTCATCCTTCAGAGCCACAAAATGGGGGTGATACAGTGACTGGATGAGATTTACAGTAACAGCTGTGGTCTTCCCACACAAGGGAGGCCCTTCTAATGGGCTGAGGTCTGTTTTGAACAGACGGGTAGTAACAAAACAAGGTTCCCTATTAAGAGTGTGCAGTCATTTCTGATAAAGAAAAAGATGGGAGTCGGGTTTCCTTCAAGACAGACCCTACCCTCTTTTGTTGTCCAAACCCAGGGCTGTTTCAAAGGCCTCATCATTGAAATACAGGCCAGAGGACATAAATGGCATCGAGTGCCCCCCACCCCGCCCCGTAAGCCCCACTCTCTAGCAACTGTAAAGAATGCCGAGGAAACTGTGCCAGTGGCATATGGCTTTCTACTGTGCTAAACATTCATACAAAAGACAGGTTCATCAGTCATTGGAGTATCTGGATAAAAAATTAGCTCCTGATGGATGGTATTTTGAGCTTACCTGCTGCTAGTACATTACCAGAGAAACACAGGTTTTGAAACCCACATGACATTAGAAACTGCAGACCATGAAATACGACACGTGCAGGAGCACACAATGTACGCCAGATTATACAAAATAATAAATAAGCTATTTAAACCCTCTGCCTAAAATTGGGCCCGCTGCAAGGATCCCCGGGTCACTTCTACGCAGGCCAATTAATGCACAGCATCTGCTGTACAGAAGCAGGGCACCAAGCACTTCCGAATGATTTCGGCAATTAAAAGAAAACCGTTTCCTGCCTCTTCAGACAGCAACTGTTTCAATGCAAGAGTGAGCACCAAATCACTGTGTGCAGCTGAAAAATTAAGTCCCCTTTTTGGGTAAGAGAAGTGGGTGGGAGGGAGAATTTTTATGGAAAAAGGAGAGCCTTCTTTTGTTGTCCTACATTCTGTGTTTTTCTGCCAAATTAGACAGAAGGCTCGGAGGGCTGACCGGCCCTGCAGTCCCCTTCTGCGGCGCTGGGCCACCCGAAAAACACGGATCAATATCGGCCCTGCTGGCTACGCCACAAAAGTGAAAGTCCTTCAATTACGTTGTTAAAGCCTGTTCTCCGTAGAGCGCAGGTGCCTGAACCTCTAGAGCTGCAGAAAGGTGCGGTTAACAGCCACGAGGGAGGAGAAAGGCCCCTCAGCCTTGGTGAAGAGGCACTGACTGGAACCACCTCCCCTCTCTGAGCTGGTAGATAGGCTGGTACATATTGCCAGATATTTCCTGAAGGAAAAACGTGCAGTCACATCCCCACATCTTGATGTAAAGCCAAGGGAGGCTGTAACTGTCACCAGACCAGGGTCGGGAGGTGGCCGCTGAGGGTCCCTCCGGCCGAGCGCAGCAGACGCTCCCAGGGCCCGTGCGCAGGAGGCCCGGCCGGCACACACAGCCGGCCCGCGCCGATCCCCGGACCAGGGCGGTGGGGCTCACAGGCTCAGGGCAAGAATGCAGAGTCGTGGCCAATATAAAACAAGTCCAGTTTTTCTTAAAATTCCTTAAAACAAAGAAAAATATTACTCCCTACGGCCTTCTAAGTTAGCCCAAAACCAGAGCCAAGGCCCACAGTTACAAAGAACACCAGTCAAACTGATGTCATTTACAGTCACTTTAGAAATCAGGCTGCATTCTCTCCACACTTTGTGAAATGTGCTGGGGGCTTTTTGTTAGTTTTTTGTTTGTTTGTTTTATTCAGAAAAAATGCTTTACTACAACACTTCAAAAATGTATATGCCCAATAATCAGTTTGGAAATAAGATTTAAATAAATTTGCCCATTTTAAAATTTAGTATCCATATCCAATCAGTTTTAGTTCTGTTACTAACCTACAACTGGAATAATGAAATGTGCTGTTTTAAAGGACTCAGTGAAATGATGATTTTCCAAAAAACCTTTACTTATTTATTTATTTTTAGCAAAAGAGAAAAGATATTTTGAATCTTGGCAAAGTTGAGAATGTTCATCTTCAAAAATGTTTAAAACAAAGATGACATCCTCTCTAATTCCAGGCAGATCATTCCTTGAAAAATCAAATCAAAGGCCAAGTTTGCATAGACTCTCTCACAATATTTAATTTATTGATCCATAAAAACATTTTATCTTTTATTGATAATTATCATTAAGTTAAATTATAAAAATTCCCAGATTATTACCTCCAAAAAACTAACACTACAATTTAAAAGTAAATGTTATCTGGAAAAGATTAAAAGGCCAAATTCAGGAGAGCCGTTACTTCTGAAGAAGACAGGACAGGAATTAGATTGGGGAGAAGCCACAGGGCAAGTTCATGGTAAATGTCGTGTTTTATTATTAAATGAAACCCAAGACACATATAAACGTGAACAGAGAACATAGGAGTGCTTGTTGCATAACTCTCTATAACCTTCTGCATGTTTGTAATAGTTCATGATTTAAAACTTTAAAAATGTTAACGAATGCATGAATCTGTGTATACATGCTGTGGAATACAATCCGAGGTTTGGGTGAAAAACTGGCATCATGTCAAACTGCTTGAATAACCACTGTTACAAAATATGTAAATTTAATTATTACAATTATTTTATGATTGTGAATCAAGGTATCCAGAAACCAGAAAATCTATCAAACAGCCAAGCTAGCTCCTCTGCCAGGGGAAGCCACAATTACTGTCACTGGGCTGCATGAGGCACATAAGCGCAAAGCCAGAGGAACACACACGGCAGGAGAGCACGACCCACCCTGCTCATCTACAATCCTCAGAGTTTAAGGAGTTTTCAAATCTTGTTTCTTCAAGAAATGAAAAATAAAGGTCACTCGCCAAGTTGGCCATTTCCCCAAGATCAGCTATAAGCTCAGTTACACACGAGGTTTGAGACAAAGGGGACGTGTGAATGTCATGCTCTGCAATGGGGTACCTGTGTCCCATGGTCTGTTGTCACCCACCTGCTTAGGAGCCCTCCCCCCGAAGGAGCACACACAAGGAGGAAAAAATCAGGGTGAGGTCTGGGTGTACTGCCACCAATGATTACACATGTTCTGTTTTTATTGGTCCACCATCTAGACCATTTTTGCCTTAAGGCATTGTTCACGAGAGCAACAATCCCGAACACATTGCCCTGCTAGAGGTCAGTTACTTTACAAGGTGGATCTTCCTCATCTTGGCCCCACAAAAATAGCCCAAATTCTGTCCTACTAACAATGAATGGGCTAAGTGTCAAGAAGCAGCAGCAACAGGTACTTAATGTCAATCTATTATTTTACCTGGTTTCACTAGTAATTAAGAAAGAAATGCAAATTGGTATACAGCCTGCTTATAGTTCATGTCTCACTTAATTTTTTAATGTATTAAATAAGATGAATATTTTTGATGCAAATCTGAGGTGACTGCAGAATCCAAACATAACTTGAAAGCATCTTAATTAAATGCAATATAAAAATATCTCCTTGGGTTGGCTGGTTTTGTTTTTTTTTCTGGTATCAAAAGTCTAACAAATGTGTTCATAATGACTTTATTTTATACTTCAAAGCCAAAATGAAAATTGTGCTATAAATTTAGCAGCTGTAAGTCCAATGTTAATATGTGGAAAAAATGTATTCCACCATTATTCTGAAAGAATATGTATTTTTAATATTTCTGTTTGAGAATATCATAAAGACAGAAGTTTAAAAACATTAAAACAAAGTTATAAAAATGCTAACTTTGTAGAAGTGTTCCCAGTTTATGACAGTGTTTTATATATAGAAAAACAGGTACGCAAAAACATTTTCAGAACGCATATAAAAAAGGCATGTAGAAAAGACATATACAATTCATCCTATCAATTGTTTTCTGAATTAAATTTGTGGTTCTTCAGTAATCCACTCTTTCTTTCTTACTGATTTGTTTGCTTATGTGCATTTTACTGCTTATAAACTAACATCCCCTCTCCACATGTTAAAAAAAACCATTATGCTATCATTTAAAAATGATTTTACTGCCACAGTTAATGTTAAATAGTATGTAATAGACATTGAAAAAGTATTAGGAACTTTTGCCACGTGAACCCTAAAAAAGCACGTAGAATAAAAACAGCTTCTGCGTTTAGCGAAAGTGTTTGAAATGAATCAGTTCACAGACCTTGACACGCCAAGCTCCACGAGTGGATTTATTATTTCTAAACAGCCACCCCAGATCTCTTCTTTCTGAGGTTTTTAAACTCTGTACAAATTGTCTACTTCACAAAATCGATATTTTATGATTTATGTGATACTTTGGTGAAACTTACTATTGCCTATTGCCGTGCCCACCATTCTAAGATTTGTCAAGTTTTACTTAAGCTAAACATAAAAATTATGGATCACTGAAATTTAAACTATAAAAAAAATAACATTTCAAAGAAAAACAGAATACTTATAAAGCTCTTAGTTGTTTTTTGATCCTTGTTTTCCATGAAAATATGCAGAGATGACTGATTCCATTATCTTTCTACTGATAAAAGTGGAACCTCCCCTCAGCTATTGTTATTGCTGAGAAAAACACAACATACCCTGCAGTGTTAAAATAATTTAAAACCACAAAACTGAAAAATGACAAGTAGTATTTTCTTATAAAAGCCTGAAGTAAATGCTGTGCCTTTGGTCCAAGGAAAGTTTCTCATGTTTTAATTACACGAGGCAGAATTTAACTATAGGAGTTATTGTAAGAGCCGACGCTGAAACTTCTCACCCTGCACTTGGTTTCAATATTAGTGGTTTGGGACATTTTTCCGAAAGTAGTAATTCAAGAGAAAACACTTTTATCAACACACAATGGCACAGAATAGGAAAGGAAGTTCTGCAAGGACCAAAAGAGAGGAATAAAAGAAAGCACATGCCCCACCTGCGCAGCCTGGGCACCGGCGTGCAAACAGCATTTATCAGTAAGATGCAGGACAGCGAGATGATGTGCCAATCTGCTGGGCGTGCCCCCGCCACGTATTCTGACTTTAGAGGAATACATAAAATACAGGCCCCATGGCTCTGCAGTGACATATTTTTAACAGTTAGTTCTCAAATTAAACCATTCTTGAGTACCCGCATTTAATTATGGGTGGGTGTTTTCAATATCTGAGCTCCCTCAATGAACCAAGACTAAAATCACATTGTTCCCCTTTACTAAATGCCTTGCTTTCCCACGTTAAATTATTAACCAGGAAATGGAAAGTACAAAGGCCAAACCCTTTCGGTATGTGGAAAAGCGAGACCAGGAGACAGCAGCTGGGAAGAAACAAGGCCGCTCGGATCTGGCCTCCAGCAGCCTCCCTGAGGGCGCCGGCACGAGGGCCCCCACTGCAATCTCAGCCTCCTCCCTCAGCGCCTCCCCCTGCTCAGGTTTGGACTCAGGTGTTAGAAAGTAAGGATTTAAGGAAAACATTTATTTTAAAAAAAATAAAACCCACAAATGTGATTTTATTATTAAAGCCACACAATTAGGACTGATAAGCTCTGGCTAGCAGTATACAGACTATATGGCTTCCAGAAAAAGATTAAGAAAGAAAATGAAAAAACAAAACAGCCCCTTGCATTGTTTACCAACGTACACATCTAGTCACCAGGAGATTCCACTGACCATGTCCTGTGTCAGTGTGTGATTCTTAATGTCAAGGCCAAGGAGCTACCTATCCTCTTATGGCCTGATCCTGTAGAAGGCAAATCTCTCCCCCATACTCAACACAAACACACACACACACACACACACAATTTTTATGTATTACTTCTCCCATATCCTTAACACTCGGGTATTAGATAGTTTCAATGAGTGCTTTCTTCCAGGAATATCAGTGCTTTCAAAATAAACATAACAATTCATAGTTACTTAGCCTCTTTTATGCTTTTCCAGAAAAGCTGGTAGTTCTATTTCTATATCATCAGGTGAAGCAATTGTTAAGTCAGTTTTCCAAATTCACATATCAATTTCAGGACTAATGGTTTAAACAACTAAAACTGATTATGTTTTCTTATTCATTTATTGCAAATACTCTTCTAGAAGCCAATGTCAACTACATGGTTTTTTCTCAATGTTAAGAGGATATTTGACCTTTATGAAAGAAATCAGGAAGCATTTTTAATATAATCCTTACAGGGAAATATGTAAACCCTGATGACTTAACAGATACAAAATGGAATCTCATCCATGAAAGACTATGGCTGCTATTTTCCTGTACACAAATAAAAATGCAAGTACTTAAGTGCCTTTAGAAACCTTCTGATTGCATCTTAAACTGTTTTCTTTTCACTTTTGCTGCTTATCAATAGAGATTTCTGGCCATGTTCTAAGAAAATTCATGCATCCTACCAATTCATCCACAAGTTATCTTGAGACTGAACATATGAGGAAATACTAACATAGCTTTGATTTGTGCTTTAATGTAACAAGATCAAGATGAAAAACTTTAAACTGTGATCCTAAATTTTATTTAGCAAGTTAAGGAAGTACTCTAGTACTGCAGAGATTACAGAATTACCCTTTCCTTAACTCTCCTTCCCAATTAGACATTTATTACAGATATCATGCAAAAAGTTCGTTATTGGAGGACTATTTCTTGGCATGAGTTCTCCAAGGATGCTTTAAGCACAGAACACTAGAAAATAAATAGCAATTTTAAGTAAAATACTTCCTGAAACACTGAATTTGCAAAATAACAGAATGAATCTGGCCTTACTTGTGTTCTTGTCCCAGATCATTTGGGAGGGTAGGTGCACAGAAGTATTGTCACTAACCTAATTCAAATGTGAAGCAGGTAGACAAAGAATGCACCAAATAGATTTTGCTGTTTTGTGGGAGTCACATGGGTTAAGAAAGAACTGCAAAGAGTGTGATTGTGCTGTTAGCCATCGTTCTGGAAGGGGAAGTGTGAGACCAGCATGTCCCACTGAGACAGTCACAGCCCTTACCATGTCTCCAGGCTTGACAGAGACTGCCACCACCACTCCGGGCATCGGGGAACGCAGAATGCTGCTTGTGTCCTCGGCCACTTTCTCCAGCATAAATTCATTCAATTCTGCGGCGAGTTTGGTTAAGACACGCACGTTATACTTAGGGAACAAAACAAAACAAAACCATAAATATTTTAAATGATGAACTTTTCCTCAAAAGTAGCATTCATTCAAAATGAGTTTTTAGCTTTTAAATTGAAATTACAATAACATCCTTAAAGGTCATATGGTTTTTAATTATTGTACTCAACATCAAAATATATTTGTTTCTGGCATATCTCGTGAGATAATTTAAGAAATTTCTTGAAATAAATGATAAATAATAACCTTCCTGTATCTTTACGAAAATCATCTCAGGACTTTATGAAGAATTTTGCTTGTATTCCCTTCACTGCTTACAAACTTATCCCAGTGCAGGCAAATCCCATGAGCTGGTCAGCCAGAGCGACTGAGGCGGTGACACCTCAAACATGCGCCAGTAGATGGCAGCAGATTGCTGTCGCAGACTTCCCACACCCCTCCAGAGAGCTGCGGTACTACGTATCAATAAGTTAGGACAAAGGGGTTCAGTATTCATTTTAGGCAAAACAATAAATAAAATTTAATTTTTTTCAGTGACTTATAATATTGTATTCATGGTAGAAAAAGTGAGCTTTTCTTTTTAGGCACATTATGCAGTCTGAAGTAGCAAGATGGTTAGGGTAGATAAAGATGAAATATAATGAGAATACCTTCTGCACTGAGAGACAAAAACATCACGATTTTAAAAACGCTGAGAGAAAATGATATTCACAGCCAAGTATTTTCGTGGCACCTTCCGTAGGTGGCTCTCAAACAATTAGGGGCACATTCAAGGCAGTTCCGTGAAACAATGTTTCTAATAAAGAGAATTTCTGCCATCTTTGTGAGCAAATCTGTGGGGCACAATTTGGTCTCTCCAAATAGGAACAAGATAAAATGGTTTGAGGAAGCACGGCTCGGTGAAGTTGGAACCACCACCTGAAGATTTCTGCATCCCTACCAGCTCAGATTTCTCGTGGATGAGAAAGCAGCAGCATCGAAGCAGCTCCATTTTGTTTGGGGAAAAGCTGCTGAAACTCAAAGCCTCCTGTGGGCATCGTAGTGGCAGGGAGGCACAAACAAAACATAATTCACCCTTCAATTCCGCGGGGATGGTAGAAATCTGTAAGTGCGCTCTTCACGGGGCCTATTGAAAAGGGGCAGGGGAGGGCCCCAAGGAAGAGCTTTGATGGCCTGGGTTCCAAGTGGATTTGCGACACTGTGACAGGCTGAATAATAACATCTTTTGCATGTTTCTTTAGTCCTGAGTGTGTGTTTTGCAATCAAGACATACAAGCGTCTGCCAGTTTCTGAAGGATATGATCCTTAAGTGAAATTACAGTGCAAATAAAAGCTTTCTGCTTCTGTTAAAATTCATCTGAGTCATAAGTGGCGATGGAAAAAAGCGAGGAGAGTGCATGCTGCTGTCAGTCTAATGAACGTTCTGGGCAGAGGACTATTTATCAAGGATGAATTGTACCTCAGAGTCCTTCATTAAATCAATGGTGGGGGTGGGGGGTGGAGGGGACAAGGGAGAATATAATTGGACCAAATTGCACAGTTTTAGTATCTATGCTCTGTCTGCCTTGGAAAAGGAAAGCCAACATCACTCGAGGCCTCAGAGTCAACAAAAAAGTTACTTTCCTAGTTGGCATCACCCTGGGCCATGCCTTCTATGTGACTGATCAGCACTGTGCCCACTTGTTCCATTTTCAGAATAGCATACTGATCCATGTTTTTCTTGTGTTTTGCACAATTTCACTTCAAAATGTGAGCCCTAAGTTCAGGAAAAGTATCTTGATACATTGAGAGAATATGGTTTCCCACATTTCATCACAGTGGATACACTTAACTAATTTTGGCAATATCACAAATAAGCCTTCACACAAATAAAGTGCTAAGACTGTACTTAGCTCTATTTCTCCCCAGAAATTACAAGATCCTGACTAAAACTGGATCCTTTTACTATTTTTATAATTTTCATATCTTTTGATTCCTTTCTCTGTAGGACTCCTGCTTTGCTTGGAAAGAGATGTAAAAGAGTCAAAAACTCAATGCCTTTAGATGCAGTCTTTGTTATTGATGAGATGTTCCTTTTCCTTTTGTATTTGTTTATTGTTCTTAAATCTGTTTGGGGGATAAGCGACTTATTGTAATCGCAAGTAAAAAATAACAACAGAGTAAACTCCTCTGGAGAGGCCTTGTTGCAAATAGTTGGCTTAGAAATGACCTTTCTGAAATAAAAAGAGGAGGCAGAGAGAGGTTCTCTTTTTAAGATTACCTTTGATGTTGTCCTGACCCCGTCAGCATACCACACAAACACGCCTTCTTAAAACAACCTCTTGGCTTGCCCGTGCTGCGGCGCACGAGGCGCGTGCCGGGATGTGGCCCAAGCAGGGTGCAGCATATGGGCCCATCAGAATGAATTGCCTGGTGAGAATCGTAAAAGCTTTTTGATGCCCCAGAAAAGAAGTCATTTAAGAATGTACACCAGGGCCTTCAGAGCTTATGATCAAAACTGCTATTTATTGGCTTCTCTGGATTCTTTGGGGCACAAGACAGCCAACTATTTGAGCGATTTCAGAAAAGCACCCCTACCAGGATTGCAGGGTCCAAGTTCAGTTTTATGACGGGCATTTAAATATTCCTTATGGATTGTGCAAACTCCTCTGGAGAATTCTGATTGTAAGTGTTGTTGTTTTCAAGCAGATAAACCATGAAGTTGATGTTCTTGGGGTGGGAGGCCAAGATTTTAAAGTGTAGTTGACAGGACAGAGTAGCACGATCCCAGAAGCAGCCGGAAGGTTTTTGCCCTGCTTCAGTGGGTCAGGAGACTTTGGCTTGAGTGATGAGAAGCTGCTTGTTGGTGAGGCTCTGCTGCCAGAGCTGGAAGTTGATTAGCTCTGAGTTGGTCAGTACATGGAACTTAACTCTGCTGGATTTAGGGTGTTCACCAAACCACAGTCAAAAGAATAAAGAGTTCTCGAAAAACACCTCCCTGTGTAAGTTAGAACAGAGAACAGGTGCTCTCTGGGTTTGGCCTGGTTGGGCTCCTCGACCCACACACGACAATCAATAATGGGAGGGAACGAGGTATTATCTAATGACCCAATTACTGTAAAGTGACCCCAGCCCGGGTCTCTGAGAAAATTAATTTTATGGTGCCTTCAATGTGAAACCATGTCTAACAAGAAAATTTCTCCCCAAAGTTCAAAAGAAAGAAAGAAAAGGAATCACAGCAGACATGAAAGGATTAGGAAGAAAGCCGCAAGAGATGGACAATTATAAGGAACACCAGTGGGATTGTTTTTAAAATTAACACACAGCTCTCACATGGAACCTGATGGGGGGCAAATGCTGCCTAATGGGGAAGAAGGGGGGGCTACTCATGGTTTGGGAGGAATGGGTGCTTTTTAACTTAGTCAACAAAAGCATCCTGCAAATGGGCACGCCTACAGCTACAGCTCGGCACAGCAGAGACAGTGAAGCATCACCCACTATGAGACACACTCCTCTCGGGTGCGTACACGAAACACCACCCTGCTGGTTTCTGTATTCATTTAGTACATGCAACTCCTTATGGAGTTTAAATCCATGTAGGTCCTTCCAAGGCCTCTAGTCATACCAGCGATTTTCCAGACCCCGTGTGCTAATGCGCTGGTGTGATTCTGAGGTCTGTGTACTGGGTGAGGACTTCCAGTTTGCTTTACAGAGTTTTTCAGTTGTGATTTCAGAGCCTCTAGTGTGGTTCCTCTTCAAGTGGGCTCAACTTCGGTTTCCGTCTCTAAGTCTTTCCTCCAATAACAATTAGGATACGTACAGTTGACCAACTGTGAATGTTTCTTCATGTCAACTGTCGGCCTTCTGAGTCAACACCAAGTCAAGGGCAAAGGCCGATCCTTGATTGTAAATCATTTTACACCAGTTTTCTCCACATCCTGAAGCACTGGCCAAATACTGTACATCCACCCTCAGTAAATGAGGTGGCAGATACGTTTCGTCAAAGATAAGGCTCTCTTCCTATTCCAGGTTTTACACCCTCTGGCCCCAAAGGTCTTGAACATTAAGCTGTGTCTTCATTTCCACAGTGTGGCGGTGAGAGCTAACACACAAATATTCCTGTACAGGTCTTGCTTCCTAACTCAGAGTGGAGAAAAATCGTCAATGTTTTTAAAGTGACAGAAATGACAAGCCGCACAATGTATCTTTAAAAACATCGGCACATCAGAAAAGCAAAGAAAAACAAAACAGAAACGAGAACGCCTAGGTACAATGGGAATTGTAATTCAACCATGTTTTCCTTTCCTAAATTCTTTCTGGGATACACAGTTATCACTTGAGGACAATGATAGCAAGGTTCAAAGCCATGCAGAATACATTACCCTCAACTCCTGCACAGGGCCTAATAGCCCAATATCCTAAAATGACAACCAAAAAACCAAAAATCTCCAAGAAACAATACTGAAAACACAGAATTGGAGCCTGTGGGTGTCCTTCTCCTAGAGGTACAACCCGGGTGAAGAAGGTGACATGAACAGGCAGCAGTTAAAGCACTGGCGAGCTACAGCCTCACACAGCTGCAGTGGCTGGAGCAGCCGGTTCGCATAACGCTGTGACAACTCCATCAGCGCAGTCTCAAGGTAGCTGTCAATCAGGATGCATCATTTAATCCAACAGCACTCGGAGGACTTTCTCCTACAACCCACATGACAGCGTATCTACAGCTCTATTTATATCAGCGCCCAGTTGTGTTTACAATGTTGTTGTAATTAGAAAAGACGCAACAGGCAGCAATATTATCGAGATTTCCATTTTGCAGTATTGCCCTGTAAAGTGTGATCTTGCTTCACAGAGTCATGCTAAATGACAAAAGGCTATTTTCTTCGATCTCCCAGCTCAGACAGCACTTCATTTGCAGCTATCTATAATTAGATTAATGGTGTAGTGCTGTACAAAGCCGGCCCACTTCACATCAGATAGCATATGAATTAGGACAAACACTTATTTCAATTCCAGGCACAGAAAGCAATGACTGGGGTATTTAGCATACCCTTTATGGTGGAATGAGATGTTAATTGTGTACCATTACCTCTAAACTGCTTGCTTGTTGTATAAATCACTGTGCTAATTGATGCAGAGATAGAAATGTAGCCACAGGCAAGAAAGCAAAGGAATGAGAGCTGAAGATGGCGGATAAAGGATTATCGAGTAAAACCATATGGAGATGAGGTTCCTTTGAAACCTTTGCTTTCTGCCCAAGAGGAGGATCTCTTCAAGCACAGCGCAACTCTGGTACTAGGGGAAAAAAATTTAGTTTTTTACATTTCTTTTTAAAAATACAAATTCCTTTTAAGAGTTCTGGCTGCCAGAAATCCAAATAATAGGTATGTGGAATTAATCTGTATATACATTTATAAAAACATGGAATGTATAGTTTTCAAATAGTCAGAACTCCTTATCTGGGTTTTTGGCTCATGGGTTAATAAGTAACACTTGTAAACTACCTGAAGCAGATGTTTCTGACCCATCCACAGGGCAAAAGTAAATTCTTTCCCAAGACTTGAAGTTGTTCTTTTAGACTTAAAAAAAAAAAAAAAAAAAAACCTATTCTGGTTTAGATTTGTTATAGATTCTAATTATGTAGAAACATTTATTCAGGATGTGAATCCAACACGACAGAATCATTTGCATCTGCCGTTGAAACAATGGCAATTTTAACACCATCACCAAAACACTAAAATCTGACTCTCCCAGTTGATGATTTTATATCAATAGAAGGAACTAGGAAGGACATTTGTTGTTTTTCTAAAACTAGCAAAAAATAAACAAAAGCATGTAGTAATTTAAAAGCTTCAGTTTTTTTTTTTAAATCTCCAAATGCTATTCTTCTTTTTAAAACGTCCTATTCTGCACTCAACAGCTATTAGGGTAAAAATGAGTGTTTCAAAAGCACAAATATAGAAACCAAATGCTATAACCCACAAGTCAAACCATTAGTGATCCACAGATAAACATGCCCTTGGGAAGTTCATAAATCAAGTGCATGTGTTCTGGGTATGTGTTCACAATTTTTTTAATAGCAAGGCAACACTAAGGTGCAAATTACTGCTGTGCACTTTTTCACAAATTCAGCTGCTTAGTAATTAGCACTGTTATAACAAAATTTTACACAGAGAACAAATGCAGTAGGTCAGTTAACAGTTCAAATTCTCAACTTCACAGTAACAGTTAACATATCCATCAATTACAAGTGCACATTTGAGAAATACCGTGTATAACTTAGCCTTGAGAAATATGAATGCCATATTAACTCGCAAGAAAACAAAACAATGTTCCAAAAACGTAGGGTGTCTGGTTCAAGTTATCACCACTGAAACTTGGAGAAAAAGTCCAAAGCTTCTTTGTCGGGGGCCACAGTTGCTACCTTTCACCATACAGAGTGGTCCTTATATATCTGGCTGCTGAACTGAGGGACACCTGTATCTCAACTTTAAGTTCCACAGTTTAAGGTTTGGGTCATTAGGCTAAATATTAAAAAACAAAACAAAACAAAATACACACACAAAGAAACATCAGGGGCCCTTGGAATAGAAACCCAGGTTGGCAAAATAAATAGCATGAACTACCCTGAAAGGACCCCTCCCAAGCAAGCATGCAGCAAGGTGACATAAATGGAAATGCACTGAAGGAAAGATCTGGAAGCAGTGTAAGAGCCTGCTCCCATCATTAATCACTTGTTCAGACAATTTAAACTAGAGCCTGACAGCCTGCAGTCAGCGCCAACACGCGTCAGCGATGCTGGTGTTAACAGGAGAAAATATATGGTTTCTGATATTGCGTCTAGTTCCTCAGCATTTGCTCCAATTGGAAAAGGCAGTTAAACACAAAGTAAATCACCCAGAGCCTGGCTGGTTAGTGCCGTACAACTGATAACGTCCATACGCTGCAGTGACACAATGTATCACTTTCAACACTCACCCACTGACACTTATGAACCAATCTATACTCAAGGTTTTATTTTGTTACTGGTAAGTTGGTTCTTGAACTTAGGTCTTTTGCTAAACTAATAAATGTGCCACAAGGAGTCACAATGTTGGGCTGTGAGCAAAGATCTCATTTTTTTTTTTTTTTTTTGAGGGAAGAATTACACAAACAGAGGTGGGAAGAAAATTCCAAAAAAACAAAAGAACAAAACAAAATGAAGGCCATTCAGCAGCTCATTTTTCAAACTTCTTGCTAAAAAAGGGAAGCTTTCCTTAGAGAAAAGAGCTTATATCAAAGCTTATATCAAGGCTAATATCAAAAACATTGAAGGAATCAGTGAGTTAGTAAGTTTATATGTATCTCTGGCTTGTTCCAAAATGGTAAACTCCTCTGTAGAGAAAAACCCAGGATTGTCTGTCAATAAGACAAAAATCTAACCTAGTCTTTTTTACTGTTTTTGCTTTTGTAATCAGAAACACAAAGCTCCTTCCAGTTGTCATAAGACAGCAACTTTTTCTGAATAATAGTGCCAAAACTTAAATTGAAAATTAAACATTAGACCCAGCACTCAGTAACAGAGAATTTATTTCCTCCATTGTGCTCCACTGAGGTTACTTTCCTTGTAATTTGAATCAGTTCTATCTTGAGACGGACCCAAAAATGATGGAGAAGAAAAAGAGCTACAGTACAGGAGGTCAGCCCTGTTCCTAGTCTCCTGCGGCTCATGAGGCCGTCTCTGATGGGCAGGAGGACACTGGGAAGTCCACAGCGCGTTCCCAAGGAGCACGTCTGTTAATGCCAGTGGCCTCGCTGGAGCTCAGCGCTGTGGTGCCACCATGTGCAGGTGTGCCCACGACAAAGGGGGCCCAGCCTCCGCTTAGCCCAGGTGCCCGCAAGCTGTCTAACAAGTAGGTGCATACGCCGCAAAGGCAATTTGCTGGAATAAGTGGCACTTTCACATCCACAAAGGCAGGTCCGCTTACAATGAACTGTACAGAACTCACAAAATAGAACATGTGTGTTCTGTTTGATCAGGAGTCTCCGTGACACATTATGACTATAATGAGTCATTTTTTTTCTTTTTATACAAGAAAAATATTATAGATCTTTGAAAGCCTTGTACTCAATTATGTAACAATACCAACATCTGTTAACGGTACAGGCTGTTTCTATTCTGCATCCTAAATTGTTTTATGTAATTACAAGTTTATAAGGTATTTGGTAAACCAGTAAGAAAGTACCTTTTTAAAGCACTATATAATTTGGGGTACAATGAAGTGTTCTCTTGAAAATCTATAATTAGGGCAGGATCAGCTTACAGAAAAGTACAGGAAATGTTATAAAAACACAATTATGTAAATAAGCACCGAGGTAAGGAAGTGTACCATTTTGCTATGGTCACCACCCCTCTTTTTTCTTCCTCTTCTATTTGAATTGTTCTTTGCTCATCTGAAGGTAAAGTCCTACTGTCACAGGGTGCAGAACAAATGAACTTTGGGGAAAAAGGATGGGGAGCTTGGCCTTCCCTTGTAAGTCCCTCAGTCCCCCTGGAGTTGGAACACTAGAGGCTTGGGAAGTGTGCCAAATGCTAGGGCCTTCAACAACATTCTTGCCTTTCTGGGTTTTTTAAATAATAAAATATTTTTACTAATATGAATTCACTGAAGAAACTCAAAATCAAATATGCCAAAACATTGGCTTGTACTGGACAGAAACTCAGAAACTGAAATACAGAAAGACAAAGGAAACAAAACTAGAGATGGTTGTGATACTGTGCTGTAAACTGTTGGCCAAGAAAATCAAAGCAGAAAACAACCCAACAACTCTTCACATATTCGTTCAAAGTAGTAGGAATGATCTCCAGTAGAGGATCGCTGGGGAATTTCAGTTTACAATTCGGACATATCTTAGACACTTAACCTGAGCCACAAGATGGGCTGTTGGCACACAGAAGAGAACATATGATGCTGAAGGTGGACAAGCCCTGGAAAGCCACGTGATAAGTCTGGAGAAAGGAGATGTGGTGCCCATTCTGGAGGCAGCAGAGCGTGAAAACCTAAGTCTTTGAAGCCAACCAAGCTGAGTTTGACATCCCAACAAGATGTCACATATGGCCAAGTAACCTCCTTCTCAGAACAAATTTCATCTCTAAAATCAAGACAGTACATGTTTTGAATGACCGTTTGGGGGACTACATTTATAAAGATTTGCAACGCACCTAGCAAGTGCCTGATGGTAACTACTCACCAAATATTATTTCTGTCCAAACAGATGTTTCCTTTCCGAACATCTCTGACTGTGGATTTTTTTTAAATTGCATATTGTAGGACATTTTGGATTAACAACTTCTAATTGTTATAGTTCTAGCTCTAAGGGTCCACATTTGAGAGCAAATAGATTAAATTCTTCAAGCACCACATCTGGCTTTAAGATCAAAGAAAGGAAATTGATTCTAATATTAAGAGAGCTTCTAGATCAGGCAGTGAGAGACCCTATGGTTGTCTCTTCGTTAGACACTTACAGAAGCACATAGTGAATTAGAGAAACGGTTTAGTTCATTTGTTCAAAAACCATTTATGAAGTGTATCTGGGCAATATAAGAATACAAAATAAATAGAAAAACAATGGCTTCTGACATCAAATACCATAATCTGGCCAGAAAGAAAAGACATTCATGAATGATACAGTATCAATATATATGAGTACTACTAAAAATGTGACCAATATGGGGTAGGCTTTTTTATTTTAGCCCCTTTCTTAAAGAAAATTGCCAGGTTGGGGGTCAGTAGAAAGCAGTGATTTAACCTTTAGGGTCTGGAGTCAGACTCCTTAGGCTTGCCTTCTAACTCCACCCGTAGAAGTCTGGGAAAGTTATTTAAGATTTCTGTGTCCCAGATTCCTTACTTACAAACTGTGGATCATAATAGCACCTACTTCAAAAGGCTCTGTGAGGAGTAAGTGAATTCTTTATATGAAGGACCCTCAGAACACAGGAATGCTATGTAAGTATTTAATAGCCATCATTACCACTGTTTTTGTTGTTGTTGTTATTAATATATGTCTACAGATAAAGGGGAAATTAAGTGAAAATCTGGACACTAGAATTCTTGGGCATAGTCCCTGAGAAGATAATGCAGGCTGCTCTGGGTAGGTCTAGAATCCATCGAAACCCAAGGACCTCAATCGCTCCCTCGCTCTCAAGTACACGCAGACACATGCCTTAACTCTTCCTGCTGATTCTCTTCATTTGGAATCTCCTCTGATAATATTTTTAGCCTAATGATTTGGCTTTCTACCCAATTCTCATCTGAACATTCTGACTGGGAACTTTGCCCTGTCTATGCTGATCTGACTATAATAATCTTTCCCCAGACTTTAAGACTATGTCTCTAATTTTTCATGGCAGGAGAATTCACATTTGAAGAACTTGAGCTTTTATGAGAAAAAGAAAATTGGGGGACTGAGTTTGCCAATGAGCCTTGAAAGCTTTTATAAAATTTAAAATGTATTTTATGGAGTTAAAAATAGTTATAGGCTTGTAGTAACAAGTCCTACAGTAAAGAGGAGTATAAAACAAGACGCTAATCTCCCCCCCTCGTCCAATCCCACTGCCCTGCAGTGATGTTTACAATTTTTATCGTATATCTTTTACTCACACAAATCTATACAAACATAAAAATACGTATCTATCCCTATAAATACTGTTACACTGGGTAAAACAGCAAAGACAGCTTTGGAGAAATTGATGATATTTTGCCATTCGACATCCTTGACTCACTATAAACTTTTAAACACCGGGATGTTTAAGACAGAAAGAACTTTGAGTAAAGTATTTTTCTTTACACATGCTGAGCTCGCTGTAAGCAGAGGGGACATCCCAGCCTCCTACACAGCCTCTGCCCACAACACCTCCAGAATGTGGCACGTGGCCTCAACTGGCCCTGAGTCTCTTACCCAAGATCCAGCTCCCTCCTCCCCAAGAATTACAAGGTCCAGTTGTAAATACAGCTTTAAGGCCCGGGTCAGCTTGGCCATAGCTTCCACTGCCCTTCCCAAGGCTGCAATGCAAATTCATGTCCCCTGCCATCTGCTCTATCTCCCTCTCTTCCCAACTTTGTTCCCTTTCTTCCTAATTATCCCCAACAGCATGACTTGTTATTTGCATACAACAGATAACTCTGCCCAGCTGCAAAGACACCACTAGAATTTCCCCTAAACCCTTGTCCCTTACCCTCAGGAGAGTGCATATCCCATATCCTAATATTCATACCAATCGAGGGAAAGCTGTCCTACCTTTGTGGATTGTAACCACTTGGTGATTTGAGGGACAGAGATGCCAAAAGCTTTAGTCACAGGAGTTAGGGTTGATTCTCTATGGACTAATTTGTAAGTGATAGCTGCTTAATCAAAATGAAAAACGCCTATCTAACCCTTTTACCATTACGATGAAAAAATGTTATATAAGGTAAGACTAAAGGACATTTCCCTTGCATCTAAATCCAATCGGGAGTGCTAAATATCAGCCATTCTGTGCTGTCCCAAAAGCCTTTCCTCTGGGTTGAAAGCACACGGTAGGCAGAGCCCAGGCAAGGTGGGGACGATAGGGAACATCCACCATGACATCTGCCTTAGTGAATTCACCCTGGATCAGGGGCTGGGCCTCTTTTTCAAAGGCTTAGAAATTAGGCTTCCTCTATATACTCAGAGAGGACCATTCTCAGCTACATGGATTTGCTCTTGTCAAGTTCTCAAGATACAGATGTGTAAACCATCCTATGAATAGACAATCATACATAGATTTGTATAGGGAGCTGGCACGTCCCCTAACTGTAATATGGGCACATAAGTTACAGTCAGTGGTTGTTCGATAAATATGGAATTAGCAGAAGAGGCATCAGCTGATTTTAAGAAGTCTCTCCACTAAGACAGCATAGCAGTGGTTGTTAAAACAAGGTGCATTGAAAGTCACCTGGAGGGCTTGTTAAAACACAGACTGCTGGGCCCCCCTCCGGAGTTTCTGATTGAGGTCTGGGTTGGGGTCTGCATTTCTAACAAGTTCCCAGGAGATGCTGACGCAGCTGGTCTGGGGACCACACTGTGAGTAGACTTAGGGCCTCTCCACTACTGGAACAGCCTTTCCCACCGGTATTTAGCTCACACCCATGGAGAAGCCATTCTCTCCCTAGACTCGGCTGACAAGACACTGTTAAAAATGCTTCTTTGACTCTTGTTCTAGGTAGAAAAATCTCCAAGTGACACATTTTTTATTAATATATGATAATCACTGATAAAACTAAGAAGTTATGAGTATAAGTCTGGTTCTCTATAAAACTGGGGTTCAGATCTTGACTATCTGTGGTCTACAGTATGTTATTTCACTTTCTAAGCCTCAGTTATGTCATCTATTAAATGGGGGAGAATACTGCTTGTCTTGTGGATCTTTTTAAATTTTTAAAAATTGTGGATAAAGGCCAAGTGGGGTGGCTCACGTCTGTAATCCTAGCACTCTGGGAGGCCAAGGCAGGAGGATCACTTGATCACAGGAGTTGGAGGCTGCAGTGAACTATGATGATGCCACTGCACTGTAGCTGGGGTGACAGAGTGAGCTCCTATCTCCAAAAAAAAAAAAAAAATCCTGTGGATAAAAACCTATAGAACTACTTTAAGATTTGAATGAGATAATACATGTACACTGCCTGGCACAGTGCCCAGCACACAAGTGCATAGTAAATGACAGCTGTTATCATGGCCCTTGTTATGGACAGAAGTGTGTCCCCCCACAAAATGCACATGGTGGAGCCCTAACCCCTATGTGACTGTATTTGGAGAAAGGGTCTATAAGGAAGTAATTAAGGTTTAATTAGGACATAAGGGCAGGGCCCAATCCAAAATGACCAGTGTCCTTATAAGGAGAGGAAAAGCCACCAGGAGTGCACACGCACAGGGAAAAAGCCACGCGAGGACACAGAGAGAGGCAGCCATCTGCAAGCCAAGGAGAGAGGCCAAGAGAAACCTAACCCTGCCGGCACCCTCATCTTGGATTTCCAGCCTCCAGAACTGTGAGAAAATTAATTTCTATAGTTTAAGCTACCCAGTCTGAGGTATTTTGTTATGGCAGCCTGAGGTGACAAAGACAACCAACCCTGCTCACAAAGGAACATCTTTAACGTATCTTTTGCATATATGCAGTGTTGCTTATTTGATGTCTTAAGGCTTTTGTAGTGTTTGGTGTCTACAGTTACTACCCCATTAATTTGTCTTTGACTTCAGTGATGCTGTCCCTCAGATCATATACATCATTAGAAAGGTGAGATTAGGGAAAAGGACCTGTTAATATAGACTGAATGTCTCTCCAGTAAATAAGCAACCTTAATCTTCTGAGGCTGGAGATTACCACTGTGCCCAAAGTGTCTTCTGGGAGAGACATTCTCTTTAAATATTTACAGATTTTAGATGCGCTGAAACCAGCATAACTGCCTAGTATTTGGGCAACTGAGAGACTGTTCCTTTGATCTCCTGGTTTATTAAAAACTATGGGGAAGCTAAAAAGTCCTAAAAATTTGGCAAGGTATCTTCAAATGGAATGCACATGTTATTATACAAACTTATTAAGTATAAATTCCTTGGAAAAAACTTTAATATTGAAAAAATTATAAATGTATCCTAAAGGAGAGTTATGGTCTCCACAAATGATCAAATGTAAGCACTAGATCGCTATTGCCCTTGGCCTGGTGTCTGAAAGAGGAAATTGAACGCTGAAAAAGTTTAACTTTCACTTGACTTTCAATCTTACTACAATCTTACTAGAATACTGGTGAGTCTGGTAACTCCATCCATTTTAAAACTAATCACCTCAACCTGAAGAAGGTTTCAGGAAAAAAATGGATCGAACCAGAATTGTTTAAGCTCCCTTCCTGCATAGTAGGCTTCTGTTCTCACCCAATTTCTTTTTTCAGTTAAACTCACAGGTAGAG
Organism: Propithecus coquereli; assembly: GCF_000956105.1. NCBI lineage: Eukaryota > Metazoa > Chordata > Mammalia > Primates > Indriidae > Propithecus > Propithecus coquereli. Next base: position 2,555,620 of record NW_012146301.1, on the reverse strand, counting down.
GAATCTAAAGATAGATAGCAAATATTGTCTCTCCTATGTTAAAAAAACATGAATCTGTTATTCCTTCTCCCCAAATGACAGAAGCATAATTTAAGCACATTTTCCTTGGAAACTCTATATTAGAGACTCTTAACCTATAGACAGTAAAATCCCAGCACCTCCAGAAAAAGTCTCAAGCAACCTGTGAATCAGAAGCACACGAAATATTTTTTTCTTTTGTTTCTTCTATGTTCTTTTGAAAACTGTCTTCTGTGAAAGAAAAAAACCTTTTTAAAATATCAAATATACTGAAGATTTGTTTACATTAGGATGTATGACAAAGTTCACATGAGCACTGGTCTTATTTTTGTCACTAGACATAGTGGGACAAATGTGTTTCTTTATGGCAAAGTGCTTCGCAATTAAGCGTGGATGCAACGTGCACCAGTCTATCTTGGAGACACTGGAAACACACTCTTTCTTTCTAACAAGAAGGCATGATGTGAAAGGCTGGAACTAAGTTTACTAAGATATTACTTGTTCTAACACAACAGTCTGTCTTGAGGCATCTCACAGGCTTGCCTATTACCCTGCCAAATGAAACAGGCCGACTAGAGCCATGTGGCCTAGAAAGAATGAGGCCTGGACCAGAAGAAAATAATTGGAAGAGTTTCTCTGTCAAACATTAGAAGTCCTCGACATCAGAATTACAGATAGTTCACTAATCTCTTACATCTCGGGAATGAGCAGACAGGCCAATCTCTCTGCCAAATACCCAAATGGAATGACCACTATCTCCCAGGACACAAACCCATCTCCTAGCTTCACCAGTTATGTGAACACTGATGCTGACAGAGGAGAAATTTCATTTTCTAAGCCTCTTTTGGGAACAGCAAAGGCTGTGGACATTTAAAAACTAGTGAAAGAATTCTGTGCGACTGCACACCTATAATTTTGTGGCTTGGTGAAAAACCTCCACTTGTCACCACAACTCATGGTTTTCCACGAAGACATGAATTGACACCAATGATTTTGCCCACAATGCTGGCGAAAGTCTTGTCTGCAGTCATTGCCAAGTTCTCAGAACCAGAGAACTGAGGCAATGCCTTGTTAAAAGGTTCTCACACTGCATGGGGGCAGAATGCAAATTTTTTCTCTACTATAAAGAAGTATGCTAACATGACAGAGATGAACGACTAAACTACCCCCACCCCAGGAAATATCACTCCAAAACAGTTCAATAGGGAGGAGTTAATTTTTAAGCATACTAGAATATGGTTGGTAGTAGAATACTATTCAGCCATAGAAACATGCTATAAGGTGGATGGAACTCAAAAGTATTACGCTAAGTGAAAGATGCCAGACACACAAAAAATCTATTTATACAAAACATCTAGAATTGGAAACCCACAGACAGAAAGCAGACTAAATGGTTGTCAGAGACTGGGGAGGGGAGGAATAGTGAGTGAGTGACTGCTTAATTGGGATGGGATTTCCTTTTAAAGTGATGAAAACGCCTTGGAACTGGACAGAGACGATTGTTGCACAACATCATGAATATACTAAATGCCACTCAACTGTATGTTTTAATGGTTAATTGTATGTTAGGCGGATTTTAACTCAAACAAAAAAGGAATATATTTGGCTACATGAATGTTGTAAAGCTTTCATTTTAAGGCTCTTTGGTCTCTAATATGTATGTTCCCAATTTTTGATTTGTGGTATCTCTGTATCTTCTCCATTAGACAGTACATGAGGGTAGGGATTATGGTGTCTGATACATAGAAGACATTCAATGTCTGTGAATGACAAAAGAAAAAATCTTTTTTTTTTTTTTTTGGTCAACCAACATATCTCCTCCAAGCAAAATGAGGCAATTGGCAGATAACTTTGAAGACTTACAATGCCAAAGAACGTGATTCCACAGGCTAGAATTATTAATAAAAGCCCACAGATCTGGCAATTTCTCTTAGGGAGAAATTTACCAGGTCTTAGAAGCCTCACTAAATTCTTTTGAAAATTTATTTTTTCCTAGACATCACTGAAATTTAGACCTAGGTTCATAGTCCTTTTCTTGCTGACCGTATCAATAATGGTCACCGGCAAAGATGACCTCACTCGTAGAAAAACAGAGGAAATGACTTAGGATCAAAGTAACTTGAAGACTCTTGGAGAATTACAGCAGTTCTTGACACAAGCCTGGAAAAGCTCTGATTATATCTGCTACCCCAGGCCTTGGAAAGTCAGTACTTGTTGCCACTAAAATAAAAATAATTAAAGTGACTGGGTGTGAAAGAGGATGGAGAGGCTGTACCACTTTACCATCCTAAACACCCTCCCCATTTTCCTTCATGTGGCTGACTCATAATAATTTCTTAAGTCACAGCTGAGGTGTCATCAACTCTGGAAGCCTTCCCTGAGCTCCTGGGTTGGGTGACATCCACTTACTGGCTCCCAGGGCACCCTGGCTCTCTGTTTAACACTCACCATATTATTATATATGGAAATTACCAGCTAGAGTTGTCTATTTCCTTTACCAAATAAATGGAAAAAAGTAGTAACTTTATAGTGGAGAAACCTAACAAACACCACCTTAACCGAATAATCAAATTAATGTCATTAGTGATGGGACAAATAAAACATGAGCCTCTTGCAATGAAGAGGACACAACATCACTGCTGTTGCATTCCTGCCAAAAATACACGATAATCTGAGTATGGGGAAACACCAGACAAACCCACACTGATGGCCACTTGCCAAGTTAATGGTCTGTCTTCAAAAATGTTGAGCTCATGAAAGACAAACGACTAGAAACTGATCTACATTAAGGAGACTGAAAGGACATGAAATAAATACAACGTGTGATTGTGAATGGATCCTGGACCAGAAAATAGTATTTTTTTTCCTTTTGCTATGATAGCCAGTATTTTTATAGTAGGAAAACTGACAAAATTTGAAAAAAAAATTGAAAAGTGAGAAAACTGGAAAAATTTGAAAGATCTGTAGATTAGACCACAGTACCATGTGTATGTCTATTTCCTGATTTTGATAACTGTTCTGCACTGCGGTTACATAAGGGAAAGTTGTCTTGTACTGAGGAAATACACACTTAAGTATTGTTAGCAACTTGCTGAAATGGTTCAGAAGAAAACAATTACACACACAGAGATGGGGGAGTCGGAGGGTGGGGAAGAGAGAGAAACACAGTAAATCAGCCATGATAAAATGTTAACATTTGGGGAATCTGGGTGAAATTATATGGACATTCTTTGTACTGCTTTTCAGCAACTTTTTCTGAAGTCTTGAAGTTATTTCAAAATAAGTTTTAAAATTTACAAAGTATAAAAACCTAAAAAAAAGAGTTTTCCTTTTAGATGAGAAAAGTGTGGGATTAAAAACATGTATGCTATGTTCAGGGTAGCTGAGAAAATCTGCAGTAATTACTTTTAAAATGAAATCGGTGGTTACACACAGTGCTAATTGGAAGTTGGCACAATTCCAGGTCACTGACACTATCTCCTGAATTAACCCAACAAACTGGACAGCAGAGCGGTAAAAGGTATTTTCTCTGTTGAGTGGTCAAAAAATGCTGAGCTATCTATTGGCTTTACAATAAAGATTTTTCTCACAGGCTTTACAAACTAAAAAAAACCCATCTCTGCCTTAAAGGCAATCATCCCACAAATGCCTACAAGTTAACAAAAACATAAGGGACGTGACGCAGGACCAGTATAACAATTCGTAGTCCACTGAGACTGTCAGCAGTGGCATCGTCTCCATGGCGCTGGCCATTTCTGAGAGTTGGCATTTTCTATGACAAGAATAAATTAACTGTACCAGCTATAGACACTATGAGATGAGTAAGAATTTGTCTCTGCAATCAGGAAATGTACAATTATTTGGGAACATGCACATGAAGAGATAAACTGTGGAACCAGGTATGTGCGGTCTACTGTGAGAATTACAAGGAATGACAGGGAGCTGCTCTGTATAAACACCTGACGGGCCTCCACGTGGGAAGAGAAATTGATTCCTCACGCCCAGCCAGAGAAGAAGCGTAAAGGAGTGCAGCTCTCAATCCAACATGGCAGAGGATTTCTAATCGAGCACTCCAACAACACGATAGGTGGCCTTGTGAAGCAGTGTATACCCAAGATAATTCTTCAAGTACTACCAGAATCTAAGATTTGATCTAGAAACCTCTAAGGCCAGGTTTCTCAATGGTGCAACCATGGACAGGTTTCTTAACAGCAGCACAAAGACCAAATAAATCTTTGTTTTGGGGGCCATCTGTGACGGTAGGATGGTTAACAGCACCCCTGGCTTCTACCCACTAGATACCATAGCACCCTCTTCCCAGTTGTGACAACCAAAAATGTCTCCAGACATTGCCAAATATTTCCTGGGGGGCCAAAATTTCCCCCAGCTGAGAATCACTGCTTTAAGTTCCCTCCTAACAGCAAATTTTTCTGAGTCTGCATCCTGAGAAAATGAAACAATCCTTGAACAACGTGGGGGATAGGGGGACCAATCACTCGCACAGTTGAAAATCAGTGTATAACTTTTGACACCCCCCCCAAAAAAAACTTAACTAATAGCCTACTATTAACCAGAAGCCTTACCAATAACATAAACAGGAGATTTACATATATTTTATATATGTTATGTTACTTAAAGTAAGCTAGGGAAAAGAAAATGCCACTAAGAAAATATGAAAAAATATATTTCCTGTTCATTAAGTGGAAATGGATCATCATAAAGGTCTTCGACTTCATTGTCTTCTGTGGAGGAGGGGGAGGACAGGTTGGGCTTGCTGTCTTGGGGGTGGCAGAGGTGGAAGAAAATCCACATGTAAGTGGACCTGTCCAGTTCAAACTCACATTGTTCAAGTGTCAACTATACTGTAGAATTTCAGGAGGGAGTCTAAGGCAGTCAGAGGAGGAGGTAGAAGTTGAGATAAGTCTGGGGATAAAATAAATCTGAATAAGGGTAAAGTAAACAGTGAGGGGAAGTAGGAAAAAACAGACTGTAGCAGGATCACTAGGAAGCAGCAAATAAGGCTAGAAGTATTTGTAATGCTGTAATATGCTAAAGGAATTTCTAAGCTAAAGTCAAGATTGCTTATGTTGCCATCTTGACCTATCCACGTCATAGGAGAGTTAATGCTAAGGGCAGTGCCGGAAGAGACTGTTCTATGAGAATGAAGGGGTGCTGGGATGTGAGAACGTGCTCCAGATTACCTAGTATTCCATTCACCAAAAACCCACTGGCTTAAGAGATGAGGACTTTTAAAATGTTTGCTTTCTTATATGCCACTGCTCTCTCCATCTGAATGACACAGATCTGACTTTAATTTTAAAGTGTACTTTAAAGAGAAGTGAAAGAAGGTAAGTTGGGAGGGCGGGGAGAGGGGCGAGAAGAGAACAGTGCTCCCTGTTTTATGAAAGATGGTAGAATGTCACCGCAGTGCTATATTCACGCAACACTCACAGGCCTCTGGAAGTATGCGGACGACCAATACTTGAATCTTTGTTTTGTTTGATTCTATATTATCCCAATTTGGACAACAAGAGGGATTTCTCAAATCTCCATGGGCATTTGGGAGAACTGGGGTTGTGGCATCAGTGCGAGGCAGAGTTTGATGAAAATTCGAGTTAGCCCTAAGAACTGAGGTGCCTCCAAGCACGCTGGCTCTCTTCTTGGTGTGGAGCTCGGATGTGCTCAGAAAGCCTCACTGTTAAGAGGATGTGATGGAATCGTGGAGGCTGTAATAGGGATTCTTCCAGAGGCCTTCGCCTGGTCAGGCGCCAGCTGGTGGGGCAACAGGTGGGCAGCTCACACCCCTATGTGCACCCAAGAGGCCTCTGAGGGTCAAAGAATGCCAAGCGAGTCCTCAGCTGTGGTCAGAGGTGAAGGGGCCACCCCGGGGCTGATTGGTGCCTTCACTCAGCTGCACAACACTGCCAATGCCCTGCGGCGACACCACTGTCTTTTGCTGTTTAGAGAAATAAATGACAGTCCAATGCAGTAGCCACCGAGGAGCAGGAAACTGCTGGCTTTTTCTAAGACACGCATGGAACCACCTCCTCTCCAAGTAAATGAACCTTGCCAAGTAATTCTTCCCCTTATGTTTCAGAAAACTTCTGAGATGGGACCTCCAACTGATCTTTGCCCAGGTTCTTTTTGGATCAGAATTCGGCATCACTCTTTACAGTCACCTAATGTTTCCCCTTCATCGTTCAGGGAGGCTCGGAAGCCACTTGAGTCTTCTTTACTTAGACTCGTACTCACTAAAATATTTTCATCTTAAAAAATAGAGAAAAAAAAGACCAAAATATTTACATTTAGAGGAGATTTAAAATAAAAGCGTTACAAATGCAAATGAGCTGGTACAAACGGAGAGCTTTCAATCTGGGGCCTCCTGCAGAGCCAGCCACTAAATCGCAGCACCTTCTGCCAAGCATCTCACATTAAATGGAGGCGCTTTCTCGAGGGCTAAAAAAAGTTATTAAGAGTGTGAGCTTTGGCCATTATTTCACAATTGAATTAACCCTTATCCCAAGGGCAACATTTTGCGGCTGTTTGCAGTGAATCAGTACTTTCTTTTCATTCCTTTCCTTTTTTTCTATTTTCTTCTTTTTTGGTAAATTACCCTTTCCATTTTTGCCTGTGACTAGAGCCATCGGAACAAAGTTTGGATCTGCTTTTTGAAAAGGCAGAAATGAAAATAGCAGAGTCACGTGTTCTTTCAAATTAGTTACACGATGATACAAAGATAAGGTGTGTGCGCACGCATAATAAGCAGCAATGCCACTTCCCGCCGCTGAAAACGTCTTTCACATGGTAGTAAGTGGTTATGTTTATAATTTAGTCTCATAATATACACTTCCCTTCCCTTAGAATCAGCAATATTTGCTTTTCGAAAAGCCTTGTACAGTCTGCAGCACGCATGCAAAATAGACCAATTACAAGAGTGCTTATTTCTCATAATGCTTGAAATTGCGTAGACCAGTGGGTCTCAAAGCAGGGTCCCCCCACCCAGCAGCAGCAGAACAGGTTAGAAATGTAGATTGTCAGGCCCCATCCCAGACCTAGGGAGTCAGGAGTTCTGAGGGTGGGAGCGGGCAGTCTGTGGCCTCACTAGCTCTGCAGGGGATTCTGACGCACTCAAGTTTGCAGTGGGCACGGGGGCTCTGGACCCTGAGCACCTGGGCTTGGTCATTTGAAACCACTCCCTGATCATTCTCAGTGCCTTCCTTTCTCCATCTTGTAAAACTGAGATAATGTAGTAACCCACCTCACAGGACTGTTTTGAGGAGCTCCTTAGCAGACACATACGAAATGTTCGCAGTGTCTGCGGCTGGCGGCGGGAGCAGGGATTGGCTGCAAACCGGCAGAAAGGAACGTTTGGGGAGGTGGAAATGCTCTAAAACTGGAAGGTGGTGATGGCTGTAGAACTTTGTAAATTTACCAAAACTCACTGAATTGTAACTTACAAGCGGGTGAATGTTATTTCCTGTGAAGTATACCTCAATAAACCTGTTTTAAGAAATATTTAAAATGTTTAGAAAAGTGCCCAGCTCATGGTAATCAGATGTGGGCTCTTTTTGTCCTAAAAAGGAAATAATCTCCCTCCAACATGTGACACAGGTCTTGTTCTGCCCTGATGGCAAGAGTGGGATCTATGCTGTGACCTGTTACTGATCCAAAAGTAAATCGGGCCCATGGCAACCATTCTTATAATAAAGATTTTACAGATGGAAAAATGATATTCCGTAGAGTACAGTAATATGTCAATGGCAAACTGAAATATAACCAATCCAGTGATACTACTCCACAGATACCACTTTTCTTTTAAAAAATGCTGGATGTGTATATTTGCATTGACTGATTGTGAGACAGGGTCTCGCTGTGTCACCCAGACTGGAGTGCAGTGTCATGATCACAGCTCACTGCAACCTTCAACCTCCAGGCTCAAACTATCCTCCTGTCTCAGCGCCCCCGAGTAGCTAGGTCTACAGGTGCATGTCACCATGCCTGGCTAATTTTTTTTCCTAGGCTGGTCTCAAACTCCTCAGCTCAAATGATCCTTCCACCTTGGCCTCCCAAAGTGCCGGGATTACAGGTATGAGCTGCCACATCTGGCCCCGATATGTTGGTATTGAATAATTTTGTTGACTACTTACAATACTGAACTTTCCTTGAGCCCCGTGGAAAACAGAAACGGTTGCAGAATCCTCCTACACTTTTGCATCCCAGGAAATGGCTAAAGGCAAGGAGCCGCCTCCCGGTGGATTTCCACTCTTCCCCGTGAATCCATAACTCTTGGCTGACTCCCTTGCTGTCCTGCCTTTGTAAAACCCTAGTGCTTCCTTTTCTCTGCGATGTTCCTCATTAATAAACATTCTCCCTATTGAAATAACCCCAACAAAATTATCTTCATAATCATCTGGTGCATTTTGTTCTTGACACAATAAATAATCTCCCCAAATTAGCTCTTTAATTGCATGTATTAGTGCTAGAGTATAACAACAAATTACAATTAATTTGCACATACAACTACATACAACTGATCTTCTAAGACAGAAGTAGACAAATTTTTTCTATAAAGGGCTAGATAGTAAATATTTTAGGTTTTGCACATCGTACTGTCTTTGTTGCAACTCAGCTCTGCCTTAGTAGTGGGAGAGCAGATGCTGACACTACATAAATGAATGGGCATGTCTGTGTTCCAATAAAACTTTATTTATAAAAACAGGTGGTGGGCTGTAGTTTGTAGACCTGATCTAGAGCAGTGTTTCCCAAGGAAATTCCAAGGAACACTACTGTCAGGGCATGTTAATGCATAATGTGAAAAAAGTAAAAAGGGGGAGGATGGGATAAGGGACTGGTCCATGGTAAAACAGATTTGGGGAAAATTGAGAGACAGGTTTCCTTACTGTAACACTTGCCGGTAACTTTAAAATGCTAATGTGCACTGTGGATTTCCAAGGAATACCACTGCAATATTTTTCAAAAGCTGACTCGGAGAATTACTGTGTTTCTTAAAAACATTTTAAAAATATATAGAATTACCAGAAATATATTTTTTTTGGTGGGGGGGAGATAGGGTCTTGCTCTGTCACCCAGGCTGGAGTGCAGTGGTACAATCATAGATCACTGTAACCTTGAACTCCTGGGCTCCAGTGATACTCCTGCCTCAGTCTGCTGAATAGCTGGGACTGCAGCCACCATGCCTGGCTTTTTTTTTTTTTTTTTTTTTAAATAAAGACAGGGTCTCACTATGTTGCCCAGGCTGATTACCTGAGTCACCTTGGATCCAGAGAACTGCCAGATAATATATTCCCTAGGACTTAGACAATTGGCCTTTCCTAACGGCCCCTGCATACATATCCTGGTAATAAGTTTAGGCAACTTGAATGAATCTCTTGCAAGCAAAAGAATCTAACTAAAATAATTCCTTAAGATAAATTCCTCGAGTTGGGATTGCCAGGTCAAAGAGGAGAAACTCCTATCACAGGCCACCCACACTGGGTGTTGGTGTGGATTAATTTCTCCAAACCAATTGACCCATGTAATGCCTAAACTCTAGAAATGCTCAATACACATGTACTGACTGGCCTGTAAGTGGCTGTTATAATTTGGTTGTGTTATCTGTGTTCAAGTTCAATATGGGCCTTACCTAGATACTCATAGAGCACCTTGTCTCACTAGCAGGGCTGCACAGCAAATTGGTTCTGGGCAAATACTCAAGGAGGCAAAATATGGAAGAGCAAGAGATGGCTTCACTAGCCAGTGAATATAGAACACTGTATTCAGATATGTAGAACACTAATACAGAAACACGGGCCCATCCACATACCCTTTCCAATAGCATTAAAGCAATTGGATGGCACAGTTTCTCCCTTCTGTATTCTCATCCACTCCCCTTCCTCCTCTTCAGTCTTTTCCTCCTCTGCTTAGACTCCTAGATATTAAAGCAATCCTTTCCCTTTGATTTTAAACTGATGAGGGAGGGAGGGAGGAATGTAGGGCTGGAACGGGAGAGAGCCAGTGTGGAACTGAAATTGTCTCAAGGCTATACACACAGAGCAGCCCCAGGTCCTATGGGTGCAGCAAACAGGGAGTAATAAAAAACAAACAAAACAACACTGGACATCACAAGAGGGTTTACAGTAGTGGCTCTTACAGCGGCACCCACCAGAATCACTGGGGAGCCACCGCAAACGGATATGGCCAGGCTCCACCCACACCCAGTGCACCGCTGGCTAAGGTTTATAGTGGAAAAAACAACGGTTTCTTTCTGAGTTCCACTAGCTTCTTCCGAGTTCTAGCTGTCTATGCGGTATCTGGTAATATCTGGAAGAAACTGCTATCAATAGTGGGCTCTCAAATTCTACAGGAAAAAAAATCAAATGTCTCCAATGCTCTCTTTGTAATTTCAGTCTGGCTTTTATCTCAAAGATACTGAACACATTGTTTAGAAGTTCAGAATGGAGTACAGAAGTGATCACAATACATCAAAAACTTTAAGTGCATTCTGATGAGTTTCCCTATTCCCTGCTTAGTAAATTTAGTTTTCTATTTTTGGAGGACATAATTCCTATGCATACCGCTTATAGCATCTAAGCATTTTCCTTAGATGGGTCAAAGTGTCAAGGGTTACAGGAGAGCCTCAATCAATTCCTGCAGAACACTGTGGATTTGCTAGTGACTTAAAATAGGGACGCAGTTTTAGCTTTAGGATCATAAACACAAACGACCACCTGAGACCACAGAGGACCGGATATGAGCTACTTATAGTACTACCGAACCAGCGAACAAGAATAGCAGGAAAGCGGCCGATCTTCTTGTAGTGAGGTTCTTTGAAGTAAACTATTTATTAAACATTATATTACAGTGCGTGAAACAAAAATCTTTGAAGACAGGTTATCCTACTCTGCACAGTGGCCACTGCTAACGAATTACTTCCTTTTCCTTTTAGGTTTTGTTTTTTCATTTTTAAGACTGAAGCACAGATTGTTTTCTTCTATTACACAAGGCGGCACGGAGCACTTCTTCTGGTAATAACATCCACCAGCAAAAGAGCATCGAAACGCACACCAACCCATTACCTCGATGCCACAACACAAGCAAACGTGTATATCAAACAGTGCTCAGTAAATCAAGGCCAGCAACTTCTCTAAAATAGAAAACTAGGCGACAAGAAATGATGAAATAAAATGGCTAAAACTGGCGAGAATTCAAATAGGGCTTCAATTTTTATTTAAAAGCAAAATTTATCTATTGTATTTCCTATTTCATAAATCTAGTCTAACATGCCTTGTTTCAGCTAGCATTTTTCTAGTTAACAATTAAGTACCCAAGATACACTAATATTAGTCTCATCTTAAAGAAACGTTCAAAAGAAGACCAAAAGGGCAATACAGTTTATTCTTCCAAACCAATTATTAACCTGTGAGCCTGTCTGGGGAGGGAGAAATGAGCCAGCGCACGTGGTAACGTGTCAAAGATGGGAGGGAAGGATCCCGGCCCACTCGCCAAAAGGCGTCTCCGGCTACGTGTGTGCTGAGAGGAGAAAAGGACAGCGCCGGACACATCGCTGGGTCCATTTCAACGTGGCTGCGAACAGCGGGAAGCTTTTTAAAATCTAGAAATACTTCAAAGGGCTAATGCAGATTAAGCCCTGCTTCTTTTTTTTCCTGAAAGGCTCACTTTTGTTCCTAATATAAAGACTTAGATGGTATTTCTTCAGATCATAAAGCAAGTTGTACTTTTAATGATGGATTAAAAATTATAAAAGTAAAAGATGGCTTTTCCTCCCCATTCTTTTTTTTTTTCTTTTTCTTTTTTAAGTGATGAATTCAGGAAAAGACCAGTCTAGGCCAAATATATCTCTTGCTAACCTTCAGGGATGTGGAGTAAGCCAAGTATGATATTAGTACAAAGTCAAATTTGGATGATGTAGTCATTTTTTGTTAATTTCATTATTAGAAACATTAGATAATATATAATAGCATCTAAGATATATAGCTTTAAAAATAGTATCCATCTTCACTATCAAGTGTGTAAAATAAACTTGTTCTCATGACTGGACTTTTGAAATAGAAAAGCTTACTCTGTGAATAGAATACCTATTTCCAAGTAGATTAACACTTCCACGAAGAAGAAGAGCGTCCGCCAGGCTTCCTAAACAGCCCACCTCTCCCAGCTTTCCCAGACCAGGCCCCTCCTCGGTTCCCCCTCTCCCACCTAGAGAGGCAGCTCTTCCTGTCCATTCTCAGAAGTCCACCTGAACCCTTGAGTCGTGATCTTCCCACCTGCCCTAGAACTCTCCCCTTCATCAACTGTACTTCTTTTTTCTTCTCTATTGGCTCCTCTTCAGCCTGAAAACCAGCTTGGGTCATTCCAATAAACAAATTCCCCCTTGACCCTGCATCCCTGTGGTTCCTGCCTTCCAGCCACTGCCACCATGGTATTCTCCAAACAGTCCTCTGCTCTGGTGGCTGCTGCCACACTTGCACCCATGACCAAACCCACCCCAGAGTGGCTGTGGCCCCGCGATTCTCCCTAGCTGACAACACATCTGGGCATTCACATGGTAGATATTTCAGGGGAAAGACTATTACACGACTATTCATACTAGAAAGAAGAAACAGAGAACAAGACATATTAAAACGTACTTCCAAGATAAAGCATAAATTATCTTTACTATGCATCTTCAATGTTTTAGGAATAAAAGTAACTATGTTTCTAAAACTATAAAATCGATAGTACATTGTTATAATTTATATTTAGGGTTTGCCTGAGCTTTCACCTTAGAAACTGTAAAATTTATATTACAATATTCCCCATTTATCTAAGGTTTTGCTTTCCAAGATTTCAGTCACCTGCAGTCGAAAAATATTAAATGGGAAATTCCAGAAATAAGCAATTCACAAGTTTTAAATTGTGTGCTACTCTGAGTAGTGTGATGACATCTCCTGCCATCCCGCTCCATCCTACCTGGGTCGTGAATCCTCCCTCTGTCCAGCAGATCCATGCCCAGTGGTCACTTAGTAGCCATCTTCATCATCAGATCAAGTGTCAACAGGATTGCAGCACTTGTGTGCTGCTATCCCGCTGTGGACCTTTGCTAAGTGTAATGCTTTAATTACAAGGGTCACACAGGGTTTTAAGACACGAAGCTCTCTGTGTGTGAATGCAATCCCTGTGTGTGCCCCTCAGCCTAATAAGCAAGTACGTGTTATCATGAGGGGACTGGTGGTGAAGATCTTGAGATCTTTTTAGCAAATACAGTACCCAATTAGGAATAGAAATTCCTTATTGGATGAGTAGAAGTTACAACTTTGTTGGATTTATTTTCAATTCTAATTGGAGCTTAGTGAAAAGAATTTGCAGAAGAAGAATTGCTGATGAAGACACTGTTAAAATCTATGCTGAAGCTCTACCTCATCTGGTCTGGTTCAAGAACCAAATGTCAAGAAGTCAAGAGACCCTCCTATTGCAGAAGAAACCCTTGCTTGTTAATTTGTTAGAACCAAGACTAAATACCCCATATGTTTTTTGGTTGAATAAAAATATACCTAGACCAAGGGACTTTCTGTAACAGGTTTCTACTGAACTAGAAGTCAAGGCCTGTGAAGATGGGGACAGGTAGGCAAGGGGTAAGGGAAGGCTCCTTGTACCTTCTTGGCTAACAAAGGTGGTCTGACAGATTAAACAAGGGACCTCCATCAGGGCAGCCAAACCACCTCCACTGATACAGTTAAAGACCCTCAACGTCAAGTGCAAAGGGAAGCATTAGAACTGAGTAGTTTATTTCTTACTGAAAACAGAGTCATTTTTCAGTGTGGTGCACAGTTGGCCCTTGAACGTGGGTTTGAACCGTGTGGGTCCACTTCTACACAGATTTTCTTCTGCCTCTGCCACGCTAAGACAGCAAGACCAACCCCTCCTCTTCATCCTCCTCAGCCCAACTCGATGTGAAAATGATGAAGAACTTTATGATGATCTACTTTCACTTGATGAATAGTGAATATATTTTCTCCTCATGATTTTCTTAATAACTATCTTTTCTCTAGCTTACTTTATTTGTAAGAATGCAGCATATAATAAATACATGTAACAAACAAAAATATGTATTAATCGACTGTTTATGTTATAGGTAAGGCTTCCAGTCAACAACAGGCTATTAGTCAAAAGCTATACATGGATTTTTTGACTGCATGGGGGAGGGGGTTGGTGCCCCTATCCCACCCATTGTTCAAGGGTCAGCTGTATTTAGGATCTCAGTCAGTAAACGTGTACCCCATAAGAATATCTCAGGATTTTTCCCTGTGACACACTCATAGCGATTCCTTGACTATAAGATTAGATGCCCCTGAGGCAAGTGGGCTTTTCATTTGGGTTTTATTTTTGAGTGACCAGTGAGAGTTTATCTGGCGTTTGGGGAAAGGATAACATGGCCCTTTTCCCCCCAGCACATAAAGGGCTCTACCTAAAAGGGCCCAGGTATTTCTTTAACAAAAGTGGGTACTGGGGCTATGAATGAGAATTTTCTGCCACGGCGTAAGTGGTATTATCACCTGTTTTTAGGTAATATCCCAGAAAGTGTGGCTATGCCTTATCCTGAGGGAGAAGGCTCTGGTACATGCAGGGTCACAGTGTATGTATGTTTTTCCATCCTTCTAAACCCTGGGCAAAGAGGAAAGTCAGCGAGCTTCAATTTTGGGGGCCTACCAGTTCCAGTTCTATGAATTCTGCTACTATAACAAGAAAGCTCCTATTCTTCCCTTTTTATAATAGGCTTGTCCAGAGAAGGCATTCTAGACAACACAAGCAATCCTCTTATGCCAGCCTAGCGGAACGTCCAGAGTGAGTGTTTATGCCCACAGGGCTGACTGAGGAGGTGAGACGTACCCACAGTGACTGCCTGTGAGGCCCACCACCGTGCGCATGGCTATGAAGAGGCCGGCGAGGCCTCCTGACCCAGGCAATTTATTCCCAATGAAGGCGGCAAGTGTAAGGGTAGCAGCTCAAGGGAGCTGTCCCCACCTCCAATGAGAACTAAGTCAGAGGCCTGACTGTGCTGGGGCAGGGGACACAGGTCTTCCCGTCCCCCAGGCAGGGACTCTCCCAGCACTGCCTTGCTGACAGGGATGGGCCACCGCCCTCCCAGATACCTGTGCAGAGATAAGAAGTTTGTTGAGGAGCCACAGTTCCCAGGGTGGGAGGGAACAGATCTTCACCAGCGTAGGCTGAGCCAGATCCCCAAAGTCCTCTGGTGTCCCTTTCAGCCCAGGAAGGGGGACAGCTGTTTGTGTTCCTGGTCCTCCCACCCACAGGCTAGAGCTACGATGGACTGCTCCTCAGAGATTTCAAAACTTCTCTAGACGACAAGACACACTAGGCAGTTGAAGCCAGACAATTTTCCGGGTCAAAGAAAAAAAATCCACAGCGAAATAAATATGAGCCCGCAGACCTGCCATTCTTCTTCAGAATGAATTGTAGGCTTCTGAGATAATAAAGATAAGTTAGACTGTGGCCAGTTCACAGTTGATAATTTGCTAAGAAGCAAAAGCCTTAAAGCACTGATAACCTCTAACTCACCACTTCCAGCTGATGAGGACCTAGCGAGGCCTCGGCTGCACAGCTGGCCACTCCACCTACAGCTTGCTTTGTCAGGTGTGAGCGCGGAACTGCTCTTTCTGCTCTTTGCAGTGGACAAGACAGGCTGCATTTAGTGGGGGAGGGCAGAAGCTCCCCTTCTTTCCTGGGCACTGAGAGTAAGGGAAGAAATCACTGTCAGATGAAAAGCCTGAGAAGTCACCAGGGCTGGAGGGTGAAGGATGACTACACGGCTGAAGACTGCTCCTGGGGAGTCTGCACTTTACAGAGCTCTCTCAGTCATCTGTCTCTGTTTTTGTTTTGTTTGTAACATTAGTGAGATTTCCCTAAGTTGCACTGTCCAAACTTGTTATTCAACAAGGAATGTTCTTTTAGGGACAATCCTTGCTGCAAAACTCTCTGGATGATTTTAAAAATCATTTGCTAACAGTTCCTTTCCCTTCACCTGCACAATCGCCACCATGCTGCAAACCCCGCTTCTTCCACCTGCACTGCCCCAGTGGCCTCCTGGCCGGGCTCCTCACATTTCCTCCTGGCCGGGTTTCCTCCAACTCATTCTCGAGCTACAGTGGTCTTCTCTTAACACAAACCTTATTATGCTGTAATTCTCCATCATTTACCCTGTCTCCCTTGCCTGAAACTCCTGACTGGATTTCCCTTAATTATCAACTCTGAGGATGGAGCCAATCAGTTTTACACAGGCCCCCTAGGTGGTGAAGGTTAAAGTATGAGAACCAATGCTCTAAAGGACCACCCCCTCCTACCTCAGGGCCTTTGCACATGCTGTTGAAGGTCCTTCCTTTCCTTCTTCATCTAAGTAGCTCCTCCTCACCCATTCAGATCTCAGCATAGGCACACTTCCTGGGGTGCATTCCCTGACCCCCCCCCCACTGAGTAATTCTCCCACTGCCCCCCACCCTCCACCCAAAGGCTCTCACAGCACCTGTCCCAGCTCTGGCTGTTCCTCTATTTGTGTGATTATTTGATTAAGTCTATCTTACCTATCAGAACAAAGTACACCAAGGAGCTTAACTAAATGTACTATTGTATCACTAGCACCAAGGTATTGCCTGGCACACAAGACACAACAAACATGTAATGCATAAACAAATGGATAAGCAGTGCACACAGGAGAACAGGCTTCATCAGAGGGAGCACTTGGGACCCCTGTCCTGCTAGAAGCAGTGATAGGACTTGAAACAAGGGGACAGGTCTGTGGCTCAGACCCATGGTCGGCAGTAACAAGAGTAATCATTATCAATTATTAGTAATTAGTAATGATGATGTGTCACATTCTGCTGCAGGAGCTTTACCCATGTAAGTCATTCAGTCATCAAAGGGGGTCAGAGATAAGTAACTTCCTTGAGGTTACACACTCAGGAAGAGGCAGCACCAAGATTTCTGGACCCAGGCAGTTGGGCTCCAGACTTCTCACTTGCAGCCATCTGCTGTGCAGCCTCTCCAGCCACTAAAACGACTGCAAGAGGGGACTAGAAATGACCTGCAGGCAAGAGCGCCAAGACAGGAACCCGTGGTGCCTGGCAGCTCCTAGAGAGACATGGAATCTTCTCATCTCTGTGCCCTGAGCTCCGGCTTGGGTTCCCATTTTAAAGTACGTGTGATACAAGTGCTTGTGGGCTGGTGGCTGAAGAGGCAGACTGAGTGGAGAATACGAGGATGACCACGACCTAGAGCCATGAGGCGCTCCAGAAATTTCTGAAGTCTGAGAAACTGAACCTGGAAATTGAGTGGGGAAGAGGACAGTCTCTTCTCTTCCTTGACTTCAGGCAGATTGTAGAGGAAGTGGAAAAGGGAAACCTGAATGGGCCTTACTTAGGGGTCCCCCCTGTACCCAAATTTGATAAACAAGAAGGGCTGGCACACGCACGTCCCAGCTGAAATGAGAAATGGAATAGGTTTTTGTTTTACAAGATACTTCAGATGAAGCAAGGTGATAATCCTAATTCCACCAGGGACTGCTTTTTGCTATCAGAATAGTTTTCATTCTTCACCAAGGATAAAGACCATTGCTATGAGTTTCTATATTCATGTAAACCATCCCAGAGCAATGTGGCCCAAAGTTGCTCTGGAGTGAGACCTACCAGAAAAGCTATTGACCCAAACAGGACATACGTCATCCTCCTTTAAATGTCAGAACTCCCCATGTCCCGTACACACATGTACCTAAAATATTCCTGGGATTATGTCGCTCAGATAAATAGGCTATGGATTTTTAATATTCAGTTTCAAATGCTGCAGCAATTACACTTATCACTGAGAACTGAAGTTGTACAATATATATCAAATCATAAACATGCAGGAAATAATACAATTTTTAGTATTTTCTTGTTCACTGAATTTCCAACAGGAATTAGAAATGCTAGATCTAGTTGCCCTTAGGAAACAGCTATACCAACCAGAAAGTTCTTAGGATCCTATCTCATAAAGGTAAATAAAACTTAATTCTTGGGTGCAAAATATTATTTCCACAATGCTAGTTAGAGTTGCTGAATGATTGCATTGTGCCCAGACCTATATTGTTATGCATGCAATAACTCATTTAATTCCCACTACATCCAACAAGGTAGATGGTATTATTACTCTCATTTTACGGACCAGGAAACTATGCTGAGAGAGAGGAAATGAGGCCAATCAAACAGCCAACACCTTAGTAGCCACCTGGCTTTAAAGCAGGTGCCCTCAATCATTACCCTGTAAATTACTTCTGCATATAAACAGATGGGATACACATGATTGAGGTAATAAACATAACATTCAAAAAGTGATTCAAGGAAGCAAGCAAGATATTTACATTTATGTAAAGAGATTTAAGACCACAAAACCAAAATGTAGCAGAATAAAGTGACAAACTTCAGAGTTCAAAGTCTGTATTCCTCCTACTTCCTTATTGAACTTCCCTGCCCCACCCCTCAACCAGGTACTCTGATGATTGGCCCTGAACCCTCTAGTTTTGCTATGAGGAACTAAGAAAGGTGGTTTTGTGCACATATGAATTTGTATTTACTGCACTGTATACACCAGCTAGTTGCCACTGGGTGTCTATTCGTGATGCGGATTTCTGTCCTACTGCAATGTGTCCATTTCCCCAGCACCTAGAATATTACTGAACACACAGCATGGACCCAACAAATACCTGAATGAATGAGTAAATGGATCAAACATTTCCATGGTTTTGCAAAATAACAGGATGGACAGACATGACTTTTTCTTCTTCCCCACTTCTGTTAATTTTGAACTAGTGACTCTAAAGGAATACTTAATATGCTTTTCCTTTTTCACAGTATTAGTGCTAATTAAATACAGTGTCAGTTATTATACCCCTTACAAATACATATAGGAGGTCTACAGAACAGGATTAATACCTAAATGACTAAGGAATTAAAACACTGGTATTTGAAGCTTTGACAAATATTGTCACTATCTGAGTTTCTAAGCCAAAATATCAGTTCACAGGCAGTAAGAGGAAATTGTCCAGTAATGTACAAAAAATATTATTAGTTGGCTTAAATCTCAAAATGATACAGGATTCCTATTAAAAAATTATATGAAAGCATTAACTTTCTCTTCTCTGATTATTTTTTCCTCTTTTTATAGAATGACCCTCCTGCACAGTATGTGCTACCGTTTAAAAAAAAAAGAGTTCCTAGGGAAATGAAAGAAACTGCTTGCTTAATACCAAAATCACTTCACTTGAGAAAGGAAGATTCAACAATGTATTAGAAAATATATATTAATTTAAATGCATGTGCTTTATTTTGTGAGGTTAAGTTTGTTTTAAAAACCAAAAATACCCAACAATTTGGGCTACTTTTGCATTAATTATGACTTCCAGGGAATAAGAAGAAGCTCTACATAGAGAATACTTAAAAAGAAGCTCTGTCTTCACACCCACTAAGGTGGTTGTAATAAAAAAGACAGACAGTAACAAGTGTTGGTGAGGATATGAAAGAACTGATCACTCCTACACTGCTGGTGGGAATGTAAAATGGTGCAGCCACTTTGGAAAACAGTTCAACAGTTCCTCATAAAGTTAACTATAGAGTTACCACACGATCCAGAAATTCCACTCCTAGGTATACACCAAAGAAAAATGAAAACCTATGTCCACACAAAAACTTGTACCTGAAAGTTCATAGCCATTATTCATAATAGCCAAAAAGAAAGAAACAAAACAACCCAATGCCCGTCAACTGAAGAATGCATAAGACACATATTGTATGATTCCATTTCTATGAAATATCCAGCATAAGCAAATATATACAAACAGAAAATAGACTAGTGGCTGCCAGGGGCAAGAAGGGTTGGGGGAAAATGGGGAGTGACTGCTAATGGGTATGGGGCTTCTTTTTAGAGTGACAAAAATGTTCTAAAACATTATGGTGATGGTCGCACAGCTCTGTGAATAAACAAAAAACTACCGACTTATACATGTTAAGCAGATAAATTACATGTATGTGAGTTGCATCTCAATAAAACCGTTACAAAAAAGTCATTAGAAGCAGACATTTGAAAATTCTCTACAAATGAAGCACTCAAAGTATTCTGGCCACAGGCAAAAGGTAAAAATGAACATAAAAGAAAAATAGTAAACACGCAAAATTATCTAAAAGAATGACAACAAAAACAATGTTGCAATAAATTCATGGAATTTGCTTCCAAGGGCTAATACTCAGAATATATACAGAGCAGGACATTGACTATACCAGTCAAAAATAACTACTTCGTACATATATAAAGAAAAATCCTGAATCTTCAACTTTGAACTTCCACTTAAAAGTCAAACTAACTCATTTGCATTTAAAATTGAAGAAAAGAGGTTTAGTTTATAACAGTTTTGACCTATTTTAGACAGATATTTATTAAATATTTATTAAAACGTTTTAGCTTGAAATAATACTATAGGCACCAGGAAGAAAACAAATATGAGCAATTCAATTCTATACCTTCTGTTCAATAAAACTTGCTTCTCCATGGCAGGTGGTACAGAGAACTCTACCCAGGGGGTTAATCAAAATTCCCTTAGAATAATTGAAAAGCATCTGCATTTTTTCCCAGAAACCACAAAAAAGTCACAGTAAGCAGAACATATAATCTTGATTATTAGCACTGAGCCTGTAGCAGCACAATGTGTTGTCCCCAGAAATTAAGTTACAAGACACAATGTCATTGTGCGATAAGCCAGAGATGTCTCCCTTAATGAGACTGAAAAACTCAGGGAAATCACAAGATAGACAATGATGATAATAAGTCGCATGTGTGATGTTTGCTACTGTTGCGAAGCAAACTGCACATGTGCCAAATGCAATCATTCTCAGAGCAGGCTGGGGGGGCGGGGAGACTCTAGAGGTCACTGACCCCAACCTTTCATTTTACAACAAAGAAAACCAAGGTTTAGGAAGGTCACACAACCAGTTTAAAGCATTCCTGGGTCTAGAAATGAGATCTTCCAGGGCTCTTTTCATGAAATATTTTTTTTGCCTGGGTATATATACTATGGAGTGTATAACCTAAGAAATGGAGAGTTCTTAGGAACTTCTGAGAGCTACACTGGTAAAAGTCCACAGCGAAGTGCTGTAATTCGCCATCTGTGAAAGTGCATGACCATAATTCCAATCAAAGTAGCCTGAGTGTCAGCCTAAGGGAAGAAGAGCTATAGTCCTAGATAGTTTAGGTCTGTGACTATTGTTTTAGGCAGCTGAAGCCTAATCGACTGCATGGGTCCTTTCTGCACAAGATGATGAACAGCAGCGCTAAGGCACAGAAAAGGAGAGGCATGGAGGTGGCCACTGGAAGGTGTTCTGGTAAGAAGTGATTCACCAGGTTTCTGCATGGCATAGGTACACTATGTCACCCTTTGCTCTGATTACCACGTAAATCAGACTAGTTTGAAATTTTGCTAATGAGCTTTCTACTTATTCTGGAGGGTGGGATAATTTCAGTCAATGTTCTGGTGTGCAGACTTAAAGATCTGGTCACTGGAAGAAACATTCCTCATCTCCAGCTAATAAATGCATATTCTGATTTAGACAGCAGACTCTGTGAGTTTAGTTACTTACAGGTCAGTTTCCTTGGTTCTAGTTACTTCTAGGTTCTGTTTGTTGATGTTTTAAAAAAATGTTTCTGTATCTTTTGATGTTTTAACATCTTGGTGGAACTTAGGGATCCAGAAAGCCTGCCCCTCCCAGGGCTAGCTAATTCCTAAAGACAGTAAAGAACCTGGGAGCAAGACAACCACCCCTTTTATCTAACTCTCATACACCAAGCCAACATTTCCCCTGCCCTAAATCATCCCAGAGCCAGTTAGGCAATTAGAGACCACCCCAAAGCCCACCAACATTATTCAAACCAGCCAATCCTGAGCTGCTCACCCTGCCCTGCCCTTCACAAGAAGGTCCTAATAAAGGCTCCTGCCCACGATCTGCCCTCACTCCTTTCTGTCCCCTGACTCACACTGGGTCTCTCCTATGGCCCTTCATGGCACGGAGCGCCTCCTTCTCTCGGAAATGTAAGTAGCAAATTCTTCTTTCAAGGGTGTTATAACCTCTCCCTGTGGGGACTCAGTCACCTCCATAAATTAAAATTCGCTGGTACATTCCTGAACACCCTGCAAAGTCAACACCAGATCTGCACAACCACTGAGAGCCAGACTGCAGACTAGATAAGACAGCAGGAGTCACTGAGCACAAGGGTCCACAGAGCTCCTGCCTGGGCCCCACACTCACCTCCTACAACCCAGACTTCAAGCTACAAGAGCTGTCATTTGGAAGACCCAGGCTTTATGGAAAGCTCATTCTGAGCTGTGCCTGCACATGGAACACACACAGCATGTATTTATTTAGTTTTATCTTCAACAAGTTGATAAATTGATACAATATCTAATCAATCTTTCTGTGGCATTAACAGAAGATACAAGAAAACTCTGATGGGCAAGCTTAAACTGTAAAAAGTTTGTTTCTGAAAAGAAATTTAGATACATTCAAGAATATAAAAAATACAGGCATATTTCATTCTATTGTGCTTTGCTTTATTGTGCTTCACTTTATTGCAATTTGCAGATAATGTGCTTTTTACAAATTAAAGGTTTGTCGCAAGCACCATTTTTCCAATAGTATGTGCTTACTTCATTGTTCCTGTGTCACGTTTTGGTAATTCTTGCAATACTTCAAACTTTTACATTATTATGAAAACTATTTTCGTCATCTGTTATGGTGATCTGTGATCAGTGATCTTTGATGTTACTATTGAAATTATGTTGGGGCACCATGAACTGTACCTATATAAGAAGGTGAACTTAATGGATAAATGTTGTGTGTGTGTTCTGACTACTCCATTGACTGGTTATTCCCTTATCTCTCTCCCTGAGACATAAAAATATTGAAATTAAGCCAATTACTAACCCTACAATGGCCTCTTAGTGTTCAAGTGAAGGGAAGAGTCACATGACTCTTACTTTATATCAAAAGCTAGAAATGATTAAACTTACTGGGGAAGGCATGTCAAGTTGGGATAGGCTGAAAGGTTGCCTTCTTGTGCTGAACAGTTAGGGAAGTTGTGAATGCAAAGGAAAAGTTCTTGAAGAAAATTAAAAGTCTTACTCCAGTGAACATGGGAATGATAAGAAAGTCAAACAGCTGTATTGCTGATATGGAAAAAGTTTGAGTGGTCTGGACAGAAGACAACATTCCCTTAAGCCAAAGCCTAATTCAGGGCAAGGCCTTAACTCTTCAATTCTATGAAGGCTGAGAGAGGTCAGGAAGCTGCAGAAGAAAAGTTTGAAGCTAGCAGAGGTTGGCTCATGAGACAAGGAAAGAAGCTGTCTCCATAACATAAGTACAAGGTGAGGCAGCAAGTGCTGATGGAGAAGCTGCAGCAAGTTATCCAGAAGATCTAGCTGAGATCACTAAGGAAGAGGGCCACACTAAACAATAGATTTTCAATGTAGAAGAAACAACCTTCTGTTGGAAGAAGATGTCATCTAGGACTTTCCTAGCTAGAGAGGAAAAGTCAAAGCCTGGCTTCAAAGCTGCCAAGGACAGGCTGACTCTCTTGCTAGGGGTAATGCAGCTGGTGACTTAAGTTGAAGGCACTGCTTGCTCACTTACCATCGATCAAAGGTAGGGCCCTGAAGAATTATGCTAAATCTACTCTGCCTGTGCTCTAGAAACGAAACAACAAAGCCTGAATGACAGCACATCTGTTTATAGTATTTTTACTGAATTATTTTAAGCCCACTGTTGAGACCTATTGCTCAGAAAAAAAGATTCCTTTCAAAATATTACCACTGACTGACAATGCACCTGGCCACCCAAGAGCACTGATGGAGAAGTACAGGAGGTGACTGTTGTTTTCACGCCTGCTAACACAGCACCCATTCTGCATCCCATGGATCAAGGGGTCATTTTGACTTTCAAGTCTTATTGTGTCAGAAAAACATTTCATAAGGCTATAGAAAGGGATTCTTCTGATGGATCTGGGCAAGGTAAATTGAAAACCTTCTGGGAAGGATCCACTGTCCTAGATGCCATTAAGAACATTTGTGCTTCATGGGAGGAGGTCAACATATCAACATCAACAGAACTTTGGAATAACTGGATTCCAACCCTCATGGATGGACTTTAAGGGGTTCAAGACATCAGTGGAGGAAGTCACTACAGATGTAATGGAAACAGAAAAAGAACTAAAATTATAAATGGAGCCTAAAGATGTGACTGAATTGCTGCAATCTCATGATAAAACTTGAACAGATAAGGAATTGATTCTTACGGATGAGCAAAGAAAGTGGTTTGTTAAGATGGAATCTACTCCTGGTGAAGATGGTATGAACATTGTTGAAATGGCAACAAAGGATTTAGAACATTACATCAACTGAGTTGAGAAAGCAGTGGCAGGGTTTGAAAGGATTGACTCCAATTTTAAAAGAAGTTCTATTGTGGGTAAAATGCTGTCCAATAACATCGCATGCTACAGAGAAATCTTTCGTGAAAGGTAGAGTTAATTGATGTGACAAACCTCATTGTTGTCTTATTTTAAGAAATTGTCAGAGTCACTCCAACCTTCAGCAACATTTCACCAGCAAAAAGATTATGACTCACTGAAGGCTTGGATGATCATTAGCATCTTTTAGCAAACGAAGTATTTTTTAATTACACACTTAATAGACTACACTATAGTGTGAACATAACTTTTATACACACTGGGAAACCAAGAAACTCATATGATTCCCTTTATTTCAATATTGCTTTATTGCAGAGGTCTAGAACCAAACTCGCAATATTTTCAGTGTATACCTTTGGATCATCACTTTAGATAGTGATAAAGAGATAAACCTCATTTACAGGAATGATATGTTAGTCATAATTCTGTGCAGACAAAGGCACACACAGTCATCAATATTAGGACAAAATAGTAAAACAATATATGTGATACATATATTCACAGGAGCTGGTTCTTTACACTGATCGAGATGCCTGCAGTCCTTGCAATTTACAAATTAAGGCTGTGGACTATTGATCCAGGGACAATTAAGAGTAAGTTTTCAGTCTTAAGTAGCTTCATGAAGGGCTGGGGAAATGGTCACAGATAATTATATGCCCTCACATAATTATTATCTAGACCACGGACTCTCAGCCTTGGCACTGTTGACATTTTATGTTGGCTGATTCTCCTGTACAGGCTATCCTATTGTGGGATGTTCAGCAGCATCCCTGCCCTCTACTCACTAGATTCCAGAAGTAGCCCACCACTTGTAACAATCAAAATGTCTCCAGACATTGCCAAATGTCCCCTAGGGAGCAAAAGCTCCCCTGCTTGAGAACCACTGGCTTAGATGTGTAATACTGCAACATATGAGGTCTGTCTGGAAAGTATCCAGCCATATAATATGAAAAATAGAGACATTTATTGAAGAAGATACAAGATATAAGAAACATTATGCATGGGACAATGATGCTTCAGTCCCCTTCAAAGTAGGCACCGTAGGACCTCACATAGTTCTCCCAGCATCTCTTAACTTAACCCGTACACCGTTCAACATTCTCAGGTGTTCTGCTTGTTGCAGGCCTTCCAGAACATGGATCACTTTCAACAGACTCTCGACTACCTGTGACGCGTTTGTGCCACACTGTTATTAATATTTGCACTGCACTCCTTGCATCGTCCCCAAAAGCCTTCTGAATCATCTGAGTAGCTTTTGCAGAGGAACACTCAAGCCTAACACAAAATTTGATGCAGAATCATTGCTATACTCGCTCATTTGAATGCAATGGCCACACAACACACATGCTCACCCAACAGCATCTAACACCCCACTGAGTACAGGGACGTCGCCATTGTTCACGAATGTGCATCCCAGTCCACTCTCCTTGGCTGCCAGGTTATACTGATGTCACACAAACCGCTGTTGTTATATTAACAATAGCTGGATATTTCCTGGACAGATCTCGTATTACAAGGCACTTACGTTTCAAAAACTACCTGTGTTATTCCTAAAATCCTTCAAGAAGGCTCACAGTTTGGTAGAATAAAGTAGGAGAGGGCAGGAAGAGATGGGTGAAATACTCAAATAAGAACAGTTAATTACTCACTTAAGGATGTATGCCACACCCCAATCACCTTAAATGCCACCTAAGGTTTTCTTATATTGTAATGGAGAAGAAAGGCTTCAAATCAAATATATCAAATTGCAATTTTAATTCATTTTAATATCTAGAACAATGACTTGGATACATATTATTATCTTTTGTAAAAAAGGCCCTTCAGCCCCCCAGTACAAGAGGAACTGACTTGGGAAGCAGAAGAAGCTGGACCTCAGTCTTCTGGCCCACTAAGAGGCTGGTCTCTAAGCTCAAACACAGAAGTGCTGGTTTCATCCCCCTCAAGATACTCTCCACCTGTCAGTCGGGGAGGAAAAAAAAAGGGAGGACAAAAGGCCACCGAAAGACCTAATTCCCAACCCCCCAGATGCTTATGTGAAGGGAGCCATGGTTTGTCACTGGGTCTGGGTTTGGTTCTACAGCTGCTTGTACTGTACGAATACCCTGAGCAAATCACTTACTGTCAGTTTGTAATGGAGCTGTTACCTCATCTGTAACCTAGGGGTTCTCCTGGTGACCTCAAATGTGAGAATTCAACCGGATAGCAAACATACAGTGTCGGCACACTACAGGCACTCAGCAATTGTCCCCCTGGCAGCCTCCCTATTTTAAGAGTTGGTTTATTGGACAGCTGAGAAAGGAAAGGGGTGGTACAATCTCTTGCTTGTGGTGAACTATAAGGGTAACTGTTAGAACTTATACACTAATTATTTCCCTAACCCCTAAATTAGGCAAGGATTCTATTTCAAACAAGGGCACTTTGCAGTGTCCTGGTGCACCGCCCCCCCCCCATGCTTGGTAATTACCTTAGGTAATTTACACCGATACCTTAGGAATTTCCTTAGCTTTTCCTCCCATAATCTTGAGAATTTACACCACACAAAACATGCTGGCTTGGGAAAACTACCTCTCAGGAACACATACTGGAGATACTGACCACTGTGTGACTTCTCGCAAGCCTTGTCACACATCCTGCCATAGACTTCCTCACACAAGGGGGGATGCCTCAACATATTAAATAGCCAAGCAATTAAATGGTAGCTCCGAAAGAACAGAAAAGCACTTCTTCACAGATGCCATTATGAGGTGATGTTTATAACACACACTATTTGATATATCTCACTGGGAAGATTACAGGATTTTTACAAAATTGAGGCCAAATGAAAAGCAACAGCTTTATATAACCATACACTCTCACTGTTTACCCAGGTATGAGTGTCTCTGGTAAAGAGTAACAGTACATCTATTTCAAATGGTAGAAGGGATCCACATAAACACAATGCAATTACACACACTAGAATTTCCCCTAAATTCCAGGAATGGCTGTCCATGGCAGACCTGGTTTATGATCCAAAATGAGGAAGATTAAGAAAAAGTACCCTTTACACACTTCCAAACAGCTAATAGCTAAACACATTCCTAAAGCAAATCAAACACCAGGCCAGGTAAAGTTTGTCATTTTCTTTGTAGAAGTTATTCAAGTGGATGATGACACATATGATACTTTGTAGGCTTCAGGCCACTGAGTTTCACATTTATTCTACCTCTGTGGCACCAGGGACCGGTTTCATGGAAGACAATTTTTCCACAGGGATGGAGGTGCGGGGTGGAGGTGGAACTCGGGTGGCAATAGGGAGCAACTGTAGCAGCTGTAAATACAGAGGATAAAATACACCAGGACTAGGATATGGAATATATTTTGAAAATTAATGTAGAGTTGCTATCTAGTTTAGGAAATTGGTACCAAAACACATTATATTACTTGTGTTATAAGTCAAGCATAGAAACAATGTTCTGAATGTTTCTTATAAGAAGAAGATAGGACAAATATTTGATTAACTAATGTTGATTATTTTAACTAATCTTCCTCATATTGCATCATAAACCAGGTCTGCCATAAACAGATGAAGACTACCTGCTGCTCACCTCCTGCTCTGTGGCCAGTTCCTAAGTTTCATGGAAGACAATTTTTCCAGGGGTGGTGGGGAGGGAGGGAGGGAGGGAGGGAGGGAGGGTGTGTGTGTGTGTGTGTGTGTGTGTGTGTGTTTTGCATGGAGTTTAAGTGGTGATGCACGGCCTGGGGTTCCTAACAGGCCACAGACTGGTATTGGGCCACAGTCCTGGGGGTTGGGGACCACAGTTCTAGAAAACATTACACTTAGTAAAATGGAAAAGAAACTCTAAGACTCCAACTATTAAAAATACCCTAGGCCGGTAGTTCTCAACTGGGAACAATGTTGCTGCCATACCTCTCCCCACCCCCACAGCCCCCCAACTGAATCCTTGGCAATGTCTGGAGACAATTTTGGTTGTCATATCTGGGGACATGCTCTGGCATCTAGCTGGCGGATGCTAAGGATGCTGCTAAACATCCCATTATGCACAGGGCAGTCCCCTACAACAAAGAATGATTTGGTCCAAAATGTTAATATTAATAGTACTGCTAAAACTGAAAATCCCAGCTATAGGCCGAAAATAAAAATTACCACTGTCTATGGGTATAAGACTTCAAACAACTTGGATTAAATCTAAGGAATTGTGCAGAAGATAAATAAACTTAATAAATACAGTTAATGACACTATGGGTCTAATTAAACTTTAGGTCCTATCATGTTGTTCTTTGATTTAAAAAAATTATGTATTATAAAAGTACACATTAATTACATTAGATAAAATAATCAAATATTTGTCCTATCTTCTTATTATAAGAAACATTCAGAACACTGTTTCTATGCTTGGATTATAACATAAATAATATAACATGTTTTTGGTACCAATTTCCTAAACTAGATAGCAATGCTACATTAATTTTCAAAATATATTCCATATCCTAGTTCTGGGGTATTTTAAGCTAATTTCTACAAATGCAGGCTCCTAGGCCTCCCATCAGCCCTTGGGGATCAGTTTCTCTGGGAATGGAACCTGGGAATTTGTATTTTCTGCAAATTTTCCAGGTGATTGTTATGCATTATAAAGTTTGAGAACCACTGACTTAGGCTTTGCTTTTATAAGAAAAGAGCAGCCATTTCCACTTCATCCTCACTTAAGTTAAAGAGCAACAATCAAATCATTCATAGGTATGAAAGATCAACAATATGTAGTAATATATTACAGTGGCTGGAAATGGCCTCCCTAAAATAATATCCTTTTAAAATGAGGCTGGAATAAGAAAAAAAATCTCATAAGCACTGTCATAAAATGTTCCATATCAGAAGTATTTTGCCTTCCACATGAATATACTTTAAGTAGCAAAGTTTAAACACAAGGCACCAAATTCTTCCCTGGCTAAGGTTTGCTATTGGTGATCTTCATTATTCTTCAAGGAAACAGATGTCTTTAGCGTCTTGCTGCCACAAGGTACACATTTAAATATGTGCTTTATATTTAGCATTTAACGACAAAAAATACATTAACCGTGTTAAGAGGTCATAAACACAGGTCACGAACAAAAATTTGGCTTTTCAAACACAAGAGAAAGATTTTTCCTTCTGAACTTTTATGTAAACACCAAATTGTAGACTCAATAGAGATCACGATTTCAGATGATAACATGTCTCTAAGCAAGCAAGAAAAAGGTGGAAAAAATGCTGGGCAAAATGAAGCAAGGGGAGAGCAGGGACTATAATAAAAATTGAGCTATTATATGCCAAGTGCCTGCTATTTTCAGGCATTTTACAAACATTTTCTTATTCAACACTTGCCATCTCTATAAAAGTAGATAATGCCTATCTTACTGATGAGAAAATTGAGGACCAGGGAAGTTAATCTGTTTAAGTTCACCAAGTTGGTAGATGGGAAATCTGAGGTTCAATTGCAAGAAGACAAGCTTTACTTATTATTCCTCTCCCCACCCATGCCTGCTCCAATATTCACTAACATCCTAGGTCATGGAAATTTCCTGTGAACATGTAACTCATAATCCCAAAGATTTCAAATTGACAACATTCTAAAGAGTAAGGTGCTCTATGGCTTATTCATCTAAGAAACTGAATGGAATTAACTGAGATAACATATGTAGAAATATTCTAAAACCCCAAAGCATCATACAAATGTAAGGCATTAAGTTATTCATTAAAATGAACTTTATTATATTTTGAGGATCTTTGGCAGATAGCAACAGGATTTTGAGATATTACAAAATAATTAGTGACACCCTAGGATACGGTGAAATTATGATTGAGCTTACACTAAATTGGCTTCCAAAGGCCACATATATAAATGCTTTGGACAATAGAAAATGTCATAATTTTGTAACTGACTCTCCAAGAGAGGATAGGAGCCTCCCCTTTAGCTGTGGGCATTTGCAGAGTTCCATCGGGGCCTCTCCTCTGCTTCCTCATCGTCCCCTTGGGCAACCTCATCTACTGCATAGCTTTGGATCTCACCTCTACTGCTGGTGAAGCACCAACTTACATAGCCACTCCTAATCTTTATCCTGATGTCCAGACCAGTAATTTCCCTTAAATCATAGATGTCTCTTGGGCATTTCAAACTTAAAATAGTCAAAATCCAAACTTCTTATCTACTCCACCTTTTCTCCGGTGTTAATTCTCTTCTTCCTATTTTTTTCTCCCTCAGTTAATTGAATCAGTTATCATTTCTAGAAACCTCAGAATCATCTTCAATTTTGCCTAATATTGAATACAGTTTAAATACAATTTAAATAATTGTACACTTGATCCTAAAGAAGCTGTTCTCAAATGTACTCTCATCTTTATTTGCCTACTGCCACAAGTTTCTGGGCCGGGGAGAACACCCCCAGTGGTATTGTGACTCCTCTTTCAAATCCTTCAACGAACTTCAAAGTCTGGAGAATACTGCCCAATCTCCTTGGCATGGTCCTGGCACCATCTAGCCCCTGCCATTCTAATTTCACCTCTCAAACAGACCTTTATCACCCTTCCTGTCACCTGTCATTAGCCAACCTGCTCTTCCTTAAACACCTGGAGCACCTTCATGCCTCTGTGCCTTCATTTATCTTACTTCCTTCTCTTGCTCTACCATCAGCACAGAGTGCAGTTTCTGAACCTGCTGTCTCCAGGCCTTGGCAGATGCTGCTTCCCTCTATCTGAAATGCCTTCCCCTGTTTGCAAACTCGATTCATCCTGAAAGTCACAGCATGAGCTATAGATGTCCACTGGAAAACTGCTCATGAGTCCTCCATTTTCTTTAGCATAGATCCTAGAATATCTCTACTTCGTCACAGCTCTATTATCGTTTTTCTCACAGTATACTGTAATCAGTTGTTTACATTTATATATCCTTAGGTGGCAACGGGCTCACTGATGGCAGGGATATCTTTGTCTTTGAATTGCCAGAATTCAACGTCTGTCACATAACAGATTATCAATCAATGTAAGATGACTACCGTGACTACCATTAAATGCTATGCTTTATGCTTATTATCAAAACGTAAAGTCTAATAAGATATGAAATGCAAATTCTCCTTTTTGCCATGTTTACTGAGGTATATTTGACAAATGAAATGCATATTTTTAATCAGAGAACCATACCCTATGGTCTTTACTTTTATAACAGGTTTTGTATCAGTAAAAGAAAAAAGGAAAGCTAATATAGCTACAATATTCTCTCCTACTACATCAGCCTATGTATAACCCATCTCAGCACTTACCATGTATCATGGTGTTGGTTTGTCTGTCTTCACCCACAGCCAGTGAGCTACTTGAGGGTAGAGACCAAGTTATATTCATCTGGCCCACTTCTTAGCACATAGCATAGCAGGAGGTCAATGATTTCTTCTACATTTTTGCTCAGAATGCATCACACTGGGATATTAATAATCAAACTTTTATATTATATAGGGCATGCCAATTTCAAAAGAATAGAAACTAAACTTAGTTATATTCCAAAAGTTCATTCTTAGCTTGGTCATATGGTACACAGAACAGACATTACCACAAAAACAATGTTCAAGATTAAGATTGCATTTATAGCCCATTTAATAAAATTTTATTCTACCCATATTTTGCCTAAAATTTTGTATATTAAGGGGAAAATACAGAAAGAAATGCTATAGAAATGCTATAGTGCTTACCTCTTTCTTAGCACTGTAAAATGTATCTAAACATCAGAAAACTTTGTCGAGCCTCCAGAAAATGCTCAGTCTATGGCCACCACTTGCTTTCTATCATTGGATGGATAAGGGGTCAGGAATAAGGACACCATGATCTAGAGTGGGGATGGAATTGGGCGGCGGGGGGGGGGGCGCATGTAGGAAGTCTGATGAAAGCTCTGGATTCTATGGCAGACACTTCCCGTCCACCTCTCTTTTCCCCATCCAAGGAAAGCAGGGACCAATGCAGCATGGGTCAGGTAGGCAAGTCCGAAGGGGCAATTCAGCCAGATGACTTGCCAAGGGAAGAGCAAGGGCAGAAAGCCTAAGCCAGAAGGACCTGGGGTAGCTGCAAAGCAGGCCGGGACAGGTGGAAAGTTACAGCACAGTGTGTAAGAAATCCCAGTAAGGCGTCGTGTCATTCCTGAAACCTCACCATACAGAGAAAGGGATGGGATAGAGATGAGAGATCAATTTAAGTTAGACTTGAAAGTTGAAGGACTTACTGATTTATAAGGTACAGAAAACTGAAGAAAATCTCTGGAAGTTTAATTTTGGAAGACAATGCACAACCAAAAATGCATGACATCATTTACTTCTCAAAAGAGTACAGATAAACAGTGATAACAAAACTTGTTCTTTTCATCTTCGAAACTAATGGGAGTTCGTTCTATTAAAATTCAATATCCATAAGTGAATTTTCAGAAGAAGCAGAACTTTTTGATGATGTTTATATATCTATAAATATGAATGATGCAAATTTTGGGTCCTACAATATCAGACAACAAGATACAGCCCAAGC
Source organism: Propithecus coquereli (assembly GCF_000956105.1). Classification (NCBI taxonomy): domain Eukaryota; kingdom Metazoa; phylum Chordata; class Mammalia; order Primates; family Indriidae; genus Propithecus; species Propithecus coquereli. Next base: position 2,522,523 of record NW_012146301.1, on the reverse strand, counting down.
TTCAGCTCTTGCTAATTAAACGAATCAATTAAGAGACTACGGTTGCAACTGTGTAGCTGCTGTTCTATAGTAGCAATAACAACCCCACGGGGAGGTCTTTTACTACATTAAAATGCTGTCCTGCACAACTCCATCTGATATTATTAGAAACAGTTATTTGTGTCTTGCTGTCATATTAGTAGCAAAGGCAAATTATGGAAATATGCAGACCAGAATGGTCCCAGTATGAGATCAGGTTGGGTTTTCAGCCTCCAAGGGAACAATTGCTGAAATTCCAAAGTTCCCCAAAGTTCTTTAATGGAACTGATAAATCTATCAGCACAGCATCCATTTAGAAGCTAGGTAAGGGTCACATATTTACATACTTTCCTGCTAAGCTGATACAATTCAACTAGATGAATTATCATATTAAGTTTACCCTCCTGAGTTAAACTGATGGAGTTCGAAATTGTTTTCGATGGTTGTCATTAATCGCTGTTACTTCGTAAATGCTTACTTTGAAATCTAATTGTGCTGGTGTATCAAGGGGTCATATTAATAGCATTCTTAATGGTAAATCTTTTAAAACATGTTTATTCTACTGATATTATCACTCAAGCTTTCAAAGCTAATAAGAAATAAAGTATATTTATTATCAATAAAAACTTAATTTAAAATGTACAATTTGAGATTTAAATTAGCTTTAAGAACTTTACCATCATTTGGCTTCATTAGATCTCTGGCTAAGCTTCAAAGACATAGAATCTGATAGTTTCTCAAGAGTCCTTGGGTGAACACCAACACCACAGCCATGAAGACGCTGTTCATTGTAGTGTAAGCTCGTTTTCCCTTTCAGGCAATAGGATTGTTTGTACAAGAAAAAATATTCAGTCTCACTGAGATATACTTGCCTTAACACTATAAAAATAATATATATGTAATCATATAATATGTATTCTTTTTTTGTCTTATAATAATATATAAAATAATATTATAAAAATAAATAAGTAGTAATTACAATGCAAAAATTTGGGATAAAATGGTCACGAAGTATTCATTCCTACTGTGAAGCATAGTTCAAGTAAGGAATTCTGGTTAAGTTAAACACTATCTCTTCCATTTCTCCGTGAGCTTATACTGTTTGAAGTACACAAACTCAGAGCTTTACCAAAAACAGGAAAACAAAACAAACAAAACCCAGACAACTTACAATTTGAAATAGGCACAAATATCCTGGGAACATTCTGGGATATGTAGCTTGCTAATTAAATATATATTATGGTCTGAAAGTTTGTGTCCCCCCAAATTCATATGTTGAAGTCCTAATCCCCAATGTGATGGTATTTGGAGGTGAGGCCTCTGGAGGGTAATTAGGCTTAGATGGGGCCACAGGGGCTGGGCCCCCACGATGGCATCAGCACCCTTCTCAAAAGAGGAGGAGACATCAGAGCACGGCTTGCCCTTCCGCGTGCTCACCCACCCACTCACTCTTTTTCTCTCTCTCTGCCAAGTAAGAACACAGCAAGAAGGAAGCTGCCTGCAAGCCAGGAGGAGGGCCCTTACCAGAAACTGAATCTGCTGGCAGCTTGATCTTAGACTTCCCAGTTTTCAGAACTGTGAAAAATTAACGTCTGTTGCTTAAGCCATCCAGGCTATGGCATTTTGTTTCAGCAACCCGAGCAGACTATGACAGTTGTACTTAGCAGTTACTACAAGGAGCTCCCTGGATTATACAGCCAAGCAATTTGTTGTAAAGGTACTCAGATGGTTAACAGATTGACTTTAAAGTTAGAGAGACTTTGTTTTGCATCCTGGTTCTACCAGTTACTACCATAGTACTATTATTTAATCCCTCTCTGCTCACTTCTGTCTTCTGAAAATTAGGCATACCAATCATCAGTGTTTCATCATGTTTGCACGCAGGATAGGTGACTCTAGTCATACGGGTGATGATAACAGGTGTGAAAATACTAGGGAAAATAAATGGTAGTACTCAAGTGGGGTATTATTATGAGATAGACCTAAGAAGTAATGCTCTGTTTATAAACTATCTTTTTAGGTAAGTTGCCTAAGTCACTTTTTAGCTTTTCATATGTGTCAAATATGATCTCATGTCGATATATTACGGTATACGGGGTTGAATAGTGCTTTCCAAAAATTCACGTCTAACCAGAACCTCAGAATGTGACCTTATTTGGAAATAGGGTCTTTGCATAAGTAATTAGTTAAGATGAGGTTTTACTGGATTAGGTGAGCCCTAAATCTGATGACTGGTGTCACTGGATTTATGTTTACACAGTCACAGGGCCGAAGGCCATGTGATGACATTCCAAGAGATTGGAATGATATGGCTAAAAGCCAAGGAACACCAAGGATCGCCAACAACCACCAGAAGGGAGGAGAGAAGCATGAAACAGATCCTCACCAGAGCCTTTAAGAAGGAACCTACCCTGCCCACACTTTGACTTTAGATTTCTGGCTTCCAGCACTGTGACAGAGTAAATTTCTGCTGTTTTATTGCCCAGTTTGTGGTAATTTGTGGCAACAGCCCTAGGAAACAAATACAGAGTCTTGTATAGTACATTTGGGAAGCAGTAATGAAATCAATAGATACTAAAGGCTAAAATGCGGACTCCCTGAGCACATGTACACACACCCAGGTTAAATGAGTTGCTCTGGGTCATAAAGGCACAAATTTAATCTCTGAATGCCCCATTCTATTAACTCAGAAGTCTTTGCCTTCATTATACAAAAACACTACCTAACAATTTTTAAATCAAGTTCAAACATCATAACAGAAAGAAGTCCTTACACGTGGACTGAAAGTTGATGAGCCAAAGTCTGTAAGGTGGACAGAATAAATCTATTGAAATAAATAAATCTACTGAATAAATCCTTACCTTTTATATCAATAAGTTCTATAAACAGAAGATGGCCCCTTATGTTCCCAGGTTGTGTTTCAGGATAAGCTGGGCTATACATCAGCAAAAAGTCAACACTGAGATCTCAGGCCACTGGAGGTGGGGGCAGCACTGCTCATCACCATTCTCCACTAGGGACCCATGCTAACAGAGGAATACCAATGTCACACGCAACTTACAAGGGGGGCACAAAGGTCTCTGACCAGAAGTGACACACATTACTACAAGGAGACAATTTTCCCTGGGTCTTTTGCATTTTTCCACTTCTTGTGAGCAAGATACTGTTTGTCTTTGTGTTGGACTATCTTTTTAAGGATGTTTGTGTAGTGAACAGCCTCAGAAGACAGATAGTGTCTCCCTCTAGAACAAGGGGCAGGTATGATTACTGCCCATCATAATAGACTCAGGTTCCCTAAACTCAGGGCTCCTCTCCTGTAATGCAACCCATTGTATGTGGTGTCATTCTGCCATCTTTGGATCGCCCTGGGGGAATTTGGGATCAGGGAAATAGTACGAAAGCAATAATACTCTGATCACTGCTAGTGCTGTAATAAATTGTCCTTCATCTCATGTCTTCTACCAGCATCCATGACACAGTAAGAGGCCAATTTGTCAGCTTGCAAGTAGGGTAAATCTCATACCCTTCATGGTTCCTGACATTCACTTTCACTCATAGCTCTTAGTCAGAACTAGTCATATGATCCCAACCTAACCCTTCTTGCCTTATTATTAAAAATCCACATGTCATAAATCGACTAAATTCATATACTTACACAGTCCCACATTGTAGAGAAATGGACAAAGGGTTGAAGCGGTGCTTCACAGAGGCAGACACTCAATGGTAGATAAAAGGACAGGGCCAGTAAACATAAGAAAAGATGTTCTACCTCATTAGCAATCAGGATAAGCAAATTAAAACCACAATGAAGACACTGCTATTCACATTGGCAAAAATCACGGAGTCTGATGATACCAGGTGCTAGTGCAGACGTGGAAGGAAGCGAACGCACTCAGTGCACACAGACCCTAAAGAAGCTACTGCACCTGTGTCGCCAGCACACGTGCTCCCACACAGAGAAGTGCTGGGGTAGCGATGAGAATCATAGCAGAAACACTGGATACCTCCCAGCTGTCCGTCAGCAGCAGACCTTTTCATCAACACAACAGCATCCTACACAGCTGAGCATAAATGAATCACACCTACACGTAACACAAGTGAGTCTCACAACAACATAGAGCAAAATACTCAAGTCACAGATGATTCCAGAATATAATTCTATGTACATCAAGTTTAAAGGCATGTAAAACTAAACTACATATTATTTAGAGATGTAAATATGCGGGAAAATTATAAAGAAAAGTGAGGTATGAGAAATACAAATCAGGAAGAAGCTCTCCTTGCAGGGTGACAGGATGAGAACGTGCACACAGACACCTCTGAAACTAATGTTATGTTTTAAGAAAACTCCCTGCTGGGTACCCAGGTCTTTGTTGTATTATTATTCTTTATAACTTATATACGTCTTAAAAATGTTCTTTTACACATTTTTATAAATATATAAAGTATATTTATAACATTTTTGTATTTACATAATATCTAACGCCAAACTTTTAAAAGTAATGAGATTTGTTTTATTGGAAATGAAAATCACAAACTGAGTTTTTTTAAGTTCCGAGTGAGTAAAAAGTGAATGAAATGAATTATTTTTAAGTTTGTACTTTCTGTAAGTTGAAATACTAACATTTTTAAACCTTGTTTTTAGCAAAAACAAAAGTACTTCTCTTAGCCTAGAACTCCTCTTTGAACATTGAAGGTCATGTTTATCAACAAAAACCAACTTGTATAGAAAATTCTATAAGGATTCTCACAAAGACAAATATATACTTGTGAAGCATCACCTTTACCATGTAACATGCTACTGCTGTTCCTGACCTGCATGTCTTGGAAAAGACATTTGCTTTAGACATCTTCGATTAAAGCAACACATGCTAGCTGGAAATCAATCTGTATCTGCTGTAACAGTCTCACTATCTTCAAACCATTTCTTGTCCTCTTCCCTACAGATCTATTATTGCTAATAATACACACAGAAAAATTCAATAGAGCAAAATACATTGGCCGTCCAAACTGCTGTGTTGTTGAATTTTAGAGTAATTAGAAATTACTCTAGAAATTGTGCTAGAAATTGACATTCCTACTCAGTGTAAACTGTATAAACAGAGTAGACACATAGCCTCCTTGGAATTCATTAGCAAGTAATCTATCATTTACTGGGGTGGAGGGAAATGTCAGCTACAGGCAATTCTCTTTTCCTCTTTTCCCTTTTTCGGGTGACTTTTTGTTGGCTGTTTAGGTAGGGGAAAGAGGGAGGAGAGAGGAAGGGAAGAGGGAAGGATGGGGGAGGGAGGGGGAGAAAGAGGGGAAGGAGAAGGGAGGGAGGAGAGGGGAAAAGATGGAGAGAGGGAGAGAGGAGGAAGGTCAGGAGGGAGGGAGGGAGTTTTGCTAATAAGTTTTGGGTGTAGGAAGTGGATGAAAGAGTAAAATTAAAAGGCACTTGCTGGTGGAATAGGCACTGGAGTGAGCTGAGAAATCTGCTACCTTTCCTTGCTCTACCTACCAAGTAGATGTGAAACCTTGAGAAAGTCAAGTGATCTTTTCTGATGTATAGTTTCCTTCTTTGAGGAAGACAGCTTAGTTCAGCTCTTTGATCCCAAACAAACAGCCCCCTGCACTTTCTTTTTCTCCATTTGTTTCTATATTTGCTTTCCTCACTTTTCTTTTTCAAGTTCAACACTTCACACTGGCCAAGTTCATCCACTCATTCACCCAGTACTTACTAACTGCTGCTTACATGCCAGGCCCTGTTCAGGGCACTGGGTAAAGAATCCTGAACAAAACAGACAAGGAGCCCTGTGCTCAAGGAGCTTGTCACTTTAAAGTGGGGAAGACAGACAACAAATATGTCAAAAAAGTGAAATATATAGTATGTCAAACAGTGGTAACTGCTAAAGAAAGAAGAATAAAGCCGGGAAAGGGGGAAATAAAAGGTGGGAAAGTGAGAAATAAAAGGTTGGAAAGGGTGACCGAAATTCTAAATGGTACTACCAGGGAAGCCCCCCAGAGAAGGTGGCTATTGAGTAAAGGCAGGAAGAAAGTGAGGGAAGCCCCTGTGTAGACATCTGGAGACAGATGTTCTTGGCAGAAGAAAAACAAGTGAGAAGCCCCTGCAGCACGTGCCCCCCATGGAAGAAGAGCTATTTGACCACTTTTACTGCTATGTTACTAACAGACTAGGGAGCGGGGTGGGGTGGCAGACCCCAGCTACTGCTCCTTCTGACAGGAGATGGCGAGAGCCTGGCCAGGAGTGGGTTGAGAGTGGGAAAGAAAGGGGGAGTCAGGGTAATGCCAAGGTTTAGCTCAAGCTGCCAATTTCTGAGACAGGAAAAACTGAAAGAGAAATTTTTTGTTTGTTTTGTTTTATTGGGGGGGTGGGCTTATGGATATCAAGGGCTCAGTTTTCATTATATGAAGTTTGAGAAATCTATTAGAATCCCAGTAGAGATGTCAATAGCAGAGATGACATGAGTGGCCTTCTTAGTATGAGCACTGAAGGGCAAAAAGCAGTTCTACACATCCGCATAATGCAGTTCTGTGCAGCCCTTAAAAAGAATGAGTTCTTTATGTACCGACACAGAAAGACGTCCAAGATTTATCATTGCATGAAAAGATGTGTAATTCTATTTCTGGAAGAATGTATCTATTGTTAATAACTTAAATATCTCTACGGGACAGGATATCTACCTCTGTGATGGGTAATTTTGTGTCAACTAGGTGAGGCCACGGTATCTAGATATTCAGTCAAACATTTAGATGTTTCTATGAAGTTATTTTTTGTATTTTCATTTATTTATTAATTAATTAGAGACAGGGTCTCACCCAGCCTGGAGTACAGTGGGGCAATCATAGCTCAGTGTAACCTCAAACTCATGTGAAGTTATTTTTTAGATGAGATTAACATTTAAATCAGTAGACTTTGAGTAAAGATCTCCCTCCATAATGTGGGTAGGTCTCATCCGATTAGTTGAAAGCCTTAAGAGAAAAATTCCCAAGCAAGGAGGAACTCAGCCACCAGACTGCCTTTGGACTTGAACAGCAACTTTCCAGGGTCTCCAGCCCGCTGGCCTACCCTGCAGAATTTGCACTAGCCAAGCCTCCGCAACTGCATAAGACAATTCCTTAAAATAAATCACTCTGTCTTCCTCCATACACACACCCCTCTGTTGGTTCTATTTCTCTGGAGAACCCTAATGCCACTTCTTATGACATATATTTAATACTATCTAAATTTTTAAAAAAATATAATATGTATTAATTCATCAGAAAAACAAGAATAACCACAAGTCTTAGTTCCAATATTTAAAATTTAGGTTACATTGACCAAGTACCTACATATACATATATATACTTATTATACTTTATATACATAAACTATACATACATCTCTATACAAATATAAACAATAAAGCACAGAGTAAGCATACGTTATTAATATCCTTCCTATATCAATGGCTGTAAAATCACTACTTTTTTGATCCAAACCACAGGCCTCTCTGATATTCTCAATAAACTCAGAGAGCTATCTGAAATACCCAACGTGACTCTAAATACCAAACAAGGTATCTAAAAGACATGACCAGACATTTCAGATTATAAATGATACTTAGTAAATGAATAAATGGAGAAAATTCAAATATATTAGTAATAAACAGAGGAATAAAAATTAAAATAAGGTACCTTTTAAAATAAATTATTTTGAAAATTATAACTACTACTGTTAATTATAAACTTATAAGTAAAAATAGTAATAATAAAGTGAACCTTTTTTCAGCAAAGTTCATTAATTTTGAAAATTATAACTAATACTAGTGAGAGTGCAAAGAGATATTCTAATATGTGATGCGTGGTATCCTAAAGAGATATAATATAATTGGCAACATGTGTAATAAACCATAAAATTATTCATGGCTTTTATTCTATTTAGGAGAAAATATATCTTAAAAAAAAAATCTTATGCATGTTAGAAAATAATTCCAAACATCAAAAAAGGAAAACACATGAAGTTGTTCCCTAGAATACCATTTGTAATGGCAAAAAAATAGAGGTAATTTCAATACCTAACATTTCGGATTTAAGGATAAATAAAATATATGACCTCTATTCATCAGAATGTTAAATATAGCTCCATTAATAACAACATGAAACATAATAGGATCTTATGTGAAAAAAAATCAAGATACAAAATTATGATTCAATTTCATTAAAAATGTGGATTTGAAAGGACCTAACAGAGAAAGCTAGAAAGAAAGCTGAAAAAAAGGTCAAGGTCATTATTTTCAAAAGCAGCTTTATATAATATGCTCTCATTTTTATTATGAGAACATGGAGAAAATCTTCAATAGAAAAAAGTACTTAAAATATTCAACAAACTGAAAATAATTTGTAAAACTATTTTCCCTCTAATAAGAAGGAGCTAAAATAATACTATCATAGAAACTTCTCTAACATATTAAACAACCCATTTCTTTCCTTTTTTTTTTTTTTTAAAGAACCCATTTCTTGCACAAAGTAACAACAAAATAAAACCATAATGGGCCCAGCGTGGGCCACCTGTTAATCCTAGCATTCTGGGAGGCTGAGGTGAGGTGGGAGGATTGCTTGAGCTCAGGAGTTCAAGACCAGCCTGAGCAAGAGTGAGACCCAATCTCTACTAAAAATAGAAAAAATTAACTGGCATAGTGTTGTACGCCTGTAGCCCCAGCTACTTGGGAGGCTGAGGCAGGATTACTTGAGCCCAGGAGTTTGAGGAAGTTGTGAGCTAGGCTGATGCCACTGCACTCTACCCTGGGCAACAGAGTAAGATTCTGTCTTAAAAACAAAACAAAACAAACAAAAGAAAAACACTATAATGAAGCCAGGTTCATACAAATGGGCTAAACCTGGTTGAACATTTTCATTCTCTATAAATTAAGAGAATACAAAAAGTAATAATTCTTTCATACTTACCACTGTACCAAGAAACTGAATGCTCATGTTTCCACCTGCATCTCGAGAAAGACACTAAAAAAAAAGAGAGAGATAATGAATTTGCATGCCACCCAAAAACTTGTACATGAAATGTTTATAATAGCCAAAAAAACCCAAACGTCCATCAACTGATGGATCAATAAACAAAATATATCCATACAGTGGAATTTTATTTGGTCAGAAAAAGGAATGAAGTGCTGATACATGCTACAACAGAAGTTGGTCACAAAGGATCACACAGTATCGGATTCCATTTAATTGGAAATTGCCAGGATAGTTAAATCTATACAGACAGAAAGTAAATAGGTAGTTGCCTCTAAAAGGAGGGGTGGGAGGAAACGAAGCATGATTGCTAACTGATGTGGGGTTTGCTTTTAAGGGTGTGAAAATTCTAAAATTGAGCATGGTAATGGTTGTGCAACTCTATGAATAGACTAAAAGCCACTGAATCGTAACTTCAAATGGGTGAATCACATGGTATGTGAATTATATCTCAATAAATTAGTAATAAAAAAGGATTAGCCTTTATTTAAAGTAACAATGAGAACAATGCAATTCTTCCATGTCCAGAAAGTAGTGAAAAAAGAAATAACCTGTTATGTATTCATGTACGAAGTATGCTTAAAGTAAATATAACATTATTATTTATATATATCTTATTTGATTTTTGGTTAAATGTAAATAATAATACTAAAAATGGATGACTAAATATACACTGGAAGTAAACTATTTTTTACAGATTATTCTCACCTATAAAATCGCACTATTTAATCCTAGTCTATTTCCCCAAAATTTTCATATTCTGTGCTAATCAGAGAGGGTCTAGTAGCTTCCAAAACTACACACTCAAATAAAGCAGTTCTAATTAAGCAGCATAAATTTTTTTTTTTAAGTTCCCAGATATAGTCCTGGAGGAAGTATTAGTGGTTTTCATTCAATTGCATGCCACAAACAACCACAGATATATCCCAATTTTATTCCTTTTACAGAAGTAGAGGTTTTCCAACTCCCATCTCTGTCATCACTATAGTAATAGCACCCAGAGTGGACCTCTAGAATTCGAGCTGAGTCCCTGGTTCCTCAATTGAGGAAAGTTAGATCAATAATAAAAAAAAGTGGTTTAATGCACAATGTTTTCCCTACCTGTAAATATTGCCAAGTGATTTGACACAACAGTAATCTCACTAGCAAACTCAAGGCAAAGCGGTATTGAGTAGAAAATTCAAAATCAGTATGTTACCATTTTGATCCATTAATTTCACTTCTAAGAATTTATCCTAAGGAAAACAATTATAGGTAGGCAAAAAAATAAAGCTATAAAAATGTCAGCACAGCATCGTTTATACGACTGAACAATGTCAAGCAATCTAAATGATCAGCAAAGAAATTGGTTAAATAAATTATACTATTCATCCAGGCAGTCATTTAAAAACTTTAGAGACATGAAAAATTTTTATAGTATATTTCTAAGTGCAAAAAGAACAAAACAGTATGTTTGGAATAAGTCTCATAAAAAATTCTGTATGTTACGAAAAATTCTAGAATAAATAATGTATATAAAATTGCTGTTATTTCTAGGTGAAAAATCTTAGTTGACCTTTTTTCCTTATCTGTTTCCCTATTCTTTTATATGGACATGTTTAACTTCATAAAGGCAAAAAGAGATAGAAGGAAAACAAGATGGAATAAAATAGACTCCTTTCCTTAGTGTCTTAAGGGAGAGACAAATAAGAACTGAAGGGTGACTCTGAGGTTCTGACAGTGGCGCTTCTATGTCAGTTATTCAACTCTTGACTACGTGTTGAGCACTGCTAGCTGAATTAATACTCACCTGTCAGGAGACTAAGGGAAAGAGAACAAAATTATAAAATAACTATAATTCGATATGATAAATCCATAGTACAAAACATTATGGAATAAGAGGACAGACCAACTATTAATAAACACCCAGAAAGGTTAAGGCAGACTTGCAGATAAATACTAAAGCTAGATATTAAAAACTGAACAGAATTCAGCCATTATGGAAAACAGTGCAAAGGTTTCTCAAAAAATGAAAAACAGAACTACCACATGATCTAGCAATCCCACTATTGGGTATATATTGAAGAATGAAATCTGTATATTAAAGATATATCTGCACTCCAATTTTCATTGTAGCAGTATTCACAATAGCCAAGATATATAACCAACCTAAGTGTCCATGAGTGGACAAATGGATAAAGAAAATGTGGTTTATATACACAATGAAATACTATTCAGCCTTAAAAAAAAAAAGAAGAAAATCTTATCATCTGTGACAACATGGATGAACCTGGAGGACATTATGCTGAATGAAATAAACCAGGCATAGAAAGACAAAAAGCATATGATCTTATTTATGTTTAGAATCTAAAAAAGTTAAATTCATAGAAGTAGAGAGTAGAACAGTGGTTACCAGGGGCTGGGGTGGGGGTGGGGGGCTTGGGCTTTGTCTTTGGGGACAAAGGACACAAAAATTTCAGTTAGAAGGAATAAATTCAAGAAATCTATTGTACAACATGGTGACTATAACTAATGATAGTGTATTACATTCTTGAAAATTGCTGAGGGTAGATTTAACATATTCTCACCACAAAAAAAGATAAATGTGTGAGGTAATATATATGTTAATTAGCTCAATTTAGCCATCCCACGATGTACACATATTTCAAAACAACATGTTATACATATGGTATGCTTTGTCACCTCTAAACCTTAGGCTGAAATCTGATCCCCCAGTTTGGAGGTGGAGCCTACTGGGAGGTGTTTGGGCCATGGGGGCAGATGCCTCCTGAATAGATGAATTGCCCTCCTTCGGTACGAGTTCTTACTTTATTAGCTCCTGAGAGAGCAGCTATTAAAGGATCTGGCACCTCCCTCCCCTCTCCCTTGCTTCCTCTCTCACCATGTGATCTCTGCACACACCAGCTTCCTTTGTCTTCCCTCCTAAGAGGAAGCAGCCTGAGGCCTTCACTAAGAGGCCCAATCTTGAACTTTTCCAGACATCAGAATAGCGGACCAAATAAAATTTTTTTCTTTAAAAAGTGTCCCATCTCAGGTGCCACACAAAATGGATTAAGACGACATGGTAAATCTTGTCAATTAAAAATAAATTTTTAAAAAATGAGCAGTAATTCTCCAAAAGAAAAGTGAAAGAGAAACTTGTGGGCTGAGGGGACAGCTTATGCAAATTTCAGATTAACAAACACATTGACTGCCACATTGGAAAAAAAATTTTTCCCTGGGGTCACAGTATTTTATTAAAACAAAATGATCTTTCTAATTTGTTATTTTTTATTGTTTTCTGTGCATGAATTATATGCAACACAATCCATGTTTTCAGAATTCAATTGTCAATATTAATTGTAATAATAAAAACATCAACAAGTAAGATTTTCATGAATCAACTACAGGGTTTTGTTTCATGAGGCCCCAGGCTCAAAACCTAGTATGAGTTAAATAGAACTTACATGGCAGTTAACGTGTTAAGAGAAATCCTGGTGAGTTTAAGGAATGTTGAGTAGTTCAGCTTGGCCAGAGATTGGGTTGGTTAAAGGATGGAAGTGGCAAGAAGGGAAACTGATAAGGAATTATAAAGCCGGGTCATGTCTTGTACAGAGAGGGCTCAACTTGACAAAGTGCATATACTTAAGAATGGGGTGTGACATGTTTATGTTTTACAAAGATGATGGTCTGATGTCAGGCTGAAGATACACGGGAATGGGGAGGGACCCGGCTAGGAGGCCAAGTAACATGCCACTACAATCTTCCCGACTGGCCAAGCAAACACAACAGTATAACTAAGTCTGATTCATTCATAGGACCTTAGAATTTAGACAGCAAACAGACGTGAAAGACAATCTTAATTTTATTTTAGAGATGAGGAAACTAAGGCACAGGAATATAAAAAGTAATTTCCTATACTGCAACTCTCCAAGAAAAATTCTTAACTTGGTCCTGAGCTCAAAAAAAAAAAATCATCACAATAAGCTTTACCACAATAAGCTAAACCACTGAACCGCGGTGTGTAGGAAAAGTCTGGGCCTCTAGCTTCGTACAACAAAAACTGGAAAGGTAGCCATAGACCAATAGGCAAAAATGAATAAATGTGGCTGTGCTCTAGTAAAACTGTATTTATAACATAAATAATGAAATTTGAATCTCACATACTTTTCATGTATCATGAAACATTATTCATTTATTTTTTTTTCAGCCATTCAACTTGTGAGCCCTACAGACGGTAGGCTGGGTCTGGCTGCCTCGTGCTCTCAGCCACCAGTACTTCTCACCTGAGGACTGCAACAGTCAAATAAACGATTTTTCATCTCCACCACTGGGCCCACAGTGACTTTAAATCACATCACATTGTTCTCCTATTCGAAATCTGCCAAATGCTCTGCAACATGAATGGAATAAAACCCAAAATCTTTGGCCCCTAGATGATGGTCCCTGCCTACCTTGTCCTACTCTCCTTCTGGCCTTCCCACAAAACAAACTTGTTGCGTCTCAGAGCCTTTGTGCTTGTCATTCCCGACACCTGGGCTTCTGGCCCCCAGGCTTCTGCATGGCTGCCCGCTTTTTCCCACAGGTCTCAACTCAAAGCCAGCCGTTCAGAGAGGACTCGTTAACACCCTAGCTAAAAGCTAGTCGCTTCCTATCAGTTTATAGTCTTCATCTAACTTCTTAGTACTAAAATTACCTTATTTATGTCCTTACATGTTTAGTATCTGCATCCCCTGCTGGAATGTCTCATTCCCTGCTCTATCTGCAGTGTGTAACATAGGCGAGGCCGCACTGGGCCTTCCCTTCTATGTAGGAGACACTAAAGCAATACCGTCATTCCCTTTCCTTACCCTACAAGGATCAGACTCATTCCTAGGCAAATAAAAGTAATTTTGCAATAATGGAACTAGGTTTAAAAACTTAGATTTTCACACTGAAAACAATTAAACTGTATCAACAAATGTGTAACCATACCTGTAAGTACCAGTAAGTTGCCCTTAACTTTGCATTCAATTTAAAGCAGGTCACAATTACATACATAATGACTACAGCCTTTTTCTTTTCCCTACATTACCATAATCTATATAGAAGGAAAGGAGGACAGATGGATGGAGGGAGGAAGGGGCTAAAAGCTGACATAGATCAGCAATAAAGATTGATGAAATGGGAAATAGGGAAATGAAATTTCACTCAAAACTGAAATTTACTTCTATCTTTCCCAAGAGAAATATACACATTTCCCACCATCCAGGATTACGAAAATTAGCTTTTAGAAATAACAAAAACCAAAGTATTCGAAGCCTAAAATGAGTCTGACACATGCCAAAACAAATATAAACAGACCACTTGGATAAGCTAATAGCAAAAGTCTTCATAAAAATTAAGACTTTTACTTGATGAAACATATCTACTCTTACTATTTTCTCCAAATATTTTATTCCTTTTCCTATTTTTAAATGGCATTTCATAGCCAGATAAAAATTTTTCTTTTCTTATTTTGATAGTCTGCTCCAACACTTACAAAATGGATTCCTTTTTATTTCTTTAAAGAAAAGAATACTTTAAAAGTAAGATTTTGTTAACAAAATGATTTCAACATTTGTTAGAACCAAATTCATACCAAATTAGCAAGATTACTCACACAAAAGCAAAAACATTCACAAAACAATGTTTCAAATGTTCCAAAAATATCTTCCTAGGATAATAAAATCAGAGGCCATTTTACCTTAAAAGTAATGTCACTGAACAGTAAGAGGAAGAAATAGTAATAGTTTTCTTTTTCCTCTCACTGATTTCCAACCTGATAATATGTTTTAAAGGCCATTACTGTGGGATTTGTCTTATCGGTCTCCAGTGCAGCTGTTTGTATTATTTTCCACATTTACTATAATCAGTGTTTATATTATTCAAAATTCTCTTCCTCTGGCAGCCACTAAAATACAATTTTCTAGTTAACAGATAGTAGAGGAGAAAAAGTGTGTTTGTGGGGGGAGGGGAGACTTTCTGAAAGACATTTTCCTATTATCTTAAATTTCAAAAGCAACCCCAAATCATAAAACGTATGTTGCTAGAGACCAAGAAAACTGCTAAGCTTGTAGGACTACATTATGAAAGCAGGTAGCCTTGCCTCTAAATTAATATTTTACATTACAGTTGTAAATATCAGCTGTTAAATTGTGATTAAATTTTTTGAAGCATAGTGAAAGGAGTTATTTCTGTTCTACTGGGGAGCTTGTTTCTAAGATGTGAACCGTAATTGATGTTTTCAGGAATGTGAAAAGGAGATGGTTAACAATTATTCTTTCATTTTCTATTTCTTTAGAAAAAAATGCCAACCTTTACTTATTCTAAGTTATATATTTATATATCCTATACGTCCTAAATAGATGGTTTCATATTACATTCAATGATTCTAGAGTAATCACATGCACATAGTACAAAATAATAGCTAATTACTTCTAAGAGGTTGGGGTGGGGAGAAACATTTTAAAAACACGTAAAACATTTATTTTAGGACTAAAAACATAAGTCGATTCCTTCCAAATCCACTTAAATTTTTGTGCTGGCAAAGAACAGGTAAAAATGTAAGCCCCTTTATTTAATTTTCTAATTAAAATATTAATTTTACCATCTATAAATATCTATCAGGATTAAAATTAAGGGTTGTTCTTAAAGGTTGTGGGAGCTATTTGAATCTGAAAAACTGAAAAGAAAATGATTTATTTTTGGCTTCCTCTCTTTATGTGGATATGAAAATCAACAATTTATTTTCTTCAGAAATAGAAAGTTAAGGTTAAAATTTTAAAATCTATTCAAATTCTATGTGGACAAGCAAATGTATCACAGATATATTTGTAAATATATCACAGATAGTTATACAATCTGCAAACACAATACCATTTCTTCTATAATATTCATGTGCTTGCATAATATCGTATATTACACCGACTCTCCAAGCATTTTAAGTTATTATGTTATATAATCTATTTATTAATAATACTCTAATCAATTCACAAGTAATCCATTTAATCTGGTATTCTGCAGTACATAACAGATTCATGTGACACTACTCCAAATTTGTCTGCTTTAACATAGAAAATTAGTTCCACTTAGTTGAGTATCAATGACCTATTCAATATAGACGCAGTAGTGCTGCAATCAGCACTGCACTGTTATTTATAATAAATTTATCTTCTCTTGAAAATACTTGAGCAAGAATATGAGAAATAAAAGAAAAAAGCCTTCAAAGGTACACCATGAATAGCTTCACATCACACAAATGCAGAAATTGTTAGACTTTAGCAGTATCTCAAGATATTTTCAAAAGTATTTAGCTACTCTTCAGGCCTGAAGACAACCTGCTGTGAGCAGGTGGATAGAAGAAATCATGCCACACAAAGAAACAGGCCAATAGCAGTTAGTTGGCTCTGCTTGCAAATGTTCAAACAACTTGACTATGCAAAACGAAAATCCGGTATGTAAAATGCTAACAAGAGACAATATATTAAATCCCAGTAGATAAATTACATTGTAAGAAATGGAAAGCTATTTGTTGTGTAGTTCAAAGTAAAACTGAACTCTTTCAAGGTTAAAAAAAAAATTACTTCACAGGAATAGAGTATAGACATAGTAAAAAAAAAAAAAAAAAAAAAAAAAAAAAAAAGTTCTATTCATCCGGCATGTTCCCCACTACAAAGGTTCTAGGGTATATGAAGACAACAGAGAGTGAGCTCAACATGGCCAGGACCCAGCCAATCTTTTGTTTTGTTTCATCACTTTAATTATATGCCGTAGGCAGGACATCATTCCATTTTTTAAATATAGTTCTTATTTTTTAAGACTTCTAAATTAAAATTAAAATTTAGAGAGTTTGTCAACTAGATGATAAATTCATCTTCTGTTTAAACATAAATTCAACTCATCTATTCCTAGTTTTAAATGATAAAAACCAAAACTGTGGTTGACACATGGAAGGGACACTTAAAAACCATTATGTGGGGTTTTGTTTTCATCTATAAACACTCTCTGATTTACAAAAAATTTTGCCTGTGAGTTATCCAAACCAGTAACCACTAGCTACACGTGGCTACTGAGAATCTAAAATGTGACTGGTATGATTGAGGAGTTAAATTTTCAGTTATATTTAATTTTTATTTTAATTTAAAAATAAGCAGTGTAACATTTTTCTATTAAACACAACTTTACTGTTTTGCTGGGACTACATTCCACTCTAACTATTCCATATTTTAAAATACTGTCGTATTGTACACATGCCAGATGTCAATGTTGTTTCTGGTATCACGTTAATAATTTTTTATATTGTTTCATGTTGAAAGGATAACGTTTTGGGTACATAGGGTTAAATAAAATGTGTTGGTAAAAGTAATTTCACTTGTTTTCTTATTATTTTTTAACATTGCTACTAAGAAATTTTAAAATACATATATGGCTTGTATGAGATTTCTATTGGATAAGGCTGTTCTATTCTACAACTTTTTAAATTGGTAATTTGGAAATCAGGATATATCTTTCCACAAAAGAAATATGAGACATGATTGTTAGGTTCTCAGATTATACCATTAAGACCTATATAATAAACATCATTACTGACTGACTCTACTTCTGCAATGAAAATAATAAGAAAACACTGGTAAATATACAACATAAAAAAGCAAAATGTGAAATACTGTCATTTTATTTTCCTTATATAATGGTATTTGAGGAAAAGTTGGCTAAATTATTAAAGAAATAGGAAAACATTTTTTTAAAATTCTAAAGAGAACTTTTAATTGTTTTTAAGAGTTTTCAATGTTTATGTCCCTGGTTCTTTATTATAAATTATTTCACTTTAAAATATATGATCTCCTCCTCCTTTCAGGCAGATGTATCACTAGCTCTATACTCAAAGTTATCAAGAAGGATTAGAATTTTTTCCAAGAATATGATTTTCTTGAAGTCAGAAGAGAAGAGTACTTAAAGCAGCTAAGTGGATATGTCGGAAAGACACTGTGTCCAGCAGACCTCACTGAACAATGAACAACGCGTTGACACTAGGTGAGAAAGAGCATGAATGACATATGCACAAACCTCTGAGAAAGAGGAAATCAGGAAAAACTGGAGGCAAATCCTTTTCTACACCTATCGATACCTGTCTATATCTATCAATAGGTGGTAGTGTGGGCCTAAAAACAGCTTAGGGCTGCCCAGGGCAACTGGAGGCAAATAGGAAAGACATTTATTTGACTGGAAAGAAGCATGCTTGATGACAGGCACCTCTGTGGGCAGGTGCTGAGGAGCCCTCCTGTTACTTTTTCCTCTCATAGAAACTCTGGTGATTCTGTATCTCAAGAGATCCACCAACCACTCTAACAGAGTATGGATTCTGCAAATGTTGGAAGGTCAGGAATTAAAGAGGATTGATAAAACAGTTAAGAAGGCTATCTTAGGAACATGGTTTAATTTGATGAAGGCTTAGAAAAAATAAAATCTCAATCTTCAAATGAAAGTATGGATAAGACATATTTATTTCTGAAATTCCAAAATGCGAGATGACTATCCATTCACCCACATACCTATTCATACAATTATTGTACCTTTAAACATGCCAGGAACTTAGCAAGGCAGTGGGAAATCAAAGTCAAATCTAAAAGGAAACAGGTGATTTAGATTAATTAAAAGCCCTTAGTAACCTATGAAATTCATTATCCCAATGATAGTACATGCCAAAATACAATTTGCTTTTAAAGGAATGAATGGGTAATATCAAGCTCATGAGGTTTAGGAAAGTGAATAGCCAATGTGATCTGATTGGATGAATAGGGAGCTAATTCTTAAAGCAAAGGAGTGCTGTCTCCCCATCTATCTCATCTCATCACTTAATCAGATAAAGAAGTCAAATGCTACTTTTCATGGAGTCACAGGGGATTCAGCAATAAAACGAAATAGATGCTGAGTACCCACATATCTTTAAGGAAGATGCTAGATTAGGCTGCTTAGTAAAACATGCTAAGAAACTATGAAACCAGCAACTGTCCATCTCCTACCTCAAGAAAAGATAAAAGAGAAATTAAAAATTAATTAGAAGAGGTTGAATTCTTAAACTAAGAATTTGAGTTTGAACACCTTAAATGAAAGGGACTTCAGAGAAACATTTATTCATTAGAGTCCTTAGTTGATGACAAAGCAAAAAAAGAAGTTTATACTTTGTTAGTTTGGTGAGGCAAGGATTTATAATTATTAAATATTTCTTGTGGCCCAGATGTGGCTTGTGCAGAAAGGACCAGGCTGGGTCATGAGGGACCCTGCCAACAAGAACAGCTGGAGTCAACACAGGGTTGCTCAGGAGGCTGAGGGCAACTGGAGAAGACACAGCAGGCGTGAAGGGTTCTGAAGGTGAGAAATCCACCCAAATCCACAAACATGTCCCAGAAGCCAGCAGCTAGCTTTGGACATCTGCCATGTCCAAAAAGAATGAATGCCAGATTTCATCTGCCCAGTCAACTTGGTTCCTGTGCTGTGCACCTCTGGTCTTTACCCCATACTGCAACTTTTGAGAGACCCCAATATAGCAGCTATGAAGTGGGAGAGGGTATTGCCTGGGCTAAGAAAATGATACCCCAAAGTGAAGGCCTCAGAAGCAACCTCAGAACTAAAGTCTCTTGGACCTTCTCCTGCCCTCCTATCTCTCAATCCTCGTTCGCCCTGGAAGAGAGTCATAGAAACCAGAATTCCTCTTCCCCAAAGCCAGCCATAAAAACTAGAAATATGACTCTAACCTTCCCCTGTCTTTCTATCTATGAGCTGGCCACAAAGAAATTCTCTAACTTACCTTGTCTGACAGTAGGTCATAAGACCTCCATTCCAGAGGGGTGCTGCCCCCAACTTGGGAGGAAGCAATGCTACAACAGAGGGGCCAAGAAAAATCTGAATGGACAGGCCTTGCTGGGTTCCTCGCCTTAGTAGCATTAGCTCATATCCTTTGTCCAGTCACATTCCTACACACTGTCCATTCTTCATTGGCTTAAGCACAAAAACGGACAGTTTTCCCCGTGTCTTTGGGACTTCATTCTGAAGGCTCCCATGTTGTGTAAAACTATGATTAAATAAACTTGTTGTGCTTTTCTGTTATTAACCTGTCTTTTGTTATAGGAATGTTGGCCATGACTGTTATGATGGTGAGGAGAAGGATCACTGACTTTTTGCTCCTACAATGTAAAGTAAGAAGGAAGAAAGCAACTCTCTCCTCTTCCCTAGTAAAGGTTTCTTGGTCTGAGGTCAAACTGAGTTCAGGGAAGAAAGGTTTTACCAGTTTTGATAATATAGTGAACTAGACATACTCTTCTCTCCCAAACAGAATACTGCATGTTTATTACCTGGTAGCAAGAGTACAGACTGAAAATTGTATGTGGTTTTATACAGGGAAGGAAAGAACAAGTTGAGAGAAAGGGTTTGAAAAAACAGCTGTAAGAAAGTTGCTTCTATTGCACTGAAAAAGTGCCATTTATGCAGTGAACTTGTTACATAGTATTAATAGATAAAGGAATGGCAAATCTTAGGAAATACTCTGTTTCCTAGATTACTATCTAGGTAGATCGGGTTTCACAGTGTTACCCCTTCACGCTCATTAGGATGGCTATTATCAGAAAAACAGAAAATAAGAAGTGTTGGCAAAGATACAGAGAAATTGGAGTCCTTGTACACTGCTTGTGGGACTATGATGTGACCACTATGGAAAACAGTATGGAAGTTCCTCAAAAAATTAAACATAGAAGTACCACATGACCCAGCAATTCCACTTCTGGGTACACACTCAGAAGAATTGAAAGCAGGGACTCCAAGAGACATTTGTACACCTATGCTCATAGCAGCATTATTCACAATATCCAAAATGTAGAAACAACCCAAATGTCTATCGACAGATGAATAGATAAATAAAACATAGCATATTCATACAATGGAATATTATTCAGCCATATAAAGGAAAGACATCATGTCACGTGCTACAACATGGATGAACCTTGAGGACATTATGCTAAAGTGAAATAAGCCACCCACAAATAGACAAATACTGTAAGATTCCATTTAAATGAGGTCCTAGAGGAGTCAGATTCATAGGACAGAAAGCAGAATGGTGGTTGCCAGGGGCTGGGGTAGGGGGAATGAGGGGTTAGTGTTTAATGGGTACAGAGATTCAGTTTGGGAAGACGAAAAAGTTCTGGATATGGGTTGTGGTGGTGGTTGCACAACAATGTGAAAGTACCTGATGCCATTTAACTATACACCTAGAGTGACGAAAATGGGAAATTTTATGTTATACAAATTGTACCACAATTTTTAAAAATCCTGTCAAGCGTACAAAATAGTGTTGGAGAAAGAAAAACCTATGAGAAGAGCAGAGGATTTCATCTCAGATAGGCATAGAACTCTAAATTTCTATCACTTTTTTCTGCTTTTATAGATTAGTAGATGGTTGATGGCTTGGTTTGTAAAAACAAAGAATGGAGAATTCACTATCAAAAAACTCATCCTGAGAAGATAAGCACCTGAGAATGACAGGCAAGTGTGGGAAAAAAAAAGACAAATCAGATCAAAGCAGGAGCTCGGGTGTTTGTTGGGGAGAGAATTTCATGATCCTTATGGTACCCACTGAGTGCAGAATAGTGCTTGTCAAGTCCTTATCATCAACCTCTCTCAAACTCAACCCCTTTTTTCCTCTACACTGCTAGCACCTCATGGAGGATGAGAACAATAACATGATTGTCTTCTAAATGAACTCCTTCTCCACTTCTCCCTTCAATCCTTTAACTCTCCTTTTATGAGGTCACATTCATCTTCCACAACAGCATTTTGATGGATGTTACTTTCCTCTGCAAAAAGTTTCAATGCTATCTTCATTGCTGATTGAAATGCAGACTCTAAGTTCTCATTCACAACCTGGCTGCTCTAACCTATTTTTCCATGCGTAGCTCTCATTACCTCCCTATGTGAATGCTTCCTAATTCACCTCCCATTCCACTCTTTTCTAAGGTACAGCTCAAATATTTTCTGATACCCCTGGCCTGCAACAAACACACACACAGACAACCATTTAAAGTGGCTAAAGGTTCCCTAGAGATAAATGAAAAATGAAAAGGAGCAATTGGCTGAGAGCTTGTAGAAGCAAATACAGTGACCAGAGTTTCATATTAAGGGAAAAGTCATCCTTTTGTTTACAATTAATTGAGAGACACTTCACAGAAACACTAAATCTTTTAAGAATTTTGGGGTTGGAAAGGTGAGAGGGTGGCAAGCTAGTAAGGGGGAGAGAAACAGGACTATTCATACGTAGTGCTGGCACAACTGGTTATCCATATTTTAAAAGTAAAATTGGATCTCTAGCTCATACCATATACAAAAGTCAATCCCATGCAGATTAAGGATTTAAATGTGAAAAAGCACAATTTAAAAAGATTTAGAAGAGAATATTGGCAAGTATCTTTATGAGCTTGGGAGAAGAGGATTGTTTAAACAAATACTATAAAATACACAAACCATAAAGGAAAAGAGTGAAAATTCTGACATTAAATCTCTGATTTAAAACTTCACTTGGATAACTTAAAAAGATAAAAACACAAGCTACAAACTAGAAGTCATTTGTAACATATAACTGATAATGGATTAGGATCTATAACATATGAAGAACTTTATGAGTCAATAAGAAAACCACAAACAATCCAATAAAAAAAAGTGGGCAAAAGCCATGAGCAGGCATTTTGCAGAAGAAAAACAGGACTGCCAATATATATATTTTTTAAATGTTCATTGTTATTACTAATCAGAGAAATGTACGTCAAAACCACAAAGAGATACCATTTAAACTCACCAGTCAGGAAAAACCTAAGTGGTCTGGGAATATACCAAGGATTCACTAGGACTGAAGCAAAACCAATAAGGGCACAGATTCTTGGGTTCAAATTCTGGCACTTCCATTTACCAGCAGAATGCCTTGAGCAAGCAATTTAGCCTTTACAAGCCTCAGGATAACACTAGTAACCACTTTATTGGATCGCTGTGAGGATTAAACAAACTAATACAGATGAAGTGCTTAGAATAGTCAGTGTCTAACACAGTAAGCATAGAATAAGGTTAGCTTATTATTCATATTAATATCTTTATCGTCATCACTATTGGTGGGCATAAATTGGTACAGCCACATAGGGAAAACCATTTGGCCTCACCATGTAGGATAAAGATGCAGAGTCCCTACAGCACAGCTATTCCACTGGCATATGCCCTGGAGGAACCCTTATTTCAAGGGGAAACATGTAGCAGAATGCTCACAGAAGCACAGTTCATGACAACAAAATAATGAAAATAGCATAAATGTCTATTTTAGAGGAGAATAAATAATTTGTGCTATATTAATATGATGTAATAATATATAACATGGAAGCCAATAAACTAAAACTACAGGCAGCAACATGGGCCAGGCCAGTCTGACAAACTTAATACTAGCTGACAAAAAGCAACTCCTGGAAGAATATAGAGTATGGGCCAATTACATTAAGTCCAAAAACATGAAAAGCTAAACAATGTATTGTTCACAGGTTTAGTGCATATGTAAATATCCTAAAGTAAGGCAAGGCAGTGATAAATTTAAAAATCATGATGGTAGTTCCCTTTAGGGCCCCCAGGAAGGAAAACTTAACAAAGGGGGAGCAGTAGCATTACCAGTAGCATTGGCAATGTTTCCTTTTTTAATCTAGATAGTGAGAAAACAGCTTTTCATTGTGCTATTCTTTAGCTTTTATACAGATATAATACACATTTTATATTTAATAATATTTAATAAAGTTTGTTAAGCATTAATGATAAATTAATGTTTAATAAAAAATTTAATAATATATAATACTTAATAAGTTGATGTATATGCACAAAAATCCAGGGGAAAAAGAATAGCAGTTATAAAAATCACTTGAAAAATACCTGAGGTAGTATCCATTCCATAGTTCTCAGAATTTACCATAAACAAGTGCAAAGAGAAATACACACACACACACACACAATTAATAGCATTTTCATAGCTATTTGCTTGGGGGTGTTGAGCTGAAACTCTTGGAGCAGCACAGCCCATGAAGGAGCATCAGAGGGAAGCAAGAGTTAGCACAGACATTTGAGTCTGCCCGTGCGAAGGGCAGGCAGGAGAGACATCAGCAAAGATGACTGCAAAGCCACCAGTTCTCTCTTCCGGTCACTGCCCGCCCCCTTCCTGCCACAGCCTCTTCATCCTCATTGCCCTGCTAACATCTCACTTCTGTCTCCATCTCTCTATGGCCTGCTGACTTCTCTGCCTCCAATCTCAACACATCCCTCTTCAAGCTACTCTCCACGATGCACCAAAAAACCAAAGGCCCCTTGTAACTACAGTTCTGTTCATGTCATCACTTCCTTACTGAAAACTCTGTTGTGGTTCCCATTGGCCTGAGAATAAACTAGGCTCCACACCATCTCCTTATTGAGGCTCATGTGACTTGGCTCCCACCTGCCTCACTTTGGCTCACCAGGCCCCAGGTTAGTCTCTGACCACAGAGGTTTAAGCAGCAGTTCTCAAACTATGGCCCCTGGACCAGCAGCAACACTGTTATCTGGGAACTTACTAGAAATATAGACCTATCCCAGACCTACTAAAGCAGAGTAAACTCTGTGGGTGGGTCCAACAATATGAGTTTTACAAGTCTTCTAGTTGATTCTGAAGCACGTTAAAGTTCAAGCATCACTGGTTTAAAGCATGAATGAGAGGTAATTATTATTTGCAGAACTCTGATAGGGAAAATCGAAAAGTACTATTGCACAGTGGGGAGAAGCACACATTCCAGGGCAGGCTGCCAGGGTGCACATTTCTGCTCAGCTTCTTCTCAGCTTTGTAATCACAGGAAAGTTACTTAGCTCGTCTCAGCATAGTGTAACACTTAATAGCATGGATCCTACAGCAAGACTGCTTGGATTTAAATCACGGCTCTGCCTCTTATTAGCTATGTGACCTTCACTAAGTCACTAACTTTCTTTGAGCCTCAGTGGCCTCATTTATAAAAGAATAAATAATAGCACCTACTTCCTAAAGGTGTTGTGAAGATTTAAGGAGTTAATATATGTATGGTGCTTAAAAGTGTACCTGATGCACAGTAAGTACTATGTGTTATTTATTAATGTTAATATTATAATTGTTATTAATTTCACAGGGACCATATTAGATTTTACAAAAAAGTCAACACTAAATGCTAATGCCTGTAGAAAGTAAATAAAATCCATTCCCTCTCATAAGGAAAAACTTTCCTCACCCTTTTTTAGGTAAATGACTTTTTTTTCCAACATGCCTTTTACCTTTCTGAGCTTATTTCCTTCCAATTAGTGTACTTAACTTGATGCAATGATCTCTTCCAAAGAGTCAAGGGATCTGCCTTTAAAGGGTCACTTATTTCAGAAACATTAATGCTTTTTGTAGCAAAGAACTTATAAGATTGAAAAGAGATTTACTGAATATGATCCCTACATTAGAGAAACTATTTTTGATGATTATTCTAATATCTGTCCAGTATCAATTTAGCTATAAATTTTACATGCAAAGGTACCATCAAGACAACTATCTGTACAGTCACTGAGAAGGATGCTGAGTGTACCATGACACAAAAATTTGGATAGTAGGAGTTTGTATGCCTTTCTTCTCACTACTGAGAGGTCACACTGTGTCCCTCTGACCAAAACACGTGAATACCTGAGCCACAATGCATTCAGTGTAGAGTATATTCTGTAGACCATAAACAAATCCAAGAAAGTCTTTTTTTTTTTTTCTGATACAGGGTCTCAGTCTGTTGCCCTAGGCTGGAGTGCAGGGGCACAATCATAGTTCAGGAACTCCCAGGCTCGAGCGATCCTTCCGCCTCAGCCTTCCTAGTAGCTGAGATTATAGGCACCAGCCACTATGCTTGGCTAATTTTATTTTTTTAAATTTTTTGTAGAGACAGGGTCTTACTATGTTGTCCAGAATGAAGGTTACTAAATTTTGAAAAGGCATCAGTGTGCTATGGAAAGTCATCCTGAATAGCGCATGTTTCTGCTAACCTAACGCTACACAATTTCAACTGCATAGAAAAGGAAGGTAACAAAGTAAGTCACATTTTACATCTACAAACCCATAAAGGCAAAGAAAACTGCTAATCTTCTAATATTTTTAGAAGAATATGCAGGATTCTTTATTTACAACAAAGTATAATATACTAATCTTCTTGGATTGCCTGAAAAAAGAAAACATTAATTCCTCAGATTAAGACTTAATTCCAGATCCTCTAAAATAAGAAAAAAATGTTTTCAACTATAAAAAGTATAAGATGAATAAAATACAGCTTTTCCCTCCTATATCTGTAATTAACCACACAGGTACTGACAAGGATTTCGAACTTGAGGCGGCCTGCTAAGTAAATCATCAGAACACTTACCTGGATAGTCCTCTGAGTGCCATCAACGTTGACAGACAATAAGGGCAAAGCCAGGTTCCACGTGCTGGTCACATCTAGTTTCGACCCATCAACTTCCACCTGTTGTGACACCAAATAAGACTGTTACCATGAAGAAAGACAAAAAACTGATCTCAAGTTCACTGCTGCATACAAAGCAGCAGCCATTTTAAACAGATGGCTCCCAAACAACCTGTCATGTTTACTGCTCCAGCCATGAAAGACAGGGTCCAACAACAGAGTTTCCCTCGTCATCTCTGGGGAGAGGTGAAGGACCTGTGAACAGCTGCCTCTGGGTACTGAGGTTTCAAGTGATTTCCAGTAAGTAACAAACAGCCTTCTAACTCCAAACCTATCTGGACATGCTACATTTACTGCAATTAGACAAGTAATGCATATAAATTCCAGTGACATTTTGCAACCCACACATCAGGGCTTGCATATAATATCCTCTCCAAGGACCAAGGAAGAACTTTTTCTGTGTTAATTTTAATGAAGGACTATGCACTGTTATCTTAATTAAACAGAAGCTTTAATTAGGCAAAATTCTTTGGTGTTGAATATCAAAAGTCCATTCAAACTTTGGAAAGTTCTGTCATATTTTTTGTCAATCATAAATGACTAATTTTGTCAAGTCGTCATTCATGAAGATACAACAAAAGACCCATACTCTTTCAAAACAGAGATATTAATAAGAGAAAAATTTGATTTCCAAGTAAATAATATAAAAGTAATTGAAATTAAGAAATCAGAGTTAATTTAAAATAAAAAACTACTAGTTTTCTTCCTTTTCACTCACTGATGATTATTCCCTAACTCTTTAATATGAGAGGCTTACAAATATTATTAAAGTCTATAGTAGACAATCTAACAAAGGGATACTTAAGTTTGCTCAAGTTTCAAAATAAACCTGAACCAGAGCCAAGATATATGATCCCTAACAACTTCTCCACTACCACTTAATTCTCTTAAAAGACACTCATTAAAATCGGGTATCAGAGTCCTCACTATTTCCTTTTCTGCTAGACCCATGGGGACAGGTAAGGGGGTGGCAGTAGAGAAAGATTGGTAAAAACATCCTGACAAGTATCAGGTACCCTAACAATATCCAGGCTACAGGTCTGCTCTGGGACTCAGTCTAGGGGAGGCTGAGGCTTCTGGTAAAGCCCAGGACTCAGTTTCCCAGCATTTTGAATACGCTGTGGGGGCTACAGCACAGCACTGATGAAGAGCCTGGATACATGGCCTGAGTATATCACAGTGGGAATCCAGAAGTTTCTATGTAACCCAGTGAGTGACTAGTGAAGGTCTAGACCTGGATGAAGAAAGAGCACATGGTACAGGGGACGCCATGATTGCAGGCAAACATGTACCCATGGGGGATTGGTCCAGGGTCCTCTGTGGATACCAAAATCTGTGGATGCTCAAGTCCCTGATACAAACTGGAACAGTATTTTCCCATAACCTATGCACATCCTCAGGTATATCTTAAATCATCTGAGATTATTTATAATACCTAATACAATGTAAATACTATATAAATAATTGTTCAGTATAGACACAAAATTTTTTCCAAGTATTTTCGATCCACAGTTGGGTGAATCCATGATGCAGAATGCAGGGATATGGAGGGCTGACTACAGCAGGGACCATGGATGGTAGAAGCCTCCTCAATACCTTCAGAGCCCAGAGAGCACAACTTATTACTCAGTGGTTACCAGTCTAGGCCCTTGTAGCGAAGATTTACGAGGACAGCACATGAGTCTGAGTTCTACTCCCCACCACTATCACGAGGCAGACTGACCACCATCCCCAAACGTCCCCCTCCCACACACCCAGATGCCACCTCAGGGAATACGAGAAGAAAACTGACACACTACGCTATCCAAGACTGCTCAAACCAAAAGAGGCCAAGATCCTGTCTAGAGACAAGTTTTTCTTCCCACCGTCCCCTGCTAAAGGTAGAGGGGTTATGAGAGAGATTATTATATGTGATAAAAAAAAGAAGTTACATTCCCTTGCACTTCTGATGGCTAATGAGTACAAACTGGCAACTTCATTATAATGAAGCAAAGAAGCTACCATGACTCCAAATCATAAACTATGAAATATAGCTGCAAATATTAAACGAGGGCAGGGAATGTGCTTACAGCCATCGCATGCCTTCTCAGGCCTCCCTCCGGGGTAATACATAATTCTGAACAAAAGATGTAATGATCCTATTGATGCTATCGTCAGATGAGTAAAATCTTGATGCAAGTATAAGCCATAGGAGAAGCAGAGAATGTCTCTTTGAACCACAGTTTTAACACCGTAGAGAGGTGAGACAGACCGAATTGAAGAATTCTTGTTACTGTGCTGTATCCATTGTTTACATCCAATTATTTAGCCAGGGAGACTGAAAAAGCAGATGTAGAGTGGAGGTAGCATTTCAATAAATGACACTGAGAACCTGACATGAAGAACTACTCTACCCTCTCAATCTCAACAACTAATGGGAAATGATCCTGAGGGCAAAGGAAATAACACAGATTTGGTGAGAGGTAACAAGCCCAAGGACAAGCTGTGGGCTGCACCCTCTCCCCCATTACAACATAACCAATACAGGATCTCTGCATACAATTTGGGAAAAAATTTATAAAGAGAAAAAGGTAAATTAAGAGCATATAACACAAGAACTCCTCAAAGAAACACAGGAAGAGTTCAGATAAATAATTCTCCAAAGTCTCAAAGGCAACCAACCATAGGAAATGTGACCCCTCTTTAAAAAAAAAAGTGAGCTCAAAGAATAAAAACAAAGGTTCAAAGAAGAGATTATACAACAACAGAAGGAAATGAAAATCAAGCTGGTAGAACTCACAAAAAAATGAAGAGAAAAATAACATTATTGAGATAAAAGCCACATTAAGAAGCAACCAAAAATAGAATAATGTGACTAAAAAGAAAGACAAGGACATGGAGAAATCATATAAAACAAAATAGATTAAGACCAACAATATACAACCAATTTAGAGGGAAGACAATAAATAGAGTGGAAGAAGGAGGAGATACAAAGAATACAATTGTCTTCTTCAAAAAGGCTCATAAAGCAAAAATAAATGTACTTGCGAAGACCTAACAGGATAAAACTTTTCAAAATAAATAAAACCTTTAATTTGTAGGTTGATGATGTTTATGGAACTTTAAGGCTAAAGAATAAATTATGGGGGTATTAGGCAGAAATAATGTACAAGAAAGGAAAAAACTCAGGTTAGCCTAATTTCCCAAGAGCAACACTGATAGAGAAGACCACAGAATAACAGGGTCTAAATACTACAAAAAGGAAACGTAGCCCCCCAATTTTATACCCAGCCAAAGTTTCCTTAAAATGTATCACATAAATCTATATTCTGTAGCATGTAAGAGCATTAGTGCCCTTCTTTAAAAATGAGGCAGCTCTATATGTACTGATATGAAACCGTCCCCAAGAAAACACAGACTAGTGTGCACTGTATGCTATCATTTATTAAGGAAAAAAACAACCATATGTGTGTGTTTTAAAATGCATAAAATATGTCTGGACAAATGCGTAAGAGGAACAGAGTGGTTGAGGAACAGGGATGGAAGGGAGGCTTGCTTTCCACCATAAATCCACTTAGACTTTTTGAATTTTGTCCTGTATACATGTATTATATATTAAAAAAAATTTTAAGTGAAGTATAAGTGTGCTGATTTCCTGTTATTATAATATAAAGTCAATAGCTACTTCAGATCTTTCACTACTAGGCACACAATAAATAGTGGTTGTTTTTTAAAACTGCATTTTGATTAAGAGGTAGGTACTCATTTCAGATTCTCTGGATGCAGATTTACTGACTTCATCTACAACACCCAATTTTACAATGTGTTTCAGACAATCTCTCTTCCTCAACTGAAAAAGAGGTTGCTGAACCCACAATGCCAAAGATCTCTGCTAGGTCTTAAATTCTGTGGGTTTTGTGGCTATAAAGCCCTTTTATTTTAGATGTATTTAGATGGTTAATTTCTGATATGGCAGTTTCCAGTATTATGAAGGGATTTTTGTTTTGCTCAAGTGCCTCTGGGGTTAGAAGTTTTTAAGATCTTTCTTTTAACAGGCAATAGAAACTAATAAATTAAGTCAAATTCAGTGTGGGGATAAAAAGAAAAATAGACCAAAAGTGAAGTGACAAATGACATGGTGCCCTGGGGCTCAAGTAAAATCTCACACCTCTGCAGGCAGACAGTATTATCAAAGTGTTCCAGCAGCCTCAAAACACTAGAATATTTTAAATTATGTAAAAACTCTATATTTTTAAAACAATCCAAAGATACAATGCTAGAGGCATTTAGAAACAACTGACCTAAACAAAGATTTTATATTCTGTCCTTACATACACCTAGGACTCAAGTGTACCAAATTTCTATTAATTATAATATTAATGCTGCCCCACACTCTTGGCAGATGACCTCCTCTCTTTCTTTACCAAAATCGAAGCCACAGACATAAGTCCTCCTACTTTCTTGTATCATCAACCATGCTCTTTCCTACACTTGATCTTAGCCAAAAGGCTGATAAGCGATTTGTGATCTTTCCTTTACTTACATCTCCTGCCTTCTCTGCTTCTTAATTAATCCCTTTCACTTCAGTATTTTCCACCTTCCAGTCTACATTGGCTACTTCCCTTCTGCTTCCAAGCATGTAGAGTACTCCCTAGCTACCTATGTCTCTCCTCTTCTCTGGTAGGTTCTGGAACAAGTGCTCCTTAACTGTTTCCTTACCACATGCCTTTCCCCATAACCTTCTATGATCTGGCTACAAAATTGTATTCTGAAAGGTCACAAACCTTCAGCAATTTTTATACTTGCTTCTTTTTTTTCTACACTTGCTTCCTAACTCTCACTATTCTTTACTTCTCAGCAGGAAGGAAGGCCTCTCTGAGGAGGTGATCTTTAAGCTACGATGAGAACAGTGAGTAGGAATTAGTTAAGTGTGCTAGTGGTGAGTGGGAATATTCCAGAAAGAATATCATATGAAAACAAATCCCCGAGACAAGAAAGAGCTTAGCTAGCTCGAAACCAGTGTGCCTGGAACAGAGAAAACAAAGGGAAGAATTGCACCCAAAGAACAGGGAGAGCCATGGGAAACACTAACGGTTCCAACTGGAGAGTGACATCATCCTCTTTATATTTTTAGAAGATCATTCTGGCTACAGCTTGGAGAATGAATTAGATGAAACACAAATAAAAATTATGATGGTCAGGTCTAGAGAAGAGGGACATTCAGAAGTCACAGCCACTGGGAAGGAAAGTGGGAAGTATGAATACTGCGGTGGAGATATGAGAGAGTCACTGAGCAGAAAGGGAAGAGGAAGCTTATCAGAGAAACAACAAAACTGCCCCTTAGTGCTGGGTGCTTAGCTCATGCTAGCAGCATGCGTGTGTTATGATGAGAATTTGCCCGTGGTGTGTGATGTTTGCCAGCAACACTCAGGTGCTTGGACATAGGCATAGAGGAAGTGGGAGGCTTAATTCATCTAAGTCTGGGACCAAAAGAAGAATGAAGGAGTGAAGTAGTGAAGGGCATTCATAAGCCAGTGACTATCATTACAGGCCAGGGAATCTAAGCTGGATAAAGGATATAAAAACAGAGGTGGCATCTATGGAGGGAGAGAAAATACCGGGACTGATGTTATATGGAGGTAGAGAGACAGATCACGGACTAGCTGCTAATCTTCACGTGCAGGGAGAGGGATGCAGGGGAGGAAGCATAAGGGTTGCCAAGAGGAACGTGAGGTAGTGATGAAGATGATGATGTGAGTTTGAAAGAAGCGGTTTACAAGACAGAGCTGAACAGTAGTCTAGGATGACACTGGGAAAAAAACAATCCCACCTCCCTTCTTCGAGGTGCATGCGGTATGAGAAAAAACTACTGCAAGGCTTCAGTTAAGGGAAAGTTAAGTGGTGGAACATTCAAGAAAAGGCTGATACAGGAGAGTCTGCTACAGTCTACTGGTCATAAGAGAGACTCAGAGGGCACAGTGGAAAGGGTTGAGAGGAAGTAGAGAGATGACACAGAAGAGGAGAGGAGATAGATTTAGAAATAACAGAGGACTGGGGAAGCTCTCAAATACTCCAACTTCTCTCCATCTCCACCGTAGCCCAAACCTGGGCCACTGCATCTCTCACCCAGACCACCACAATTCGCCAGCCTCCCCATATACATTCCTCTGTATCTCCAATTGTTTCTCCTCACTATAGCCAGAATAATCTGTGTAAACATGAAACTAATCATTTACAAAAACAGAGTTAAAGGGCAAATAGAGCCAACGTGAGAAATAGCACAGGGAGGTGCTGCCTGCTTTGAGAAGTCTAAACCAAAATGGACAAGGAGCAGACGGTCTTTAGTCTAAGCACATCAGAGTGCCCCTGTGCCCCAATCATTTGAAGATTATAGGCTAATTTGCAGTAATGGCATTATAAATTTGAATTAATCAGGACAAGGGTATGGTAGGTGAAATTCATCTTAACACACTCTATTTTCTGAAAACTTTCCCTCAGCTTAATCAGAGATCAGTTTGATTGAAAATTATTCATAAAAAGAATATATATGATTTAAAAACATGATATCTTTCCTATTTCAAAAAAGCATTTTCTCCCACATTTAATAATCCACCTATAACTTTGTATTCCATTAAAAGTATTTAACATTGCATTGGTAGTACAAATAATGTTGATGTGGAATAGTTTCCATGAGTTGTTTGGAACATTCAATTTTCCTATCTACGTCATCATAAGGGAAAAAGAAAGTACACACCCTAAATTAATTTGACATTTGAGAGAGATTACTTACATCCTTTACCATTAAAACTCAAAAAAACCCACTTCCTCAGAGATACCTCATGACATGGTTAAAATATTATAGCTTCTATTGCAGTAGGCACCTACTAAACATTTTTAAAATTTATTCAACATTAGAAATGTAAAACTTACAAAACAAAACATTTGCCAAAAAATCATTTCCAAAAATAATAAAACTTTGGGAAGATACAGGCTGTAAGAAGTGTTTTTGATTCACTGTATCAGTCGTCTTTTTGTCATACACAAATTCTAAATTCTTTGTCATCAAATAAGGAGATTAGCACTGTGCAGAGTTAAATCTAAAATAAAAATCCAGTTATTCCACTATTTTAAGAAAAGACTTTGATTATATATATATCTTGCTTCTATTTCTGAAAACAATATGAAGGATAAAAAACTGATTTGTTCATCAAGCTATAACTAATTCTCAGAAAGTAATAACTAGTTCCATAGCACAAAGATATAGTCTGATCATTTTAAATATATACCACAGGCTTTAATGGTATATATTTAAAATGATCATATACTGCACAAAATGTGGAAAAAGATCTGCAGTTTTCTGATTTGACTCTTAGGCCAGCAAGGATCCTAGAAATAATACACTCCAACTCAAGCCTCTCCTCCTCCCATCTTACATATAAGAAAATCAAAGAACTAAATAAGTTATGTAATTTATAGGAGCAATTACCTTGAAATACTCCTCAGAGTATTTTACTTAAATCCACATGTTAAAAGTAGCAAATATATTAATAATCTAAATACTAAAATATAGTGCTTGTATATAGTAGATGGTCACTGCATATTTGTACCTTGAAAGAAGACTGTTCTAGCGATAGAGATGTTTATTGGCTCTTTTTAGTTCTTATCTCTTAACTACTACTAACAAAAAATATTATTAAATTATTTATCAAATAGATGAGGTATATCCACACTCCCCATTAATCAAGGAATTTGTATGCCATGCAGTTAATTAAATTGGGATATTACCACCATCTAACATTATTATAGTTCACTAAATTCTATATAAACTGCTATTGGAGATGTAAAACACAAATATACTTTAAAATTCTAAAAGCTGAGATGTTGACAATATGCAGCACATAATTTTTGTCATTTAATAGATCTAATAAATTTGCTAAGCTGCTTATTTCAACACTTATTTCTGAGTAAAACATAACAAAACTCCAACATTTTAATGCTACTATAATAATTAACAATTCTTAATATTTCGGTATGAACTATAATAGTTTTATATCATAATATAATACAAAAAGGGTAGGTTTCCTTTATCTTCCTCTTCTGATTACTAAAATATTTCAAAATATAGTTATGATACCTCCATTGACCTTCCAGAGGGAAATGAGATGGTTCTTTTATGAAAAGAAAAAGATAATTATTTTTCGTAAGTTTGCTCTTTATCACTGTCACCTTGGAAATAGCCTCTTCCCTCCAAAATATATATGTAATGATAAAAACATCAAGAATTAGAATTAATGATGGTGAAGAGCTGTCAATCTGTCACAAAAAATTGTATTTAATATGCATGTGTCATAAATGTAATTAAATATATCTCAAAAGATGTGAATTGCAAAAACAAATTTTAGGTACTGATCTACAATCAGCCGGGTTGACTAGTTTCTGTTTAATTATCGCCTCATTAATTGATCAGTAACAACTTTAATTTCAGTTTTACGGTTTAAAAAATATCCCACATTATTTTGCCCACAGTTTAATTATAGTAGTAGGTTTTTTTGGATCAGTGTGATAAGGTCATTCTCTGCAGATCACACTGTAAATTATATCAGCTTAATGAATAACTCCAGGTAGATGAGATTAGCATAAAGAGCAATTGAAGCTGCCTTTCCCTCCCCTGCCAGACCATGGTGGAACCCTGTGTTTCTAATGCAGTGTTGTCCTCAACAGTCAGAATGCTTGTGTTTGAAAGGTGCCAACAACACTCAATGGGGAAAGGACAGTCTCTTCAATAAATGGTGCAGGGAAAAACTGGATATCCACATGCAGAAGAATGAAACTAGACTCCCACTTCTCACCCTATACAAAAATTAACTCAAAATGCAGAGACTTAAATGTAAGATCCAAAATGACAAAAGTACTAGAAGAAAACGTAGGTGAAACACTTCAGGACATGGGTCTGGGAAAAAATTTTATGAATAAGAGCTCAAAAGCACAGGCAACAAAAGCAAAATTAAACAAATGAGATTATATCAAACTGAAAAGCTTCTGCACAGCAAAGGAAACAATCAACAGAGTGAAAAGAAAACCTACAGAATGGGAAAAAATATTTCCAAACTATTCATATGACAGGAGTCCAGACTATACAAGGAACTGAAATGTCTCAACAGCAAAAAAAAAAAAAAAAAAAAGTGATTTAAAAATAGGCAAATGATCTATACAGACATTTCTCAAAAAAAAGACAAACAAATGGCCAATAAAAAATGCTTACTGTCACTAATCGTGAGGGAAATGCAAATTAAAACCACAATGAGGTATCATCTCACCCCAGTGAGGAAAGCTACTACGAAAAGACAAAAATAATACATGCTGGTGAGGATGTGGAAAAAAGGGAACTCTTATACATCGTTGGTGGGAATGTAAACTAATACAGCCACTCTGAAGAAAAGTATGGAGGTTCCTCAGAAAACTACAAATAGAACTACTGTATGATCCAGCAAACCTACTACTGGGAATTTATCCAAAAGAAAAGAAATCACTATATCAAAGAGATTTCTGTGCCCCCATGTTTACTGCAGCACTATTCACAATAGCCAAGATATGGAATCAACCTAGATGTCCAACAACAGATGAATAATGGATTTTTAAAAATGAGGTATGTACATACAATAGAATACTATTCAGGCATAAAAAGAATGAAATCCCATCATTCGCAGCAACGTGGATAGAACTGGAGCACACACATTATGTTACGTGAAATAAGCCATGAACCAGAAAGTTTAACATTCTTATTTGTGGAAGCTAAAAAAAAAGTTGATCTCATAGAAGTAAAAAGTAGGACAGAGTTCAGTACAGGCTGGGAATGGTAGGGGAAGAGAGGGCTGGGAGAGATTTGTTAAAGGATACAAAATTACAGCTAGATAAGAGGAATAAGTTCTAGTGTTCTATAGCACTCTGCAGGATACTATAGTTAGCAATAATGTATTACATAATTTCAAATAGCTAGAAGGAAGATATCGAACATTCCCAACACAAATGACAAATGCTTGAGATGACAGATATGCTACTTACACTGTTCTCATCACTATACATTATATGTATCCAAACGTTAATATGTATCCCATGAATATGTACGATTATGTGGCAAGTAAAAAAAAAATTTTTTTTTAAGAATGCTTATGTTTGAACCTTAGTTCGACAAGTTACCTAACAGTTCATGTCTCCATTTCTTCATCTACGAGATACACTGAGGGGCTGTGAGGAACAGAGAGTGGTTATGAGGAATACAGTCAAGCCCTTAGAGCCCAATACATAACAAGTCCTCAGTAAATGCTAGTTATTGCTGGTAGTTCAACTTACACTACATAGTCCTCCCACAATAATGATTACTCTAAATCTATTTTTCACCTTTTTCAACATACCTACTTTTGCTGCTCTTCCATTTTCCTTGTTAATACCATTTTTCTTGTTAATACCTCCTCCATTATTTATCCTTTTAATTTAATTTGATTCTTATTAGTATCTCTTTTGCTTTTCATATGTTTTTCACTACCACAGATGTCCCCCAGTAAAATCCCATTACCTAAGCTGGTGGTTCACCACCATGGAACACGTCCATTGTCTAAGAGGGCTATAGGACTTGCACAAAAATATCTAAGTCTTCCCGCTTCCTAAATTCCCATACATTGCAATTGTGACACACTAATTCCTACAAATCTTCCTTTATATTACCTACCTGTGGCTGTTTAGCATTCTAAATCATATCCTTAGACACTCACCATTTCCCCTAATAGTCCATTTCTCCTAGCCAACAATAAATATATTTAATATTCTGGTTTCTTTTTTTTTTTTGAGACAAAGTCTCACTCTGTTGCCCAGGATAGAGTGCCGTGGCGTCAGCCTAGCTCACAGCAACCTCAAACTCCTTAGCTCAAACAATCCGCCCACCTCGGCCTCTCAGAATGCTAGGGTTACAGGCGTGAGCCACTGCGCCCAGCCAATATTCTATTTTCTATGCTCCTATCTACCAAGGATTTTCCAGCAGGTCTGTATTCTTTTCTCAGCTTCTGTGGCCACCAGTGACATTATTCTTAACATGTATAATATTTATGATTATATACTTTTTACATTATGATATCATAACATATTTGATGGTTTTTTATGTATGCATCTTAAAATTTTAGTAGCAAATTTATTCCCAAAAGAATTAGTATATATTTTATGTCCTTAAAACTTTTCGTGGATTACAAATCTAATAACAGAATGCTTTATAAGCATGAACAATAAAACTCCTTTTTTTCACTTTTTCTTTGCTATCATGGTTTATCCCAATTTTTTTTGATAAAGAAGAAATGCAGAAATTGATGCCCCAGATCCACTCATCCCATCTACCCAGTGAATCAGCTAACAATGAGCTATTTACTGTCTCCATTGCATCTCAAGGAAGACCCTGGTTTAAAAAAAAAAAAAAAAAAAAACCTAACTAATCATGGACTTGCCAAGAGTATATACAAGGCAGCTTATCAGCGCTATAAGCCATTGGCATAACCTCACTGGTAAGTAAGGTTAACAGAGTTACCAGTAACTTTTTATGGCTCCTAACAGGAAATAGAAAAACAATATAGTTTCCATTGTTCTCATGAACATCCTGGGGTGTTCCTCCAAGAGGGTGAAGCCCCTTGATTGTATTAGTGCCCTTACAAGAAAAGACACAAGAATTGCTTCCAATCTCTTTGTTCTCTGCCACACCAAACATAGCAAGAAAGATGGCCACCTGCAAACCAGGAAGTGGGCCCTCACCAGACACCAGATCTGCCAGCGCCTCGACCTTGGGCTTCCCAGCCTACAAGACTGGAGAAATAAATAACTGTTTAAGCCACTCAGTCTACGTCATATTTGTTACAGTAGCCCAAATTGACTAGGACGCTTTGCTAGTTTTGAAGATTATAAGACCAGTTAATTTTTAGAGTGTCCCTCAGTTTGGGAAAATGTTTCCTCATGGTTTACCCACTTTTAGCAGGAATACCCCAGAAGTGATGTGCTTTCTTCAGCATCAAATCAGAAGACACACAATGTCAATCTGTCCCATTACCAGTGAGGTTACTTTGTCATTGAGATGGTTTCTGCCAAGTTTGTCCATTGTACCGTTAAGCCCTAAGCAAATACTAATACATCTAAACCTGATTCTATCTACTTATAAAAAATGATAACTTCACATATACCTCTGATTCCAACCAATCCAACACCACAAGGTTTACTTTAGCCTTTTCCCATTCTATATTTGCAACTTCCTTCAAAAACAGTGAGAAACTGTCTCCCATCATCCACTTAACTAACAAGTTTGCTACTTTTTTCTTTCTCAATTTGTCTGACATACACACACATCTCCTACCTTAAATATATTTCATAGAAAGTCAAATAGTATACATTATAGAAAAAGAATATGACAGGGCTTTAACAAGCAAAGGTCAACTGATTTGACACTGATGCGAAATCTAAAAAGAAGGTTTCTCTTTGGGAGAAAAAAGAACAGTGTACTAGATAATAAGTAAACACAGGTTTGGAAATTGACAGAACTTCCGCAACTCGACACACTTAAAAAAAAAAAAAAGAGCATCAAATTATAGGTTTGCAGTATCTGCTATAAAATATTCCAGAAAAAAAAAAGTGGTAAGCAAGGGGAGGTATAGAAGAACAGTACAGTGCTCATCATCCTAGTCTCTCAATTTTGTGTATACTCTTAAAATTTTCCATGTTAAAAGGTTAAAGAAAATAAATCATTAGGTCAGGTCAATGATTTGGAGAGTCGTGTTTGGTACCAAAGAATTCCAGTTCATATTGTAAGTTAATTAGCAAGCCAATTTGGCCATAGGGAGAAATGAGTTTACTGAGTCATATCATAAGTAGGGATGATGAAAATGACTAAAAGATATGCCATTCACCAAGTGTTGTTGCTTGGCCCCATTCCCTCTGCTATTGTTGACATCTCTCTAGTCTATCTCCTCAAATTCTGTTATCAACTACTATGGCAAATACAAACTCTTTTCCTTCCAATTTATTTTACTACTGGCAACCCCATGTAACTAGAAAACCTTCCCAAAGCTCTATTGCCAATCTGCTACAGTTCTATTCACTTCCATCAACCAGTTAAAAGTGTGGCTTTAATGCATCTTATAAGTTTTCTCAGCTGAAAATCCTTCTTGGCTTCTGGTTGCTTAATAAATAAAAATTTAACTTCTCCACATGGTCCTCCAGGTCTTCTGTACTAATGGTCTCAATCTAGCAACTTATCATTTTTATTTTTCTTCCTCCTTTCTCTTACATCCAGCAAATATGCACAGGCACTCTATTCTGAACTTTATTCCTACTATTTCCTAACCTTAGACTAGCCAATTCAGCCTAACAGAATTCCGGCATCCATCCTTTGTTACCTGCTACGCATGCTTTTTATTTCATTAAGTTTGCTCTTGTCTTTCGGCTTCAACCTCCCCGAACCTACCAGTACCACCCCTTGTCCTCTGCTAAATGGAATGAGGTCTTTCCTCGCCTTAAATTTCTGTAATATTTTGTATCTCTACGTACTTATCAAATTATGCCTTATATTACCATCATTACTATATTAATCTCAACACCTCCCAATTAAACTGGAAGGTCATGAGAGTGGGCTAGCATTGTTCCTTCATGATCCTCATGAAGAGCTTAGCACAGACCTCTGATCTTGATAAATACGGACTGTATTAGAATAAAAATTATCTAATCAAGTCAGATCAAAAATCTAACTTTTATCTTTATGATTATAGGATTACTGAAAAGCTACAAAAGCTATGTTTTAAACTAAAATGTCATAACATAAAATTGACACAAGCATAATTACTCACTTTCATACTCAATGGATGCTTTCCAGATTAAGTGGTTTTTACCTTAGATCTACTGACAACATCGTTCTATTCTGAAACTCCCCAAGATGGCTTTGGGAACACTGATAAAGTAACTTTTTTTTTTTTTGAGACAAAGTCTCACTGTGTTGCCCGGGCTAGAGTGCCGTGGCGTCATCCTAGCTCACAGCAACCTCAAACTCCTGGGCTCAAGCGATCCTCCTGCCTCAGCCTCCTGAGTAGCTGGGACTACAGGCATGCGCCACCATGCCCGGCTAATTTTTTCTATGTATTTTTAGTTGTCCAATTAATTTCTTTCTAATTTTAGTAGAGACGGGGTCTCGCTCTTGCTCAGCCTGGTTTCGAACTCCTAAACTCAAACAATCCACCCGCCTCGGCTTCCCAGAGAGCTAGGATTACAGGCATGAACCACCACGCCTCGCCTGATAAAGTAACTTTTAAGTCAAAATATTTTTGCTTGTAATATCTTGTAAAGTGTTGACAACACTTGTATTTAAAAATCCATATATACTTACGATAGCAGATTACAGTGAGTCCAACTACAGAAAGGACTCCATTAAGCCCATTTAAAATACAAAATCTACATAGGATCTACACAGAGATAAACATCCCATCACCCACCCACATGTACACATCCAAGCATACTTAACATAGCTCATTTAAAGAAAGGCAGGCAATAAAAAAAAAATTCTAAAACAAATTAAAAAATATGACTTAAAATTCTATACCATTTCTAGGGTTTCACTTTCATGTCCAAAAAATAATCTAGTCAAGTTGTCAGATAAATCCCTCTGATTCTGTGAACAAACTAAGACTATTATATTATTTATAAAACTGTGCTCCCAAACTGAAAGGAAAATAAGCCTGGCACTTTGCCAGGAGTCTTGAAAAAGAGTGTGGCTCATATATATCAGTTTTGGTAGCAGTTACCAGAAAGAATATACAGAGCATGGCCAAAGTGATAGCTAACAAGCAAAGGAATGAACGGAAAACGACTGGGAATAGTTCAAGAAATTAATGAGCAAACTGTATTCATTTTTGAAGACTTCCTGAGATACAATTTTTTAAGAAATGGAATCATTTTTATTGTTTAATTCCTTAGAAAGCTATGAGAAATCTAAACTATTTTAATCAATGCTACTTTGAAATAAGGATCCACTCAAATCAATTCTCAGGATAGGCCAAGACCATGGAAAAAGAAGCAAGAGTCTGAAAAATTATCTTCATTTTTCTACCACTCATTAGCCAAATGTCAACATTTTGAACACATTCTAAAAAGTTTAACATTATTTGATTGTCATAAAACTCAAGGGGAACTTGGATCAACAGCAGTGTATAAAATGTACATTAACTATTCATCTAGATAATAACCAGCAGACAGAAAAAAACAGGTTCCAGAAACTGTTTTCAGCCCTTAACTTTCAAGCTGAAGTCTTCAGCAAGCATCTCTCCTGAGTTACCTCTTTGCAAACACAAAACTTTAACTGAAGGGAACAATGGCATCATCACAGCTCACTGAAGCCTCAAACCGCTGGGCTCAAGCAATCCTCCTGCCTCAGCCTCCTGAGTATCTGTGACTACAGGTGCACGCCACCATGCCTGGCTAATTTTTCTGTTTTTTGTAGAGAGTTGGTTTTGTTATATTGCCCAGGCTGGTCTTGAATTCATGGCCTCAAGCAATCCTCCAGCCTTGGCCTCCCAAAGTGCTGGGATTACAGGTATAAACCACTGTGCCCAGACTCAACTCTATTTTTTAACACAGGCAATTTTAAATTATTCTTCCACAGGGGGGTGAAAAAATAAAAAACACATAGAAATATCTACATATGAAAACATAGGCTAAACCTCTTCTAACTCACCTTGAGAAAAGCATTTTCTTTTTGCAAAGTACTTCTACAGAAGTAAAATACATCACTACCTCTAGCAAAAAGGCCTGAGGATCAATCACTACACAACATCCAAAATTATTTCTTAACACTTCTGTGAGGATGAAACGTGGTCTGCATATAGTCAGAACAGAACAAATACTCATCCCAGTGACTACAATTTCCAACCTAAGAGTCATTCCTTTCAATTAAGGCATAGTCTTTAGAAAGCTATTAAAATCCACACTGCCT
This sequence comes from Propithecus coquereli, assembly GCF_000956105.1. Lineage (NCBI taxonomy): Eukaryota > Metazoa > Chordata > Mammalia > Primates > Indriidae > Propithecus > Propithecus coquereli. The sequence continues at coordinate 2,479,965 of NW_012146301.1, read as the reverse complement.
AGAAATTAACTCATTTGTACATGAGCACACGGATTAGTTTATCAGTTATGTAGTTCTCACCTTAGATGGGTAACTTTTGATAAAAGGGACTGAGGTAGGGTGGGGAAAGCAGATCTTGGGAAAGAACTGACAAGTACAGAAAACCTTACAACAGCAGGGGGTAAGTCACCAGGCATATTAAACAAACAACCTTTCTGATCTGGAAAATTGCAAACATATATACAAACAGAAAGACTAGCTTAATGAACCCCTATATACACATCCTTTAAATTCAAAACTTACCCACTCAAATCTTTGTTTCATCTTTATCCCACTGATTCACTCACTTGCTCCAAGACAATTAAGAAGCAAGTCCCAGGCTTCTTTTTGTTTCATCCATAAATTCTATGAATACTTTTATTAAGTTTAGCTTAAACTCCTATGACATGCATGAAGCTTTTGGCAGCAAACTACTCAAATAAATTAATTCAATATTCAGTAATAATAGTTGTCTCCTTTTTATTCCACATATATACAGTACTTTGCTTTCTTTGAGCACTGCGGGTTGGGAGGCGGGAGGTGGGAGGTGGGAGATGAGGGGAGTAGGCAATAGAGCAGAGAGCTGTAAAAGGTTACCTGAAAAACAATCAGTAATCACATACACTGCATATAATGCTTTCTACAACTTCTATTCATTGAAGGATGAGGTCAGAATAAAGTGTTCCTGTTAGTCTGGGTCATAAAAGTAATTCAAGATGCATATAAAAATGCTTATTACCATTCAAGTTCTCTAAACCCATTCAACCATTCAGCCCTTTGCTTTCTGATAAGACTGCCAACAACTATGCCAATTAGTGTCAATTGCGATGTTAGATTTTGTAACATCTGCACCTGCCTACCAGTTAGTTTAGTGGGCAGAAAGAAGTGACTGATGGTTACAAGTTCCAGAAATACTCACCCCTGTTTCTGCGTTAACATTTGCAAGTCTATAAATTTGCCAATTGGCTTTTTAAAAATATATATTTTTGAAAATTAATTCTTATTTCTTCTCTTTGGAAGGAAGTGAGGGACAAGTTTAATCGTTATATTGTAAACTAAAAAAAAAAAAAAATAGTAATAATTTTTTTAACCCAAAGTTTTATAACTAAGAAAAATCTAATCTATAAGAAATTTAGTGAATTGTATATTTAGTTCGAAAAAATATAATAAATTGAAATAATATTTAAAATTTAGCAAATGCTAAATTATGCATTTTATTTAAACACATGACTAATCTAAAAAACCACTAATTTATATTTTGAGATGTTTTCCCATTTTAGAACAAGATTTTAACTAAAATTTCTCTTTTATAATATACAAATAAAAGCACATATAAATAAGCAAAGTATGTTTGACATGGAAGAAATCACAAACACCTGAAATTTGATTACATATCTTCATGTTAAGTATTTTATCTTTCTTTATTCCAAATAATTGTTCACAATTAAAAAGCATACAATACTTTGAAATATCCAGAACAAAATACAACAATTTTTAATTTATTCTCAGACCAAAATGCTTCATTTGGGTTATTATAATTAATAGTATTTTTTAAAATTTCATAACTGAAGCAAATTGCATATCTCTCATGAAAGCCATTGGAAGTAATATAGTGGTTAAAGATAGGCATACTAAAGAGAAATAAAAATTGCATGTCAATATCTAAAAGTATGGGAGATATATATAATGTAGCACATTCTATCCAGTGTCATTACTTAAATCACTACTTTTTCCCAATAATCCATTCTCCAGCTCTAGCAAGTAGAATAAATGGTAACTTTACCTGCCAAATTTGGCACAAAAAAGGACAAGCAACTTCATTAACAGAACAATGCTTTCAATATGATTTTTTCCCTTTTCCATCCAGTGCCAAATAGTAGAACAATTCAAATCAAGAAATCTAAGCAAAATTACCTCCTCTTGTTTAAGTTTTACATGCTTGAATAAGCAAATGATATATACAGAATGCTAGCAACAATATCCTCCCAGTAAGAGTATTTTTTTTTTTTGTATTGCAGCTTAATTATAAGCTGGAATGTAATATACTCAACCAAGAATGAAATACCTCCTCATTGAGGTATAATTCTCAGTGTGTGGTATGGTATGCATATATGATCATGTAAAACTCAATGGAATAAGTTAAACCTAAAACTTTAAACTTTTGGTTAAAACATCAATTAATGTACCTAAACCAGTGGTGTGGTATGGAATGAAACAGAACAAACCTTTCTTAAGTGTTTGATAAGTTAAACTAATGGAAACAACATCCACTATCAGAAACCTCACCAATTATTATACTACCTACTCTCTCACTTGGTGTTTTTAAGTATCTGGCTATAAATGAAATCAAATTCTTCTAAGCCTTATTTCAAATCTGATCACAAAAACAATTAGAATAACTCTTCTATTAATCACGCTGAACTTGAATGTTGAGAGAGATACATTTAAGGCAGTTCTCAAGTCATCAACACTAGATTTTCAATACTAACTTAAGAACTTTTTGTCCAATTGGGTGAATTTGGTAGCTACTCATAAATATGTCTGTGGTTATTTACAATACAGGTTTGTGCTACATTTAATCATTTGGTTTCCTTCCTCTTGTTCCACATGATAGCCAGACATCACGAAAAGGAACACAGTCAGCAGCTTTTATAAAAAACCAAGTGATAAAATGAGGCAATATCAATACAAACCCATCACCATGCTGCCATGATAAATGTGGCCAAAAGCAAATACAGCCACACAGAGCCATGGCCAAAGTCATTTGCACCAAATTTGTGTGTTTTAAAATTTCAAGCAATGTCTATTTTTTAAAGGTTTAAACAGTTAGAAAACAACACATTTTATGTTATTTCCCCCCTTAGAAATAAAAATACCTTAAAAAACACTGAATCGAAACAAATTTTAATAGTAGTAATATCCAGATTATGAATGCTCTTTGGCTTTTTTCCAGCTGTCAACATTTTGTTTCTTGTTTACAGAAATAAGTCTAAATCAGAGAAAGGGAACACACACTGAGGGCTTAACATCAATTGGGTATTTTAATACATATTACATTCATTGAATTCTTGAAACAATCCTAGGATGGAGACGTTATTAACCACGTTTTATAGATGACAAATCGGAGCCTCAGAGAAATGGCTCAAGGTTCCACAGCTAGCAAAGTAGCACATCCAAACCCAAGTTGATCTGATTACACCTCAACCCAGGCAATTTAGATATTAATATTTGTTGGTTAGTTCATCCAGAGGGAAAACACAACAGCAAGGATCAATATTTTACTGCAAAGAATGGCCACTCTAATAATCAATGTGGTAAATCCATGATGTCTAGAGTTTATAACAGATGCTCAGTAGAGTGTCCATGGATAAGAGACTTTAAATGGAGAAGGGACAAATCTCCCAAAGAGTAGGGTCCAGTCAGCCATACACCTTAACAGTGTAGGTGCGCCCTATAGTGGAGGGAGGAGGAACTGCAGGCTCATTCAGGTTTTCCAACCACAGCAGGGTCCTGGCTGCAGAAAGGGGGAGTGGAAGGGGACATCTGTGATGGGTTCGCCAGCCTCACTGGACAAAATTTCCTAGAGTCAATCACCAGGACATGAAGATTACCACTACAACTACTTTCTAGATATTCTGTTGTAGCTTCAAAAAGGGCTTCATAAAGTAAATGAATATCATTCTAACAAAGAATATTAGAATCTTAAAATATTAATCAGTACTGACAAGTCTTGCCAGTGTATGTTAGTGCATTTTATTTTTAGTTGTATTTTTAAAACTTTCCATGAATTTTTCATGCAATGGAAATGAACTGCTTGCAAAGTAAAAGCTATTTTTTATTCTTTTAAAAAGCAAAATGTCTTAAAACTACAAATTAAAAAAAAAAAAAGCAAAATGTCTACATTTAATGAGGAAGCAAAATAGTTTCTGGAGTGCCTATTACATGCCAGCCACTGTACTAATGTTATATACATTCTCATTTGATTTTTAAAAAACCCCGGAGAATATTATCTCTATTTTATAGATGAGGAAAACTAAGGCTCGGAAAAGTAGTTTCAGGATTGGTATTTAAACTCAAGCCCATTTGCCTCATGGCTCTTATGATTTCCTCTATGTCACCGTTTATATAAACACTACTGCTGCAGTGGCTCAGAGAGCTTAAGTAACTTTTTCAAAGTTACACAAGTGACAAATGAAAGAGGTTTCTCAGTCTTCGAAGACTGTTGTTTTCAGTACAATGTTATGTTATTGTTTCTCTACGACCCCCTTAACTAACCCCAAACTAAATCTTGTAGGTAAATGCTGATGGTAGGTAGGTTGATTTTTATAAACTGAAGATAATGAAAGAAGAATATGATTGCATCTTTCCCTATATCCAAAATGGTTTATGTTTCTTTTTTAGAAGACTGTCCAGTTTGCATAACAGAAAATGTGATCACTGTGATATGTTACTTACTAATCTCAACTACTAGAAATAGGGTTCCCTAACAAGTTGTCTTGCCAATCGATATAAAATATAATTCTCAACTATTCTGCCCTTCGAGATTTTATATTTCTGCCAAGATTTTTAGAGCATTTACAAGAAATAAAAACATTGTGAAATCATATAACGCTGTACTAAAGGAGAACCACTAAAATGAATACCTTAAATAAATCACACCCATAATTTTTTAAATTATTTAATTTATATAAATGTAATAAAATATTCCTGAGCCATGTCCATAATTCTAATACCAAGAATTCCACAAAATATCCACAAGTCATAAAAAATATCCACATAATCAAGAACATAGGGATTGATACCCAACTATATAGTGGCCCCTTTAATGATATCTCTTTCAGACTTATTGCTATCATTGCTCAAAATATTTTTTTAAAAACTTTTTCTGACTTTGTTGACCATTTTTAATATCTTCAATGGTAGTATATCTCTGACCAACAAGTTTTAGAAACTGTCACAGTTATGTAGTGCTGAGTCTGGTGAAGAGGATGGGAAATATCAGTTATGGCTAAGAAGGCAGAAATATAAGCCTGAGATTCTACAGACTCTCGGATATTGAAACAAGACACCAAAAGAATTTGTGGGATATACAATACTTTGTCTTTTTCAGTGTGATCTGTGGCTTTGGAATAATTTTAAGCTTGAATAGTCTAAATTAACTTTACCTTTCCTTAAAGGCACAGAATAATGAGAAGTTTAAAATTTGCTTTTACGATTTTTATACAAATCAGGATGTTAGAGCCAAGAAATTTTTAGATACGCAAACCTGTGCCCATGAGTGAACAGCCCCCAAAACCCCTGAAGCATTTCACCCTACACACAATGGATGAACAGGATTCTGGGAGAGATCACAACCCCCTGAAATGTAATTAGAATTGTGGGCACAGAAGATAAAAGCTGCCTTGATGATGGAGCATGCCAGACCCTAGACACACTAACTGGAAAGAGAAGAAAGCATTATTTTTAGGGTAAATTCAAGGAGTTATTCTAATGAAATGTGAAGGTTTAGAGATAATTTAAAAAATATTAGTAGGGTAAATTTTTTAAAAACATAATTTTACAATGAAGAATATATTTTCATTCTTTCAACATATTTGTTGAAAAGCATACCATGACCCATGTACTGTAGGCAAAGTGAATCAAAACACAATTACTATTTGAGTTATGGCAACCCTTGGGAGTTGATTCACTTTGTTTTTGTGGTTAATAAAAGCTTCTGAAACAACCACCCCATTATCATATTTAGTTACCGGTTTTTTACCTTATATTGGCATTCACATTTTACGATTAGGGAATTAATTCACAAGTTTATGCCATATTTTTGGCTCATGCCTCACTTAAGCAAAATATGCAAACACACAGCTGCTGTAATAGTCTGACAGAGATCTATTCTACAGATCTCTGACTGCCACCAATAACCAGCACTGATACAAAAGGAACCTTGGTGAAGAAAGCTATGTTTTCTTAATAATAACAGTTGTATAAACATAAGGTCTTCTCAGTTAAAGGGAAACCAACATCAAAAAGCAGTAAAACATAGAACCCTAAACCCCTCTTTCTTTGAAGAAACTCGTTTGAAGCGAGGTGTTTCTAGTTATGGGTGAATGAAATGAGAATTCAGCTGCAACAAACGGACATCCAGTCCTATGAAGGACTAATTAAATCCATCTGAGAAGCTGCATCTCAAACTGCCTCACACATTTCAAAGGAAAGCACTCGACTGCTTTTTGCGAAGACATCAAAACATTCAGTCACAGCTGACGCACATCGAGGCTCTACAACAATGTTATTTTTATGGACTACAAAGCTCCATGAAAGTAATGTTAAGAGTTTACAAACTATTGCAATTTCACTTAAATTCAGAGTTAACGCACATTTTTAATTATCATTATTTGAAATTTCTTTCTAGCCCCAAACTCTACAAGACCTCAGAAACAAAAACAGATGCATATTATTTAAACTGTTTCATATATTTGTTGAGTAGAAGTGGTTAAAAAATTAATAAAAGAATTAGTCATGGTTGCAGCACTGTTAACTTTTTTCTGATACATAAAACCAGGATTTTGATGTTCAGTTAAGACTCTTCAGTAGTTAATAAAAGCCAGCAGGAGCTGAAAACTTTAAAACCTTGGTTTGACAGAAATATTCCATTTAACAGCCATTATTTGGACTATGAAGTGGTAGAAGAAAGTTATATTCAGAATCTGGAATATTATCCCAACAGAATAAAGTTATATTAATGTCTATCCTTCTAAGTCTTTCTAACTTTCTATAATTGGTTATGGTGAGCTCATATAATCACATTGGGAAATCACAATTTTTGCTTAAAGAACACTATTAGATGTGACAGTAGGTGACAGGCTCCCTAAATAAGAGAAATTCAACACTTCAACATTTTTTTTCAAAATATATAGAGATCAAACTAATACCACCTGCCTGGTTGCTGACATTTAGAGCCATCGGCAGAGCCCAGGATGCTGGCTTTTCTGGGTGTGTCACTCAGCTTTCCAATCCATTGAAATGTGTTCTCTCCTGTTAAATAAGGAGTTGGCCTAGGGGAGCCAAATTTCTGTAACTTTTAAAATCTGTTACTCTTTTCTTCAAATGTGAATTCATGAAAACACACTAAAAAGATTCTGTTTGGAATCCAACTTATCAGTCACTCACATGATGGAAACATGCTATCCGCTCACTTCTCTGCTATCTCCTCTGTCCCACTAAAATTTCGGGTATTCCATGACAGTTTGGTAAATTAATTCCAACTCAAAAGATTTCAGTTCAGAGGAAATTCTGTAGCAGAGAATAAATTTCTGGCAACAAATACACACTGCTATATTACTGACAGAGAAAAACACTGTGATAAAGAGTTAACAGATTTTTTTTCTCTAAATACTGACATTATTATCTATTTTAAAATATTGTCTGGAATTGGACACTCAAGAATTCACATTCAGTAATAGGAATTACTCACAAATGGGGCTGATCTCAGTATTATTAATAAAAAGTGCCAGCTGCAGAAAAAGTATACACATTCAATTCATATGGGTACCAATTATAGCACTAGACATACTAATAAAGTATAAAAATTAGAATAGCTGAATGAAAATCGAATTTAAGATGCCTTACTATTAACAGAATCAAAACAATAAAGCCTGATATACTCTACTAACATATCTGGATTGCATGGTTTAAAATTTATTCAATATCAATATTATTAATCATTTGTAACTAAATTAGTATGTAACATATATAAAAAAGGTCAGTTGTAAAAGCTATTAGAAGCTTGGGAAGAGCACTCTACAGTGATGGGGTTCAGGACAAGCTACCCCAAAATGTGCACCTTGGCATACAGAATATTTAAGTCAAAGAAACTTGAGAAATGCAGATGCAAAAAGGACTCTCTGACTTTACCCTGAAGCAGGTCATAAAATCCTCATGTGAGAGGCGCCCTCCCTATACCTTGAGGAAAGGAGCATCCTTATCTCCAAGAAGGGGGGGATGCCCAGAGGAATCTGAATGAACAGGCTTTGCTAACTCTCCCCCAACTTACTACTCTGATCTCACACCCCTTTTTGTCCTATCATACTTTTCTGACTCTCTGCTCTTCCCCCATCAAATCTAGCATACAAACCACTCAGGTTTGACCACTTCTTTGGGTCTTCCCTATTTCCTTATGAAGGCTCTCATGTCAGTAAAACTTACATTAAATAAACTTGTATGTTTTCCCCTTGTTAATTTGCCTTCGGTTTCAGGGGCCTCAGCCGAGAACTTCAAAGGGTAGAAGGAAAAGATATCTGTCCTCACTTACAACAGGCTACAGAAAAAAATTTACACAGGCAGATAATATATTTTTGAATGGGCCAGTTGCTCTCCTGTTGCAAAAATATGCCATATTAATACTATTCCATCTTTCTCACATGAAGCCATTACACTGTGCTCTGCAGTTTCTACTGTTGATTAATTTATTGGTATCTTTCGAAGTGTTGATTTTTATCTATGTCCAAATATAATATTAATTTGAGTTTGCTTTAATAGTTATCTTTTTCTAATTGGATAATTGAAACAAATCAGCTTGAATATAATGTTGCCTAAATTTGTCTTTTAAGAGGTTGAAATCACATTGTTCTTGGTGGAGGGCAAATGTCTCTTAAATTTCTTTTGTTGTTGCTTTAAAAAAAACCCTTTATATTAACATTTTGCTGTGTTTTCTGTCTTTTCCTTTTACAGAGTCTGAGGAAATCTAAAATACTGTAAGTGTATATTAATCAAACCCTTTTTGTATCCTAAAATAATTTTAGCAAGTAAATATTTTATAAATTTAAACATTTTTCACCTTGTACTCAAAAACGATTAGATAACATTCCATAAAAATGCACTTTGCATTGATAAAGTTAGAATATAACATTTATCAGAACAGTTAACCACTCAAGTTCAACTGAACTAATAACTTCATTGAAAATTTAATGAAATACAAAATTTAAAAAAATACACTTTTTCAACATAAAGATTTTCAAAACTTTCAACCAAAATATGCAACATATATTTATCCTGCACCTAATCTACTGTAAAAATGTTTTGTTTTCTCAAAAGCACACAACTAGCACACTAAACAACTTTCTTTTCAATTGAAATGAATGTTTTTCGTCTCCATTGGCATCTTTCAAGGTGATGGTTAGAGCTGTTCTCCTCCATGAGGACATGGGGTAGGATGACACCTCCCACCTCCTGGAAGTGGGACAGTCACATGATCTGCTTCTCCAGTGGAACTGGAGAGGAAGGATGCTCAGAAGTGACTGGAAAAGCTTACAGGCTTAACTACATGTTTGTCCTATTATCTACTACAAGAAAGGCCAGAAAACATTAAGTTTTGATCTAGTAACTAGAACAATATATCTGATGCCAATCAAAAATTTAAGTTTTAAATCTCAGTTTGTTGTATTAATGAATAAAAAGCAAGAATTGTTTTCCTTTTAATGACACTACTTACAATGACTGCATAGTTTTAATTATGCTCAAATATTCACATGTAAATTCTATTTGAATGACCTTTCAATTTGGAAATGAATGGAGAAGGTTTACAATTTGATATTTGGAATTACATTTCCTAGGTGCTAAATTTATGATAACTAAAATCATTATTTTCTTTAATCATAATAAATTACACTGGCAAACATACTGGCTGAATTCTGATAACTCATTATGCAATTAGTTAAGCGTATATAAAGGGCAATTGCCAATGCAGATTTCCCTGCATTTTTTGGAGGTAACATTCTAATTTAAGACTTTTCATGACCACTACGAAGTGGTTTTTGAACCTCTTCTCTCTTCCCTTCCTCTTTCTCTTCCTTCCTTTCACCTTTCAACAACTATTTCCTGAGAAGTACAAAGGGTGTGATAGGGAACAAGACTAGATCCTTACCCTTACAAAGCTTATATTTTAGTGTGAAGAGACTAAAATTAAACAAGTGGACAAAGAAATAAACAAGAGAACGCAAGTGTATGATAAGTGCAATGATGGAAATAAACACTGTGAAATGACAGCCACTGACTAAAGGGTCACTTTAAGAGCCCAAAGCTGATCCTGCTTCCCTATATGAAAACAATGAAGACAAAACAAAACAATGCCAACAACTCAAAAACCCTTTTAAATTATCAGAATTAGTGACTAAAACAATTTGATTAGATATTAAATATTAATATAAGTTTACTAATTCATGACAATGACCAAAGTATATATTCTATTAATTCTCACAAAATATCAATTTGAACACAATTTAGATTTTTTTAAAAAATCTGTCAATCAATAGTATTCTCTAGAACAGCAGTCCCCAACCATTTGGCACCAGGTACTGGTTTCATGGAAGACAATTTTTCCACAGACATGGGATGGGAGGTATGGTTTCAGAATGATTCAAGCACATTACATTTATTGTGCACTTTATTTCTATTATTATATTGTAATATATAATGAAATAATTATACAACTCACAATAATGCAGAATCACTGGGAGCCCTGAGCTTGTTGTCCTGCAACTAGACAGTCCCATCTGAGGGTGATGGGAGACAGTGACTGATCTGACAGGAGGTGGAGCTCAGGCGGTGATGCGAGCAATGGGGAATGGCTGTAAATATAGATGAAGCTTTGTTCAGTCACCACTCACCTCCTGCTGTGCAGCCTGGTTCCTAACAGGCCACAGACCAGTCCCAATCCACGGCCCAGGGATTGGGGACTGTAGCCCTAGAACATACTATAAACAAAATAGAATGAAATCAAAACCCATGTCTTATAAGATCCTCCAGGTCCTGCCCACCTACCTCCATCACTGGTAACTCCCCACCTCTTCTCCCCATGCCTTCCTCCGGGCACACAGAGCTACCCTGTGCCACCTAACCACATGGGTTGATGCACTATCAACTCCTGATCTATAACTTCAAATGGATGTTTCAGTTAGCCTGGCTCTTCTCCTGTGTTTAAGTCAATCCTCCTCCCAACATCAACAACCACCATTTCAAATCTATTCCATGTGCCACAACCTACTCCTCCTCAGTCTCACCTCCCCTCATACCACACAGAAAACCCAGCAGCCAGCATAGGAGGATAAATCACCAACTTTTCCTTCATCTCCATCTTTGTCTTCTTCCGTTCAGATAAAAATGAAACAGAGAACCTTCTAGTTCTGCTTTTTTTCTCACCCCTTAATCCCTTCAAATATTCCCTTCTTTTGGCACCTATTATCAGTATTTAAGAATGCTTAAATTTATTTCACCTTTAAAAAGTCAATCCCAGGCTAGGCATGGTGGTTCATGCCTGTAATCCCAGCACTTTGGGAGGTCAAGGTGAGAGGACCACTTGAGGCCAGGAGTTCCAGACCAGCATGGGCAACATAGCGAGACCTCATCTCCATATTAAAAAAAAAAAAAAAAAGCCAATCCCCCCTCAATACTGTGGCCTACTGCAACCACCATGCTCACTTCCTTTCCTTTCTTAGAAGTCATTTGCTCTACTTGTCCAAATATCTCAAAATCTCAACTCACTATGAGTTCATTTCTAGCCCCAATACATCACTGGAATTGCTCAGTTATTTTTGTTAAATACAATAGACACATCTCAGTCTTCTTTTTTTTTAAAAATGTGACCTCAACATTCTCTGGCATGACTGACCTCTTCATCTTCTTAAAACAGTCTCTTGCTTTAAATTATGAGATAACACAAATCTCTGGGTTTTTTGAAGCAATCTCTTTCATTGCTCCTTTTCAGTATCCTTTGCTGATTCTTCCTCCTCTGCCCATCCCTTAAATCTTCAGTACACCTCAGGGTTTCGTCGTTCTTGGTCTTCTTCTCCACTTTCTCCTCAACTCAGCCCCTCACTCAACTGCCATTTACAACCACGGAGAACAAATCTCTACCCAGACTCTCCCTGGGCCACAGAACCTCATATGCAATGACTCAGTAAACATCTCCACTTGTATATCTCACAGATCCGTTCAACAACGTGTCTGAAATTATCCCATTTCCTAATTTCCTTTGGGCACCACATTTCAGCAAATGGCACTATCATCTAATCAGCTGCCCAAGTAGACATATCCTTAACTTCTCTTTCCCGCCATCCTCATCTTAAATCATAAGGTTGTTATGAGACAGCTTATAGTGTGGATGTGTGAGCAGAGGAACCGGAAGTGGATTCCTGGGTCTGAATCACTGCTCTACCATTAGCTGTGTAGCTTTAGGAAAAGTAGTTAAACTCTCTGAGCTTCAGTTTCCTTATACTTTATATGGGACCAGTAATAGTATTTATGCCTTCTAGGACTGGCGTAGGGATTAAAGTAGATCATACATGTTGGTTATAATTGTTATTAAATAACACATTGCATGTGATCACTTAGCACAGTGCTTGACACATACTAAATGTGCAATATTAGCTAGTATTATTACTGCTCCATAAGTGCTGGTTTTACCAGCAATCTCCACGTCCAGCTGATGTTAAATCTTAAATCTCTCATATCGATCCATTTTTCTCTGTTGCCTAAATATCCACAGCTAAAGCTTTCATCTCCCACCTGCACAACTGCCCCAGCAGCCTTCTAGCAGGTCCCCTCGGTCCAGTCTTGCCTCTCCCAACCTATTCTCCACCACATAGACAGAGCACTCTTGTGAACAGGCAACTCTGTCAACTTCCTGCGGGAAGGCCCTCTTCACTGCCCTCCAGACACACGAGACTGTGTTCACACGGCCGACACACACACTCAGGCTTCTGCTTGTTCCACTGTGGTCACTCCTGCACGTCTCACCTCTCCTGACCCCCTCCCTGTCTGCCACCAGGTCCCCCTACTTCAAGCTTTCCATGCTCTGGTCATACCCAACTTCTCTCAATGCTTCAGACACATCACACCCACTCTTAGTTCTCATTCTACTTTTCGTATATGCCTTCAAAACACTGAGCCCCTCCTCCAGCCCCTTTTAGGTCTTGGCTTGGCCAGTATTCCCTTCCTAAGCCTCCCCAGTCACCTCCACAGCCAGGTCCAGGGCTGCCCCAAGTGTTTGCCATGCCACCCTCTCTGTCACCACTCACTTGTCCTCCTTTACTGATACAGCCTTTGTCCTCGTCAACCTCAACAGATGACATCTGAGGACTCAGATTTATCATGGCTCTTGGTTACTGTTGGTTCTCCATGACCTGAATCTTAGGAGGTCCTCAATAAACAACTAAATGATCAATGCATAGTGTTATAAATATATGAAAACTCTTCTAATGGCTTAGTCCCTCAGCAAAGGCATTTTAACAGATGGCTTCACTGCTCATTTTATTTATAAGTTTGAAGGGACAATAATATCATACGAAAATGAATTTTAAATCTTTTAATACTTTTTTGGTAGAAATTTGACCAGTGTCCATAGCAAGCTACTAGACTACTACAGATATTTCATAAAAGCTATAAAATTGAACTGAACTAAAGCTGAATATCTGGTGTCAGCATTGAAAGTTTCATTCTAAAAAAAATTCTTCAGAAAGTGACTGAATCCAGGGGATAATACTAAAAAAAAAAAATCACTTGAAGTCTTAATTACAGTATTGGTCAACTCTAATATAACAAATACCATTTAGTGTTTTTCATTTCCAAAGTAACTCAATTTTATAACATTTTTGCTCTTACTCCCATAACAAGTTACTTGACTCTTGAGCACAACATGACTGAGTCAGTCAAGAAGGTACAGGTGCAGCTATGCACCCAATTAGACAAGCAATTTTCCAGATTACATGGGAGGGATCCTCAAATTTTCGTGAAAATTCAGTCCTATGGTTCAAAAGCAGAGTTTGATACCTGCTGAACAAGGCTGCATTTAAAAAGTAAACAGATCAAGCTGTGCAAGGTTACTCTTCAGACTTGATTTTTCTACAACCTTGTTTATCTGACCCCCTCCCATCAGGTGTCAAGCTGATTTGAATGAGTTTGCCTTGAAAGGATATTCTTTAGCTTGGGGTAAGCAAGTCACATTGCTACAGCAAGTTACCTTTGGATCTTCTTCCCTAAACGAAAAGTAGAGAGAATCATCCCATTTTCTAAAACAGCCCAGTGATGTTTTATGGCCAATGAAATTACTATGAATTCTGGGACCCTAAGCAAAACTTCTGGAGTGAGCTTTCACTACCTTTTACTATTACCAAAACACCTAACTCTTCTATATACATAGTAATCTCTCTCGGTAGTTTACGTACCTAAAGAAAGAAGAACAGGAAGCTGCTGGAGGAACCATCAAAACCTGCTCTAATTGAACTTTCTTACTCTAACCCATGTCACATCCTTCTTTGTTTTTTCCAATTTCTTAATTCTCATTAGATAAACCTCTAAGCATAGTCTATTAAGTGATCTCCAGCAACTACGTTCAAGTTGGAAGTGCTAGCCAAAGAAGTTTCGGTAATTGCATTTTGTGTACTTACACCTGTAGGACCAGAGCTCTCTATTTTATGAGCCAGCTTCTCATCTGATTGCTTCCCTGGACGGCCAAGTCACTGCAGAAGATTCTAGGCAGGTAATTAAAACTCCATTATTTCAATAGTCCTACATCTTCTAGACCCTTCCACTGCAGAACTTTGAAACTTGAAAAAAAAAAAAAAGGTAATACACATATAGGGTTCAAAATTCAAAAAATACTAAAGAGATACGGTATAAGGCATGTATCTTTCTCACTTGTCATGGAATCAGCCACCCGGCTCCTCAAAAGCAACCATGATTCCCAGTTTCCTGTGGCTCCTTCTGAACATAATCTATGCATATAACCCTCTTTTTTACACCAAGGAATGTACTTTGCTTTTGTCACTTAATAAAGCAGCACATAGAAAATGTTCACAACCTTTCGAATGGCTGCACAGTATTTCAGTGTTGTGGATGTACCATTTTTCTTTATCCCAGTTTGATAAGAATGTTGGTTGTTTCTAGTCTTCTGCTATTAAAAACAATACTGCCATGAACTTTTTTTTTTTTGAGACAGGGTCTAACTCTTTGTCTGGGTAGAGTGCAGCGACATCATCATAGCTCACTACAGCCTCAAACTCCTGGGCTCAAGTAATCCTCCTGCCTCACCCTCCTGAGTAGCTGGGCCTACAGGCTCATGCCACAATGCCCAGCTAATTAAAAAAAAAATTTTTTTTTTTTTATAGAGATGGGACTTGCCACGTTGCTCAGGCTGATCTCAAACTCCTGGCTTCAACTGATCCATCTTGGCCTCCCAAATTGCTAGGATTACAAAGCATGAACCACTGCACTGACCCCCATAAACATTCTTGTACATATTCTACATGTGGACATAACTTATAGTATAAATTCATTTTGTCAAATTGCTCTCTATGGAGGTTGTATCAATTTATACTCCCACCAATAATGTATGAGCGTATTTTTCTACAATCCTATAAAATCAGAGAATTATCAAATGTTTCATCTCTGCCAAAATGTACATAGAAAATGTTATCTCATAATTTTAACTTGAATTTCTCTGTATAGTACAGCACTTTTTAAAATATGTGCAGGAGCCATTTATATCTCCTTTACTATAAACTGAACATTTTCTACCTGGATTGTTGGTCATTCTCCTATTGATTTTTATAAGAGTTCTTTATATATGAAAGACATTCCCCTTTTGGGACTAAAATGAGTTGCAAACTTTCCTCTGGTTTGTTGGCTTTATTTATGATAGTTTTATATTCTTTGCAGAAAAATTTCACATTTTTTTCAGCATTACTTTGACATATTTTCCCAGTAATTTTTTTCTCAAATGGAAAAATAATTTTATCAAGAAAACAAATGTTCTTGCCTGAGAGAATTTCATGTTTATGCAATAGTATGTTTTTCTTTTAAAAAATACATTAACAAAAAATAATATATTTTCCTTGAATAAAATTTTTTTTGCTGCTTTGTTTAGTATACCTCTTACAGCTAGAAGGAAAAAGTCTAAGTGAAAAAGTTACCTAATAAGAGAAGTAACTTATATGATCATAACATTTAATTTTTGTCAAAAGAAAAACAAATGGAAAAAGCTTTAAATATAAAATATCATATAGCTTCAAAAAACTTACCTCAAATTTCTATCATTTGTCATGTATTATAAGTCAATTTTATAAATAGGATTACAGTCCTTTATTATAAACTCCTAATGAATGGTACTGTAGTATTCTTTATAAAATACTACTATAAAAATGTTCTTTTCTTTTTCTATCTGCCTCCTGTGCACTTAAGCCATAGATAATTTTTTAACAAAAAGCCTATGGTAAGTACAAATGTAATAGTTAACTTATCTTGTTTGCTGATGTCCTTTTCATGTTCAAGAATAAAAGCCTACTCCAAAAACTGACAATAGAGGCAGAAGTATAGATATAATAATAATCTATTTCTTCTAGGAAGGGTGTTTGAAAATTAATTCTTTAAAAGAACAACCATGATTCTTATCACATCCTTATAAAAAACCCAGTAATTGTATGATTTAGTGTTACTTTCTACTCTATAAATGGGATAAAAGGCACAGAGATTATAATGTAAAATGCAGGTGTAAACTCTTAGTGAAGACACATTTAAGATTCTTTCTTTCTTTCTTTCTTTCTTTCTTTCTTTCTTTCTTTCTTTTTTTAATGTATATAGGGTCTCACTCTGTCTCCCAGGCTAGAGTGCAATAGCATGATCATAGCTCACTACAGCCTCAAACTCCTGGGCTCAAGTGATCTTCTCACCTCAGCCTCCTGGCATAGCTGGGACTACAAGAGTACATCACCATGCTCAGCTGATTTTTGTGTTTTGTATTATTTTTGTTTTTTTTTTTAAGAGATGGAGTCTCTATGTTGCCCAGGCCGGTTTTGAACTCCTGGCCTCAAGTGATCCTCCTGCCTTGGCCTCCCAAAGTACTGGGATTACAGGCACATGTTACTACACCCAGCTAATTTTTAAATTTTTTTTTTTTTTTAGAGATGGGGTCTAGCTGTGTTGTCCAGGCTGGTGTCTCAAACTGCTGGGCTGAAGCGATCTTCCTGCCTCAGCCTCCTGAATAGCTGGGACTATAGGTGTGTGCCACCATACCTGACTAATTTTTTTTTTTTTTTTACTTTTTATAAAGACAGGGTCTGGTTATGTTGCCCAAGCTGGTCTCAAACTCCTGGCCTCAAGGAATCCTCCTGCCTTGGCCTCCCAAAGTGCTATGATTATAGGCTGGGCCACTGCACCCAGCCAAGATTCTTTATATTAATACCTAAGAACATAAAAAAACTGTTACTTTGTGTATAAGATTATTTATTGGTATATATTGTAAGTTTATTCAATTCTTCACTTTTACGAAAATGTTACACAAAAATACATAAACAGCTTTACTTAAAATCAAATTTTCAAAGTACTCTTTAAATATCAAAAGAAACTGTGGTGGAATGTTTTCTTAGTCAAGAAATCTACAAGAAAATATATAGTAGTAGAACAAAGGGGAAAAGACGGGTTATGTCAGAGAAAGAAAACTTCAAACAATATATATATAATTATTTCTTATTATGCATCCATATGTAGTTATTATTTTTTATTCTTATGTTCATCACCATATTCTTTCTTTGAGAAGAAAAATATAGGGTGTAATTTGAATGACATGAATACTACAAAACATTTCCCTCCCTCCACCACGGGCATCTACAGATGAGACAATTTTGCATCAACCTAAAAGGACATTATTAAGAAGACAAAATGAAAGCACTAACTATTTTAGACACAAAATCTTACCTATCTCAAATTTTACATTACTCTCAAAAATTTTTACCTACTTGGATAAAACTGTAAAAATCATTGCTAAAAGTCATTCTTTTGAATTTTAACACCAATTTGAAAAATACATTCAGGTAATAAGATTCTAAAAATGCTTTCTAAACAGCTACTCTAAGGAGGCTATCTGGAGGAGAAATAGTATGTACATTTTGTGATTTATTCACATCCTTGTGATGCTTCCAAAGATTCCTATCAATGGTATGACTTGAGCTGTTACTTCCAGCACATCACAAAGAAAATTCCTTTTATCTTATGACAAAACTATTCTGGTTAGAAATAAATCTGTGCTTCCTTGTATTAACAATGATTTATCCAGAGTCTAGCTAAAGTTCCACGACTGTGCTGCCATCTCACTGAACCTCAGTTCTCAAACTCATCTGTGAACTGGAACAAGTAACATCTACCTGTAAGTGTTACTACAAAGACTTAGTGAGATGATGTCTGTGAAGTGCTTACCTCAGTGCCTGGGACAAGGCAAAAAAAAAAAAATTTCAGTAAATGAAGACCTACGTCATCAGTTGCATCATCAAAATACCTTTGAATAGGCTAAAATAACTATCAAAAGCCGTAATGCAACTAGAGAGACAGAGAAACTTTCACTTTATTGTTTGTAGAAAATGAGTAATAGTAAAACTAAAAAAGTATATTATTTGAAAAGAAATTAAAGTTATTATATATGGGAGATGTCTCTGAATTTTTAACAAACTCTGCTCTCCCCCAAGCTACCACATTCCAATGTTTTTCCTCATCTACATATACAATGATCTGAGGCAAGTTGCAGCTTATATACAGTAAAAAACATGTTCTAAGTTGTCACTCATTAGTCATCTCTCCCGAGTGGAACTTCTTTCATCTTCCCCCCAGCTCTTTTCCTTTCCCCAGGCAGCTGAGTGCTTTCTTCTTTCTTTCTCATGGATTTAACCAGGTGGAGGCACCTCTATTAAGGCATTTATTACCGTATTTTAATTACTTCCAACTCTGCCTTACTGTTTACCACCATAAATACAGACTGTCTACATGGATGGATATCTCCAAGGCCAACTGCCTTTAATTCATCTTTTTTTCCCAACAAAATATTACGTTTATATTAGCAATTTGTCATTGCTTCCTTGGGATATATAATTCTAGAAGTAGAATTAGTGGACTAGAGAATATGAATGTTTTTAAAGGTCTCTAACGAATGTTATCAAATTACTTTGCAGAAATATTAGACAAATATATATTTCCATTTAATTCATCTTTGAGTTGCTGACATCTAGGCCAGCAACTATTATTTGGAAGAATTATTTTCTATTTTTAAAAGGTAAAATATATCTACCACAGTATATACATAAACACTTATTTAAATATTCAAGATTAAATACTAATGACACAATTGAGCCAGGGTTCTGAATAACCAGGATGTTTTCCTTCTGAGGAAATGCCAGACTGTTTTCCAAAGTGACTGCACAACTTTACATTACAACCAACAACCTATCACGGTTCCAACTTCTCCACATCTTTGTCAACACTGGTTCTTACCTAACTTTTTTATTACAGCCATCCTAATGGGTGCAAAAGACTATCTTATTGTAGTTTTGATTTGCATTTCCCTGATGTCTTATGATGCAGAGCATCTCTGTATGTGCTTATTGGCTATTGTATACATTCTTTGAAGAAATGTCTGTTCAGATTCTTTGCTCATTTTAAAAGTTGGTTGTCTTTTTATGTTAAATTGTAAGTGTTCTTTATGCATTTTAAACACAAGTGCTTTGCTGGATATATGATTTGCAAATATTTTTCCTGTTCAGTGGTTTGTCTTCAATTTCTTATCAGTGTCCTTTGAAGTAAACATTTTAATTTTGATGAAGCCCAATTTATCTAGTTTTACTCTTGTTGCTTGTGCTTTTGGTGTTATATCCAAGAAAGCATTCCCACATGCAAGGTCACAAAGACATTTTAGCTCTTACATTTAGGTTTTTGATCCATTTTGGGTTAATTTTTGAATATTAACACAATATGAGGTAGAGGTCCAACTTCATTCTTTTACATACGGATACCCAGGTGTTCCAACACTATTTTTTGAATAGACTATTCTTTCCCTTGTTGATTTATTTTGGCACCTTTGTCAAAAATCAGTTTGCCATATATTGCTGAGTTTATTTCTAGATTCTCAACTCTTTTCTATTGATATACATTTGGCTACCTTTTTACAAGTACCACACTATCTTTGATTACAAGATAACTGTAATCTTTGAGTGCAGTTTTGTAGTAAGGTCTGAAAGGTGGAAATGTGAGGTGTCCTCTTTTTTTTTCAAGATTGTTTTGGTTATTCTAGGTCCCTTAGGTTTCCACATAAATTTTAGGATCAGCTTGTCAATTTCTCATACAACTATAGCTTAGACTCTGGTAAGAAATAAGTTGTATCTTTAGACTAATTTAGGAAGTAGTGCCATCTTAATATTAAGTCTTTCAATTCACAAATACATTATGAGAACCTTTTCATTTTTTTGGATTTTCCTTAATTTCTTTTTTCAAAGGTTTATAGTTTTCACAACACAAATTTTATATTTCTTTTGTTAAATTTATTTCTAAGTATTTTATTCTTTTGATTCTGTGTTAATGGAATTGTTTTTTCAATTTGGTTTTGGGATTGTTCATTGCAAGTGAATAGAAATACAATTGATTTGTGCATACTTATATTGTATCCTGCACCCTTGCTGAACTCATTTATTAGTTAATAGTTTCTTAATTGACTCCTTAGGATTTCCTATATATAACAGCTCGTCTTCTGAAGATAGAGATTTTTACAATTCTCACTAATTATGTTGGTTTGCTGGGGAGTAGGTCCACCGATCTCCTTGCATTGCCATTCTGGAATGGATCTCTGCCATTTAACTTGTAATATAAATTTTATCAATATATGACTTACTTGAAATTGGGAGGATGAAAAGCATCTGATTCTAATATGAACTGCAGCAATATTTTATGCTAATCTAAAAGGTTTTTATCTTTCTGTAAGAAGCAAAAAAATTAAATCTCTTTTAGAATAAACTAAAAAAATAGCCTTAAAAAACATAAAAAATTATGTTTGTTGACTATACTAAATGTTATTTTTCTTCACTTAGATTTTCCTTTTTAACCATTAAAATAAACATTACATTAGTATACCAAAATTCAAAAGTCTAAGGATTCTGGTTATTCTTAAGTAGTAGTTTACAAGGTCTTTACAAAAATTTCTATCACTGATTCACTGTAACAACAGATATCTAATTTATATCTAACAACATATATAACTGCTTGCTAGTTTACTAGTTAACATGAAACATCAGGCAAAACTTTTTTTTTTTTTAAGTGCATGTACAATGCTCATTTTTTCATCACTGGGAAGACCAAATTTGCAAGCTAATTTTCTTATATATCAGGACTACTCTGACATTTTTCTTTTTTTTTT
>NW_012146301.1:2391460-2458434 GCF_000956105.1 Propithecus coquereli | reverse complement strand
CCCGCCTCGGCCTCCCAGAGTGCTAGGATTACAGGCGTGAGCCACCGCGCCCGGCCTGACATTTTTCTTTGAAGTGAATTACCTTCAAAATGAATTTAGTTCTTCATCATCTTTAACATAATCATAATAACTGCATTGATCTTTTCATTTATCATAAACTATTTTTTTTTTTTTTTTTGAGATTAGGTCTTGCTATGTTGCCCAGACTCAAGCAATCCTCCCCGCTCAGACATCCCAGTAGCTGGGACTACAGACACGTACCACTGTACCCAGCCATCAATTATTTTTACCAGTTTTGAGCTACACTGGATAAAATAGAAATCGAAAACACTTTGGGAATCCAGATGTGAATCATGAAAATAATTATAATTAAGAATCAGTTTGTTTTTGATACTTTTGGGTTTATCATCTTGATAAGCTGAATAATATTTCTATTTTGTGTTCAGCAAGTTTTATTCTTAATTCTGCTATTCATTCTGATAGCTGTATTCACAATAATCAGAATTAAGACCTAAAACACATGAAGTATTTCACTTTTACTAACTCTTAACTTTTATTTCTACCATGTTTTCTTCATTTCCCAGATTTTCCATTCTTCCTACTCTTTAATTTTTCATTGTAAATACTAGTTTGAATTGCTTTGTGTATTTTTTAATTGTGGTAAAATACACGTAACATAAAATTTACCATCTTAACCATTTTTAAGTGTACAGTTCAGTGATATTAAACACATTCAGATTTTTGCACTACTATCACCACCATCAACCTCCGGAACTCCTTTTATCTTACAAAACTGAAACTCTGTACCATTAAAATAATAACTCCTCATTCCCCCTCCTCCCAGCACATGGCAACCATCATTCTATTTTCTGTCTATGTAAGTGTGACTACTCTAGGAACTTCATATGGGTGGAATCATGCAGTTTTTGTCCTTTTGTGACTAGTTTGTTTCACCTAGCATATTGTCCTCAAGGTTCATCTATGTTATAGCATGTGTCAGGATTTCCTACCTTTCTAAGGTTGAATAATATTTCACTGTGTGTATATACCACATTTTCTTTAACCCTTCATCCACCGGTGGACACCTGGGTTGTTTCTATCTTTTGGCTATTGTGAATAATGCACTAGGAACATGGATGTGAAAGTATCTGTTCAAGGTCCTGTTCAATTTTTTTGTATATATACCCAGACATGGAATTAATAAATCATATGAAAATTCTACTTTTAAATTTTTGAGGAACCCCCATACTATTTTTCCACCGTTGCTGCACCATTTTACATTCACACCAATAGCGCGAGGGTTTCAACTTCTCTACATTCTCACCAATATTTACTTTCTATTTGATAGTAGCCATTCAAATAGTAGGAGGTGGTATCTCATTGTGGGTTTAATTAGCATTTCCCTAAAGATTATTGATATTGGCCGGGCGTGGTGGCTCACGCCTGTAATCCTAGCGCTCTGGGAGGCCGAGGCGGGTGGATTGAGCTCAGGAGTTCGAGACCAGCCTGAGCAAGAGCGAGACCCCGTCTCTACTAAAAATAGAAATAAATTAGCTGGACAACTAAAAATATGTATATAAAAAATTAGCCGGGCATGGTGGTGCATGCGTGTAGTCCCAGCTACTCGGGAGGCTGAGGCAGGAGGATCACTTGAGCCCAGGAGTTTGAGGTTGCTGTGAGCTAGGCTGATGCCACTGCACTCTAGCCAGGTCAACAGAGTGAAACTCTGTCTCAAAAAAAAAAAAAAAAGATTACTGATATTGAGTATTTTTTCATGTGCTTTTTGGCCATTTGTATATCTTCTTTGGAGAAATGTCTATTCAAGTCGTTCGCCCATTTTTAATTATGTTTATCTACCTATTTTTTGGCTATTGAATTATAGGAATTCTTTATATGTTCTGAATATTAACTCCTTATCAGATATATGTTAATAATTTGCAAGTATTTTTCCCATTCTGTCAGTTGCCTTTTCACTCTGTTGATTGCGTCCTTTGATGCACAGAAGTGTTTAATTTTTATGTAGTCCAATTTATTTTTTGTTTTGTTGTCTGTGTTTTGGTGTGCCACATCCAAGAAACCAATGCCAAATCCAGTATCATGAAGCTTTCCCCCTATGTTTTCTTCTAAGAATTTTGTAGCGTTAGCTCTTATATTTAGGTCTTTGGTCTATTTTGAGTTAGTTTTCTATATAGAGTAAGGTAAGAATCCAAAATCATTCACTTGCATGTGGACATCCAGTTTTCCTCACATCATATATAGAAAAGGCTATCTTTTCCCCATTGAATGTTCTTGGCACTCTTATCAAAAATCATTTGACCAGATACACAAGGGCTTATTGTGGGCTCTCTATTCTAGTCCACTGGTCTGTCTTTAAGCTGTACCCACTGTTTTGCAAACTTTGGCTTTGTAAGGGATTTAAGATGAGGAGGTGTGAGACCTTCACCTTTGTTCTTCTATTTCAAGATTGTTTTGACTATTCGGGACCCCTTGAGATTCCATATGAATTTTAGGATGAATTTATTTCTGCAAAAAATGTCACTGGGATTTTGATAGAGATGGCATTGAACCTGTAGGTCACTTTGGGTAGTACTGACATCTTAACCATATTAAGTCTTCTAATCCCTGACACAAGATGCCTTTCCATTTATTTGTGTTGCCTTCAATTTCTTTCAGCATACAAGTCTTTTGCCTCCTAGGTTAAATGTAGTCCTAAGTATTTTATTCTTTTTGATGCTACTGTAAATGAAATTGTTTTTGCTTTGTATACTTTTAAAATGTACATAAATGGTTCCATTTATTATGTATATTTTTACAACTTTCTTTTTTACCATTGTTGTGTTACATGCATATATACTGAAAGTGTAACATGTACAAAAAGGACATATAGCATCTTCAGGACAGATGCCACCTCTAGGGAGGAAGAGAGCAGAATGGGGTGATGTAAGAGAGAACTTAACTTTACCTATATATTGTTTTTTCTTTCTTAACAGGACATCTGCATAGACAATCTAAGCATTTGCTGTACTTTACTAATTAGAAATATCTTTAAAATTTAAACTTCTAAAAATTAAATTAATTAATTAAATTAATGAAATTAAAATTAAAGAGCTCTGAAAACGTGGGGTACCTGAAATTTTTTCTGTGGGCTAAATACTTTGCTTGTACTATCTCTGAAGTAATTAACCCAGACCTAGACTGTCGCCTTTAGGCTAATTTTTTTCTCGAGGTGGCAGTGGGTGATCTCGGAAACCAAACAATCATAGTTCTCCCCTCTATGAACCTAAAAGCAGATAATAGTGTCACACTTTTGACATATTAATACCAATGAGCCTTTACTTACCCCACACTGTTCAACCTGCCTCCTTTCGTAATACTGATGTCAAATGAAAGTAGCTCAACTCAAATATGCCTTGGAAAAAGGGCCACACTATCATGAGAACACACTTTTCATTAGACTACTGATGTCTCTGATAATAGCTAAGCCAATAAATATAGGAGGTAGTTTTTTATATTATATATTAAGGTGGCTATTTTCCAGGAAAGTTTTTAATGTACTAATTTAGATGTGTGTGTTTTTTTGTTTTTTTTGAGGCAGAGTTTCACTCTTTTGCCCGGCCTAGAGTGCTGTGGCATCATCCTAGCTCACAGCAACCTCAAACTCCTGGGCTCGAGCGATCCTCCTGCCTCAGCCTCCCGAGTAGGTGAGACTGCAGGCACGCGCCACCATGCCCGGCTAATTTTTTCTGTTTTTAGTTGTTTGGCCAATTTCTTTCTATTTTTAGTAGAGATGGGGTCTCGCTCTTGCTCAGGCTGGTTTCGAACTCCTGAGCTCAAACAATCCACCCGCCTCAGCCTCCCAGAGAGCTAGGATTACAGGCGTCAGCCACTGCGCCCGGCCTTAGATGTGTTTTAAAGCAGCCCTGTTTTCCTCATAAGCTAAAAAGTGAAGCTAGAGATAATTTTACACAAAAAAAAATTTAAAAGACACCACATATGCACTCAGGTCAGGGGTCTCTAGTTTTCCAATATGGAATCTAAAATAAGCATAAAGAAGTAACAGTTCTAAGAGGTAATAAGGGCAGTTTTCTTATTAAGGCAAGGCATTGCTTAGAAAAACATTGTATCAGAATATCAGATTACAGTAAGTCTTCAGTGGTGACTCAATACAGAAATAAAAATTATGCTAAAGTCTACATTTCTGTAAAGTTAACCCTCCCTCAGGGAAGTGCTACATCATAATAGCAATACTCTTTACTACTCACTTCGTATAATTTGCTACTCAACCTGATGTATAGTTAAGTGTCTACTTATAAAGCTAATTTTTTAAAGTGATAATATAGATAGGAGAAATATAGAAAATCACAAAACATTATCACAAAATATATCATGAGACAATGGTTTAACACCATCTCAGCTTTCATTTAAGACAAGCTTTAGCAATTTTGACGTATACGAAGAGTCACAAAATGTAAAGAAAACCAAGAAGACTACCCTTAATTCATGAATTAATATAATGTATTTGTGAGTCTGACTACCACACAAGAATGTCAGCTTCTCCAGGGTGACAGCCTAGCACTTATCTAGCGCATAGCAGGCATGCAGTAAGCATTTACTGAATAAATTAATTCTCAACTTATAGTATTCTCTCACTGAAATCAAGAAATTGCCGTATCTTACTCCTTAGCCCTCACTAGTTTTTATTTACTGAAATTATTTTCATTTTCATACTGTTTCAATCTTCTGATAAAAAGTCATTTGTTTCCCCACAATAAAACGACATTTCAATGCAACTTAGCCATGAGAAGAGAAATGTAAAATAAATGTAAACGTAGTATTCACTATACTAACTATAAAGCAGCTTCCTTGGCTTCAGGCTGAAAATAAAGCACACAAGTTAAAATAGCAACTTTCAATGGTATTGGAATCTCAAATCACAGATTTTAAACATATCATTCATACTACAGTATAAACACTGAAATCTTATTGTAACATTGTTCACTGTGGACCAGACTTCAAACTAAGGAAGCTCTGTCATGGATACTGTCCCAGGGGTTTAAGTTCTTCAAAACAAAAAGAATGTCACCGTAAGGTAAACTTAGCCTCAAGAATGTCTCAAAACACGAAATCTGAAGATAATGTTATATGAAGCTTCAGATTACTTGTTTTAAAAGAATGGTTATCTACCACAGCTATCATATGTTTGGAATTATAATTAAAGATGCTCTTCTCTGTAACAAAGGCAATAGTATTACTTCCCAGTAACATAAAAGAAAATGGAATCGGATATCAGGAAGTGAGTTTAGAATGTGGCTAAATCTAGAAATGTATTGTCTAATTAGCATAAGAGGACAAAAATTCTCATTTATATTCAGCTTTCTAAAGAAGATGAAACAAATATGTGGCAATGCTATAAATTCAAAAGATAAGAGTCATTGAACAGGTTAAAAATGGTTTTAAATATTCATAGATAATTTCAAGATTACCAAGAAAATAAAGAAATAAAACTCACAGAGAACGTTGATCCACTGTTTGATGCTACAACAGTATGAACTTCATCATGCAATTTTATTGAGAGCTCCCAGTTAGCCATGTCTGGTTTAATAATAGGCACTCTGAAGTAGAAAGAAAAGAAAAAGAGTTAATCATTTTAATAATTTTATATTACTTTCGCAAAAAAAAACCCCTAATTTTCTTTTGATATTAAAGTATGCAGAGTAAAACTACCAAAAATGTATTTCGGAACATTTGATTTTAAAAGGTTCTATCCTTGGAAAAGCTTTCAGAGTTAAACTACAGAGGTTTTTAAAAACATATACACCAAAGACAATAGCAGTCATTCTGGCCTAACTGTAGTACTATCATCTATTCTATGAATTTGAGTTGCTTAATTGTGACAGTCCTTCGCAAATTAAACTTCCCTAAGCAATATTAATTTTTTTCAATATTTAGTTACTGTTCAAGATGTTTTCTTAAAAAAGGACAATAAAATAAACTATGCCATGCCTTAAATTTCAGAGACTATGGATTACTGAGTCAGCATGATTTGGCCTAGAGAATTATTTTGGTTTTATTTTGTTTTTCATAGTTTAAAAGCCTAAAAATATATTAAAGAATGGACCTCCATGCATTATTATATTTGTAAAATATTATAGAATGCTCTTCATAATGTCAATTAGAAAAAAAAACTGTCTTAGTAGTTGTTTAGGATATAACTTTTTTTGGTAAAAAGCTATACTTCTTTTATTTGCTATTACTAAAAATTTATAAACTTTTAAAAACTGATTTAAAAATTACTCACATACCCCCTTAACATACTCTCATATAACAGGACAACAATATCATAAGTTTGTTAAAACAAAGCACAGCCCCCCCCACACACACCTAAATGACTTATGAGTCCAACAAATACTAAGTGCTTGGCGCTAAGTTTTGGGGCACCAAAGAGAAATAAGCCATGATTCTCATCTTGGAACTTACTATGTCTTTTCTAACCATGGTTTTCCCATTACCCAAAATCAAAAAAAGGATTCCATATCTCTGAATGATGCTAGTCTTATACGGGTGTTTTCTTGCAAGTGATCAGTATTACATGGTTCAGAAAAACTAGGTCAAGCAGCCAGAGAAAAAATTTTTAGAATACAAGTATGTTTCTTACGATTTTTTAAAGTAACAAAATTTAATGATTTCAGAATTAATCTAAGTACTGAATGTTTACATAGTTTATACTTGTGAAGTAATACTTATTAAGCACTAAACATTAGCATTTTGTAGTATCCAGGCTCTGGATTAAGCCACAGTTCTGAAAAAATGCTGCTGCAAGTCATGTTTTCATTTAAAGCCACCAAAGTTCAAAAGAATTCTCTCTGTATTCACTAAAAAAAAAAAAAAAAAAAAAAAAACCATAAAAACTATGATTCTAATCAAATCACTTCTAGTTACAATGTCTAATGGATGATGATTGATAATCTGAGTGAGTATTTGTATTTGGCTCATCTCTTCTTGACCTGTTTTCTGAAAATGAGGACATGTTTTAAATACTATATAAGCAAAAATAAAGAAAAGTAAAAAAATGCATCAATAGAAAAGCACACTGTACACAAAGGCCTGGAAGATTCTCTTTTGGCAATTTGAAGAGGGTTTCAGAGAACAGAGTTTCACACAGGAGAGTCTGAAGTGGGGGGCAGTAAGGGGGACAAGACACAGGAGGGAGAGAAGGAGGGGAGGAGGAGGAAGAGGTATGAGCAGAAAGGAGGCAGGGAAGAGTGCTTCTGCGCCAACTCTTCCTCTCTTGTAGCACCTATATCCCACAGGGCATTCATGTATTTGTCTCCTTTTTGGCCTATGAGCGCCTACAAGACCAAGATCATTCCTTACTTTTGTAACCCCAGCTTCTAGCACAGGTTGGGGAGAAAGAGATGAGGGCCAAGGAGAAAAGAACGTGAGGAGCATCTACTCTGTGTGGAGCACAGTAGCACGGCTGAACCACCCAGGGGAGAGAACAGGAGCTGATAGATGACAGAGCAGGATCGTGATCCCTGGGCTCCTAGACACTCCCTGGTGTGCGTGGACAGGGTCCCTCGCTCACTACACTTGACTTTGCTTATCTGCACGTGGGGTCAATGCCCCAAACTCGCAGGGGTATTGTGATCGCAGAAGGAGACTGTGTAGCCTGGCTTTCTTACATCTCTGCTTCCCTTGAGAATTGTGCCCCTCCCCTGCTCATGATGGTTTTATGGTTTTCTACTTTACACCAAGTTAAATCTTAATTAACCTAACTAGTGTTTACAGCCCTTAAAAGTAAGGCCCCACTCTTTGTATGCAATTTTGTTTCTGTTCATTCTCTGACTCATCTATCTGATTGGGCCAGACCCTTAAGCCAAGCTAACAGGAGGCAGAGAACAAGGCACAGTGGTTATGAACTCAGGCCCTGGTGACCCAGAGGTTGGTACAAACTCTTAAGCAAATTGTGGAAGTCTTAGTTCCCTTATGCATCAAATTAAGATAATAATAGTATCTGTATTCATAGGGATGTACTGAGGATTAAATTAAATAGGGCATGTAAATGTTAACTTTTATCATCATGATGGTCCCAGCTCTAGGTCTATACTCCTATTTCCCTCCAGAACTGCAACCTCCTCCTTGAAGGAAACTTCGGATTCTATCTCCTCTGATTCTCAAACTAACAGATTCTTCAAGGAGAATATTGCTTCGCTCATAATTTCTTCCTTAATTATAGTATGAATTCAGTGATCTCCCTACCACTTAACCCATTCGATATGCTGTAGTATTTTTCAAAATACAGTGGCCCCCTGGAGGCAACTCTTTCAAGTAAATGTTGAGGCTCCTTTCAGTCATGTGATGAGCCTCTGCTTCCAGAGGAGTTGGGAAGTTGTCAATCTTGACATCCTGTTCCAACCCAGAATGCATTTTCCCACAGAAAGCGATCTTACAGATGGTGGCAAGATATAACTGCCACTCTCCAGAACCTAACTACTATTTATTTTTCCATTGTTCCATTTTGATCCACATCTGTTTCATATATGTTATAACTTGCCCCAGGAGGGACCTTCTGGAAAGAGCACAGCCTTTTGAGTTAAAACATTGAGGTCTAAATCTTAGCCCCTTCTCTTACTAGTAATGTACCCGAGAACTCATTCAATCCATTTGAAAAAGTTTCCACACCTGTAAAAGTGGATCAGAACAGAATTGGACAGGTGATGGGAAGCTGTTGCTTCTTCTGAGCACTTAACTCTGGAAGTGGCACTTTTCTAACAATTTCTTTTAAGGTGGTGTGTTAACAAGATACAGGAAAGAGGCCTCACTGTGAAAGCACAGTCTCTAGATACCAAAAAGAGTCAAAAGTGTGGAATCTCTGAGTTCGTTCTTCTGCAAACAAAATTTGCTAAGATTCCTTCTGGCTTTACATAAGTTTGAGAGTAGTTTTGTTTGGTTTTTAAATAAAATGGATGAGTTAGGCATATATGCCAGTCAACTAGCAAATAAAAATATAATTTGCAGTAGAACTAAACTATAATAAACTATAAATAAAAATAATAGAAACCTGAAGATATATATGCTCTATTTCTGCAAAATCATTGAAAGTACATTAATATTTGGTCTAAACACTGATTTCAATTCAATAAACACAAACATGCTTAAAATGGTAACAATTAACCTAAAGTTATATTTTAAATTTTAGAGAAGAGTTACACATATCCATTAAATTCAAAATAGTCTCAAAGAAGATTTTAATGAAAAACTCTCTGAAAAGAGAGGGAAAAGGTCTTGGAGCTTCATTCAACTCACCGTAGTAATGATACACAGGAAACAGTTTCCTTTAATGAAGTATGTTTCCAGTGCAAGAGGCTGCCATCTGATCAAAAATTTAATCTGTGCAACTTATTAGTTACCTGCAAAGCTGATATCAATTAAGCTAGCACTTCAAAAAACAAAAAAACCCAGTAAAAAGGAATTCACATAAATAGCCATTCACAAAGCAAATCAAATAATAGCCTTTACCCAGGCATGTCCACTTTGATTATCATCAGCCAGCCAGAATGAATATGCTCAACAAAACTAAATTTTTCTGTATTTTATGGTGAAAACCTGTTAGCTGCTTGTCACTAATGTTAATACTAATACATTTAACTTATTAGAATATTTTACTCAAAAAGGCACAAGAAATACATTGCTATTATATGTTGTTTTTAAAAGTAGATTTTTCTATAAACATAAAAACTATCAGCATCTTCAGTTAGCATGAATGATAAGCATCTCAAAAC
This sequence comes from Propithecus coquereli, assembly GCF_000956105.1. NCBI lineage: Eukaryota > Metazoa > Chordata > Mammalia > Primates > Indriidae > Propithecus > Propithecus coquereli. Next base: position 2,448,652 of record NW_012146301.1, on the reverse strand, counting down.
CATATTATCAGACACTCAGAAAAGCTGGTTTTTCGATTTTGCCATCATCTCTTTAGGAGTGAAATACTGAGTTAAAACAATGCTAATGGTCAAAGAATCAATCATTAAGAAATGCTTCATCATAACTTTCACAGTGGGTGGTCTGTAAAATGATCAGGAATAATATGCTGCATTCCATAGCCACTGAGGTCAGTTTCTGCATACAAATCTTTGCGGGAAGAAAAAGGCCTTCAGAAAGTGGGCCATTCATCTGAACCAAGTTCAGAGAATTTCCAGCATGGTGAAAAGATATGTTATGCAAGCACATAGATGTATTCAGTGGGGGTAGACAGAACCAGCTACATGGAGACTACAAAGGAGCCCTCCCATGGCTCATGAATAAGTCGAGGAAATGATCAGAAAAAAAAAAGAGAGAGAGAGATGTTTAGACAGATGGCCCACTTAAAATGCCTGAGACAGGGCCGAAGCAATTTTAATGAAACTTTAGATCTAGTATATGAATTGTTTCTTATTTTCCCCTGGAGGGGGGTTGCGAGAAAAAAACAACTGCAAGGAAGACAAAAATTCAGCAATTTGCTGAAAAACTCACTTTTAGCAAGTTGAGATGAAAGAAGAATCGCAAATGCAAGTTTTAGTAGTTTTTAGTGCAATAAATTCATATGAAATTCTGCACAGAGCCATCAGCTATTAAAATGAATATAAAAAGCATGGAATGAACAGATTAAAGGAATTTTAAACAGAAGTCTACTGCCAAACCAAACAAAAATCTAAGCCTTATTGTGGGAGAACTTACAACACTCCAACATTAAAGTTCATCACTGCAGAAGAAAGATAAAAGCAGCATTTTCGAGAACCTCTTCAAAGCTAGGAATTGGCATAGAGGAGGATTAGAATTCTGCCTATATGCAATTTAAAATGTATACATTCAAACATATGAGACTGTGTAGAAGAGTCTGTATCACACGATCGTGCTGAGAAATAGGGAACACCCCCAAGTTTGGTGTTATTAACATTATAAATGACTACACAAATGACATCTGAATCTAGACTTGAATACACAATGTTACTTGTAATCTTCTATATTTTAATATTACGCATACTCCCTTTCCTTCTTCCACCAATAGGGGCTTAAGGTTCACAATTTAGACTTCAGGCACAATCAGTCAGGGAAGGCAACACAGTACAGCTGTCACCCTGGCAGGCCCGTGTGTGTCTGTCTGACCAAGTGCAAACCTATAAAAGCTATGTGACCTCCATAATGTAGCTTCCTTGTGCCTCAGTTTCCTCATCAGCAAAACAAAGATAGCAAGAATACCTAACCTATATGCTGCTTAAATGAGAAAAAAGGTGTAAGATGCTTAGACTAGTGCTTGGCACATAAACGATAAATTAGACTTAGTTATCATCGTTACAATAATTTGGTGAAGAAATATCTGACCCCCACCATTGTTTCAGCAACTGTTACTTTTTAGAAATTTTGTTCATATAAATCTACATACAGTGAAATTCGAAGATCTTAAGTTCCATCGTTCACCTTTTCAGTAAATCTGCCCTGCAACCAAGCTCCCTAACAGTCAACCACAGATTATGCCTGCCTGTTCTAAAGTTTTACAGAAACAGACTCCAAAAATACATACTATCATTTGTGGCTTTTTTGCTTAATATTATGTTTTTGAGGTTTGTGTCATTGAATAGTTCTTATTTTTATTGCTGAGTAATATGTTATTGTACAAATACACTCAAATTAATTCATCCTTCTGTTGATGGACATTTGGGTTGTTTCCAGTTTAGGGCTATTACAAACAAGGCTGCTATCAACATTTTTTGTACAGGTTTTTTTGAGGATGTATGTTTTTCTTTTTTGGTGGGGGAAAAAATCTAGGAGTGAAAATACTAGGGTAAATGTATGTTTAATTTTATATAAACTACCAAACTGTTTTCCAAAATATAACATTTCTATGCTCCCACAGCAATGGAGTTTCTCCACAACCTTGCCCTCATGTTGTCATTCTTTCCAATTCTAGCCAGACTAGTGGCTGTGAAACCACATCTTATTATAGATTAATGGGTATTTCCCCTATGACTAAATGTTGAGGACCTTACAGTGCTTACTGGCCATGTCTATATTCAAGTTTTTGCCCATTTTCATTAGGTCATTGGCCTTATTTTTTATTGATTTGTGGAAGTTCTTTATTTTGGACACAAGGCCTTTGTCAGATTTATATATTGCAAGTATTCTCCTCTGCAGCTTATTATTTTTCTTAACAATGTCCTTCTTTCAGAAATCAAGCAGGTGAGAGGGGGTAGGAAGGGATGGGTAAATTCACACCTAAATGCACACTATCTGGGGGATAACAGTACAAAAGCAATTTATGTAATCAAAACGTTTGTACCCCCGTAATATTCTGAAATAAAACAAAACAAAAAAAAATGTCTTTCCTTTAGCAGAAGATTTTTAAAAAATTAATACACCTTATTTTTTGGAGGAATTTTATGTTTATAGAAAATCTGAGCGCGAAGTATAGTTTTCACATATACCCTCACCAATCCCAGCCCCCACACGATTTTTGCTATTATTAACATTTTGCATTAGTATGGTACATATGTTACAACTGATGAGCCAATATTGATATATTATTATTAAAGTCCATACATTAAGGTTCACTCTTTGTATTACACATTTCATAGGTTTTGAAAAACGTACAATGACATAAATGTACCATGACAGTATCATACAGAGTAGTTTTACTGCCCTAAACATCCCCTGAGTTCCACCCTCCCATGAATGCCTGGCAATCAATGATCTTTAACATATCTGTAGTTCTGCCTTTTTTAGAACATCATACAGCTGGAATCATACAGAATGCAACCTCTTTAGATTAGCTTCTTTCCCTTAGCAATACGTATTTAAGATTCCACCCTGCCTTTTTGTGCCATAACTCATTTCTTTTTATTGCTAAATAATGTTCCATCGTAGGCATGTGCCCATTTATTCATCCATTCAAGGACATTTTGGTTGCCTCTCAGTTTCGACAATTATGAATAAAGCTGCAATAAACATCACATGTGTTTTCAGGTCATTTTGATAAATACCAAGGAACACAACTGCTTGATCATACAGTAAGATTATGTTTAGTTTTGTAAGAAACTGCCAAACTGTCTTCTAAAATGGTTGTACCATTTTGCATTCTCACTAGCAATGCATGAGAGTTCCTGGTGCTCCACATCCTTGGTAGAATTTGGTGTTGTCAGTGTTCTGGATTTTAGAAATTCTAATGGGTATGTAAGGGTACCTTTTTGTTGTTTTAATGAAAATTTTTAACATTAACAAAATGCAACTCATTATTTTTTCCTTTTATTCTTAGTGCTTTAGTGTCCTTATTAATAAGTTTTTTTGACTAATCCAAGGTTCAGAAGACATATGTTTCGTTTTAGAGGTTTTTACATGTAGACCTATGATTCATCTCTATTTCTCTCATGTGGTAGTAGGAGATAGGGGTAGAGGCCATTTTAGGAATTTGTAGACCAAGTCCTACAACTTCATTATCTATAAGACTATATTTGCTATCCTACTTGCTTTTCCTGTTATTTTAGCTAGTCAAGTGTGGCTGTGGAGGGAGACAATGTTAATCAGCTTAACAGTAACCCACAGCCCTCAGACCAACTTTATTGGCTATTCTAGGTCCCTTTGAATCGCCACAGAAATTTTAAAAACAATGTGCCATTTTCTCCCTGACCCCCGCCTCCCAATATAAGGATGATGATTGGGCCTGCATTGAATCTATACATTAATTTAGGGAGAAGTGACATCTTAATATTTTCTCCTCCAGCCCATGAATAGGACATAGCTTTTAGATTTTGAATTTCTCTCAATAAACTGTGGCAGTCTTGAATTTCTTCAAGTTTATGCCTATTTTTGCTTTAGTTTCTTTAGTTGTATGAGATTCCTTAGAGTTGTTTTTTTAAGTAACCAATTAACTTGTTCTGGAAAGATTCCTTTCCAATCCTTACACTTCATTACTTTTTTCATTTCTTTGTACTCTTACTAGTGACAATGTTGAATTTATTTTGTTAAAGTATTTGCCTTAATATTTTTATGCTTTTATTAAATGGAACTTTAATTTTCTCAGTGCTAATTTATTGAAATACAATTTATATTTAACTGACTTTTCATACTGCAACTTTGCTAAATTTATTAGTTATAGCAATTGTTTTGTAGACTCCTTAAGGTTTTTTATGCAAATGATTATGTCCTCTGTAAACAGAAATGACAACTTTACTTCTTCCTTTTTGATTTCTAGACTTTTACTTCTTTTTCTTTCCTATTGTACTGGCTAGAATCTTTAGGATAATACTGAATAAAAGTGATAAAAAATAGACAACTTTGTCTTCTTCAAAATCTTAAGAAGACAACATAATTTTTTCCAATATTTCTTGTCCCCGTTCACCCTTTCCTTTTGTGGCTTCCAATACATCCTAGTTACACTACCTGATAACCTACAGCGCCCACAGTGAGTCACTGAAGGTCTCTTCAATTATTTCAAACAGCTTTACTGAGGTATAATTGACCAAAAAAAAAAACCCTGCGCACGTTTAATGCATACAATTTATGAGTTTGGATATACACATACACCCATGATAACCATCACCACAATCAAGGAAATAGATGTATCTATTAACCTCTAAAAGTTTCCTTGTGTCTTTGGTGTCTCTTCAATTTTTTTAAATATATTTTTGGCTTTTTTTTTCCCTTCAGATTTTATAATCTCTACTCTTCTATCTTCAAAATTACTTCTTCTTACTTCTGCCATCACCAGTATGCTTTTCAGCCTCTCCAGCAAATTAGCAATTGCAGGTATAATACGTTTTAGATCCGGAATTTCCACTTAATAATGTGTTATAGTTTCCATTTCTGTGCTAATATTTCCTATCTGTTGTCTCGTTTTTTTTCTTAAGAGACAGGGTCTCACTCTGTCACCTAGGCTGGAGCGCAATGGTGCGATCACAGCTCGCTGCAGCCTCAAATTCCTGGGCTCAAGGGAGACCTCCTTCTGCCTCAGCCTCCCCACCCCAGTAGCTGGTTTTACAGGCACATGCCACCACACCTGGCTAATTTTTCTATTTTTTGTTAGAGACAGGGTCTCACTATATTACCTGGGATGGTCTTGAACTCCTGGCCTCAAGCGATTCTCCTGTCTCAGCCTCCCAAAGTGCTGGCATTACAGCCGAGAGCCACTGTGCCTGGCCCTCTTCCCTCATTTCGATCTTTAATACTTGGTAATAATTTTAATAGCTGCTTTAAAATTCTTGCCCATAAATCCAACATCTTTGTAATCTCACAGCTGATTTCTATTGACTACTTTTTCTCTTGACTATGGGTTACCTTTATTCTTGAATTGTATGCCAAGTGAATTTTTATTGTATACTGGACTGTGGAGATGCTGTAGATACTCTACTAATCATGTTATCATCCACTGAAAAGTATTGATTTTTATTACAGCAGGCAGTTCAATTACTAACTCTCCTGAAGTTGTGGAGGCTCACTTTTATGTTGTGCTAGAATGTATCCATTGGTTTTCCTCTTAGTAAATAAAAAGTCCAAACTACTTATTCCAGAAACACAGTATTTTCTCCCAAAGCATGGTCCTTTCAGGGTTCTAACGGAAAGCTCAAGGTGTTTACAAGCACCTCAAATTAACGAGATTCAAATTCTAAACATCATCTCCTTGGTAGGCAATTTAAATTTCAGCTCATTTCATTCAGCATTCCAGCAGGTTTTCTATGCTGGGCTCCCTGGAGTCTTCTTTATGTATGTACATTCAGATATGGAGCTCTTCGCTCTGTTGCTCCCTTTTGCCTTGAAAACCCTGCTCAATTTCCAGCAGTTCTGACAATCTTGAACTTCACTCTCTGAGACCTTAAGCCAATAAGACTATGGCTTACTACATGAGTTCCAGCCATACCTTAACACACGCGATAGTGACTGCTCTCAGGGGAAAAACCAAATAAATGTGTATAGTTTCCTTCCCAGTATAGTTTCCTTCTTTCAAGGGTCAGATTTGGTTGTTTATCCACAGCCTTCAAATAACTATGTTTTATATTTTGTCCAGAGTTTAACATTGTTATCTGGTGGAGAGTTAGTTGAAAATAAGCTACACCATCATCGTAGGAACTGGAACTTGTCTATCACTCATCTTCAAAGGCAGAAGATTAAAGAAAGCATAAAAGAATACAGGTTCTCATAGGTGTACCACTTCTACCTTCCAGGTGGTATCCCAGGGACACCTGATGTCTCTACTTCCAAAGGTTATTCTTGTTGCTAAATCGAAAAAAATCATATAAACATATTTTACAATTTAAGAAGAAATAGTCTCTGCTGGGCACAGTGGTTCACGCCTGTAATCTTAGCACTTTAGGAGGCCGAGGCAGTAGGATTGGATGGATATATTATATATAATATATATAAGACATGTTATTATATATTATATATTATAATAATATATATTATGTTTATATATAAATATATATAATATTTAAATATTATATATCCATCCCTCATTTAATAGACATTAGGACTGTTTCCACAGTTTGGCTATTATGCAAAACGCCACTATAAACATTTGTGTACAGCATTTCCGTACCTAGCAGTGAAACAGCAGGGTCATGGTAATGTTTAACGTTTTGAGAAACTGCCCAACTATTTCAAAGTTCATACCATTATACTCATAAATTCCTACTGGGGACTTATAAAATTTCCAATTTCTCCACATTTTCCTCAACATTTTCTTATTGTCATTTAGGTTATAGCCATTCTAGTAGGTATAAAGTGGTATCTCATTGTGGTTTTGATTTGCATTTTCCTAACAACTAATAATGCTTGGCATCTTTTCATGGGCTTATTGGCCACTTGTATATCTTCTTTGGGAAAATTTCTATCCGTGTCCTTTGCCCATTTTTAATTGGGTCATTTGTCTTTTTATTATTGAGTTGTAAGAGTTCCTTATATATTCTAAACAAAAGACCCTATCAAATATATTATTCGCAAATATTTTCTCCCATTTTGAGAGATATCTTTTCACTTTTTTCCTTTAAAGCACAAGTTTTAAATTTTGATGAAGTCCAATTTATCTATTTTTTCTTTCTTTGCCTGTGCTTTTGGCATCTTACATAACAAATCATTGTCAAACCAAAGGTAACAATTAACTCCCGTTTTCCTCTAAGAATTTTGTAGTTTTAGCTCTTACATTTAAGTCCATAATTTTTAGAGTTTATTTTTGTGTATGGTGTGAGGAAGGAGATCAACTTCATTCTTTTGCACATGCATATCCAGTTGCCCAAGTAGCATTTATTGAAAAGATTAATTTTACTGAATTGTCTTCACACCTTTGTTGAACTCAATTGACCGTAAGTGTAACAACTTATTTCTGGATTCTCAATTCTATTCCACTGACTAACATGCCTATCCTAATGCCAGTGCCACTTTGTCTTGATTACTGTGGCTTTGCAGTACATTTTGAAATCAGGAAGTATGAGTCTCGCAACTTTATTCCTCTATTTCAGGACTATTTTTACTATTCTGGTCCCTTGCATTTTCATATGAATTTTGGAATCAGATGTCATTTTTGCAAAAAAAAAAAAAAAAATTGCAGCTGAGATTTTGATAAGGATTGTGCTGAATCTGTACATCAGTTTGGTGAGTACTGTCATCTTAACAATATTAGGTCTTTTCATCCAGGAACATAAGATGTTTTTCATTTGTTTAGGTCATCTTTAACAATGTTTCATAGTTCTCAGCTTTCAAGTTTTGCACTTCTTTTAAAAAACTTATATTTAAGTATTTTACACCTTTTGGTGCTATTGTAAATATAGTGGTTTCGTTAATTTGATTTATGGTTTATATATTGCTACTATATAAAAGTAAAAATTGATATTTGCATATCATTCTGACATCCTGCACCTTCGCAGAACCCATTAGTTCTAATAGATTTTTTGGTGAATTCCTTAAGATCTTCTATATACAAGATTATGTCATCTGCAAACAGAGATAGGTTTACTTCTTCTCAATCTAGATGCCTTTTATTTTTAGTTGTGGGCTTATTATAGATGGTCTTCATCAGTCTGAGAAAGTTGCTTTGAATTCCTAATTGGCTGAGTGTTTTTTATCACGAAGGGCTGTTGGATTTTGTCAAGCGTTTTTCTGAACTTGAGATAATCCTGTGGTTTTTGTCTTTTATTCTACTAATATAGTGTATCACACTGGATGTTAAACCAACCTTGTATCCATAGGGAAAATCCCATTTGGTTATTGTGTGTAATCGTTGTATATATTCTTGGATTCGGTTTGCTAGTATTCTGTTGAGAATTTATGCGTTAGTATTTATGAAGGATGTTGGTCTTTACTTTTATTTTTGTGACATCTTTATCTGGTTTTGGTATTGTGGTAACATTGGTCTTATAGAGTAAGTTGAGATCATTTCATTCCTTTTCTATTTTAGACCAGCCTGTGAAGAATTAGTATAAAGTAATTTTCCTTTAAATGTTTCAGTGAATTCACAAGTGAAGCCAGCTCGTGTTGAGCTCTTCCTTATTGGAAGTTTTGTGATGACAAATTCAATCTCTTTACTTATGGTAAGTCTATTCAGATTTTCTACTTCCTCTTCAGTGTCAGTAGCTTGTGTCATTCTAGGAATTTCTCCATTTTACCCATATTATCTAATTTGTTGGCGTACACTTGTTCACAGTATTCTCTTTTTCTGTAAGGTCAGTAGGTATCCTCCCTCTCTTATTCCTGATTTTTGCAATTTCAGTCTTCTTTTTCTCTCGGTCAGGTATCTAAAAGGTTTGCCATTTCTGTTAATCTTTCCAAAATCAAATTCTGCTTTTATTGATTTCCTCTATTGTTTTTCTGTTCTCTATTTCATTTATTTCCACTCTAATCTTTAATATTTTATTTCCTTTGCTTATATTGGTTTTAGTTTGCTCTACTTTTTCTAATTTCTTCAAGATAACGTGATTGATTTTGAGATACTTCTTCTTTTTTAAATATGTCTTTATAGCTCTCAGTTTCCCTCTAAGTACTGCTTTATGAGCATCCCATGTTTTTAGACATTGTGCTGTTTATATTCATCACAAAATATTTTCTAGCCCCCATAATTTCTTTTTTAATCTTTTACTTAGGAGTACATTGTTTGATTCCACACATTTGTGAATTACCCAAATTTCCTTTGTTCTTGATTTCTAATTTCACTCAATTGTGGTCCGAGAACATATTTTGTATAATTTCAATTCTATTAAATTTATTGAGGCTTGTTTTATAGTCTAGCATATGATATGTAATAGTATGGTAAATACATCTATCCTGGAGACTGTTAGACGTGCACTTGAGAAATGATGTATTCTGCTGTTGTTGGATGGATTATTCTAGACATGTCTATTTGGTTTATAGTCTTGTCCAAGACTTCTACTTCCTGTTGATCTTCTAATTGTTCTATCCATTGTTGAAAGTGAGGTATTAAAGTCCCCAACTATTTTTGTGTTATTGTCTACTTCTCCCTTTAATTGCCTCAGTTTTGCTTCACATATTTGGGAACTGTGTTGAGGTACACACATGCTCATAGTTTCTATAGCTTTCTAATTGATCGACCCTTTTTATCATTATAAAATATCTCTTTGTCTCTAATAACAATTTTGTCTTAATATTTTGCCTGATATCAGCATTATTAGTAATAAAATACTGATATTAATACAAATATAGTATTTGTTTGATACCTCTCTTCCATCCTCTTACTTTCAACCTATTTGTGCCTCTGAATCTAAAGTGTGCCTCTTATAGAAAGCATATTGTTTGATCTTTTCTTTATCCATTCTGTCAATATCTGCCCTTAATCAGTAAGTTTAAATCATTTACATTTAATATAATTGTCCACAAGGCAGGATTTACAGGTGCCATTTTGCTTTTTCCTTTCCATATGTCAATCTTTTTTCTTCCTCTATTCTTCCATTTCTGCCTTTTTTGTTTTAAATAGACATTTTCTAGTGTCCCGTTTTAATGCCCTTAATTTTTCTTTTACTTTTTTTTTTTTTTTTTTTTTTTTGACAGAGTCTCACTCTGTTGCCCAGACTAGAGTGCCATGGCGTCAGCCTCGCTCACAGCAACCTCAAACTTCTGGGCTCAAGCAATCCTACTGCCTCCTCAGCCTCCCGAGTAGCTGGAGACTATAGGCATGCGCCACCATGCCTGGCTAATTTTATATATATGTATATATATATATATTTATTTGTCCAGGTAATTTCTTTCTATATTTTTTTCAGTAGAGACAGGGTCTTGCTCTTGCTCAGGCTGGTCTTGAACTCCTGAGCTCAAACAATCCACCCACCTTGGCCTCCCAGAGTGCTAGGATTACAGGCATGAACTACCACGCCCGGCCTCTTTTACTGTTTTTTAAAGTTATTTTCTTAGTGGTTACCCTGGAGGTTACAATTAGCACCTTACCTTTAAACAACATAGTTTGGGTTGGTGCTATCTTAATTACAATAGTGTATAGAAAATTTGCACCAATATAGCTTTGTTTGCTACACTTTGTCCTCTTTTTGTCATATAAATTACACCTGTGTACACTGTGTGCCCATGAAGTTAGATTTATAATATTAATAATTGCATTATGTAGTTTATTTTAAAAAAAAGAGAAAAAAAGTCTTACAAAGTAAAAAATACATTTATACTGTCTTTTATATTTACCAATATGGTTCTCTCCCCCAGTGCTCTTGATATCTTCATGTGTATTTAAGTTACTGCTTATTGTCTTTTCATTCTAGCCTGAAGAACTTCCTTTCATATTTCTTGTAAGGCAGGTCTGCCAGCAACAAATTCTTTCAGATTTTGTTTACCTGGGTACATTTTAATGTCACCTTCATTTTTAAAGGATAGTTTTGCTAGATATAAAATTTTTGGTCAGAATTTTTTTTTCTAGTACTTTACATATGCCATCCCTTTCTCTTCTGGCCTTCATGGTATCTGATAACAACTGAGCTCCTAATCTTACTGAGGATTCCTTTTCCACGATGAATCATTTTTATCTTGCTGTTTTTAAGATTGTTTTTGGTTTTTGACAGTTTGACTATGACGTGTGTAGGTGTGGATCTCTTTGAATTTATCCTACTTGGAGTTTACCAAACTTCTTGAATGGGCAGATTAAGTTTGGAGAACTTCTCACCATGATTTCTTTAAATACTTTTTGCTATTTTCTCCTTTTCTTCTAGGACTCCCAGCACATGCATGTTGGTACATTTGATTGTTTCTCATAGGTCTCTGAGGCTGTTTTTTTTTTTTAATTTCTGCTCCTCATACTGTATAATCTTAGTTGATATAACTTCGAATTTTAAGATTGTTTTTTCTGCCAGCTCAAATCTACTATTGAGTGCATCTAATGTATTTTCATTTGAGGCATTGTACTTTTCATTTCCAAAATTTTTATTTGCTATTTTATCATTTCTATCTCAGTACTGATGTTTTCTCTTTAGTGATACATGGTTGACATACTGTCCTTTAATTCTTCGTATTTCTTTTAGTTCTTGAACATATTTACAATAGGTTATTTAAGGTCACTGTGTAATGAGTCCATCATGTAGACTCCCTCCTGGATGGTTTCTATGGACTTCTTTTTATCCTGTGTACAAGCCACACATTCATATTTCTTTGCATGTCTTGTAACTTTTTGGTGAAAATTGGATATTTTAGATAAAATAATGTGTCAAACCTGGAAATGAGATTCCTTCCCCTCCCCAGGACAACTTGAAGTTTTCTTCTTTGGCACTCTTCAGAACTGTTAACTATCTATTTATTCCCATTCAATTTTAAGGTTCCTAAAGGGCAGGAACTCTATCTTATCACATGGAGTACTATTTGTTATTTTTGGTATGATCTAATAACTAACTCTGAAGGTAAATGCTTATCAACATTAAAATATACACTGAGGAATTTATTGAAAGAAGGTGGCCTTTGTGAAGTAGATGGTCAGAACACTGGTCATCTAGACCAATGTTATTTATATTTAGGTCCATTAGTTTATGCATGAGCACTCATGACATCAAATTAGTCTAATATATGATGAGAAACCAGAATTTCCAAAGAGAATCAAATCAAGGATAAGAGAATTAATAAAAATACATATATTTAGAGTAAAACAAAAATCCTTAAAAAAAAAAAAGATAGCTTAAAAGAAAATAGCAAGGGCAGCTTAATTCAGAGTTTATCCTATGGGTTAATGTGAAAGCTTTAGTGATTGTATAATGGAAATATATGGACACTTAAAAAGCTATGATGTTAATAATATCTTTTAAAACAACAATGCTTTCAAACAACATGGTTTACTTGTCTCTTCTTTTTCTTACACATTTCTTTATACTTATTATTCTTTTCCAAATTTCATAGGATTTATTCACACAACAACTTTCACTGAAAGTATTATTTGGGATAAGGCTGAAAAGATAAAGAGGTAGCACTATAAAGGGAAATTTAGGTCTATTAAAGTCAAAAAATCAAGATCTAAACATATGCATTTTCATCTTCACTAATCTATTATTATTTAAGGAAAAGGTAATACTAAAATAAACCGATGAACAAATGTTAAAGCACACAATGCCCAAATCGATCTCCCAGAAGAGACCTTTAATCTCACTCTAGTAAATATCATTACTTCATCCATCATCAGATACCTAAATCATTATGGTCTTTATATATACAAATAGAGAAGAAAGCATTATACTGAGAAATCAAGCAATGGCTTCAAAAGATATCTTTTCCCATCTGTGCCAATTCTATTCCTCTTAAACTTTTTACTTATCTCACTGACAAATCTCTCTAAACCATTTTTAAATCCCTTTTTGGAACTAAAGGCTGAATATAAATATATACAAATATTCCTCCATTACCTACACAAAATTGCCTTACACAGATCAGCTAAATTAGATTTTTAATAATAATCTTTGTATTATGTAAATTAATCTTTTGACATTTTATTATAAATGCACTGATGGTGTTGATTTAGTTTCAATTCAAAAATCAAGGATTTCATTACCCTATAAAACATATCCAGAGTTCAAAGTATTTAAGGGGGGTTAAACAAAATGCAAACATTTAATGCAACATTAAGCATGTGAAATAAAAACTTGATTGCCTAAAGAAAGCATGCTATGCTGTTACCCTGGTGACAGGTTAAAAAAGGGATTGTGAGCTGAATAGCTGTATGATATGAAATTAAAATGTTTCACATTGAACAATCCAAAATGAATTGGGAAAGGTTAGAGTAGAGGAGAGAGAAATCAATTCTCCAATGGCAATGGTGAATGGGAAAGAAGTATGAATAGGATTTGCCAGTGGGGTGCAACAGCTGCCAAATATCCTGCAGCCAAAGAATTACAATAATACTGATGAAGTGTGCAAGAGCTTTTGGAATCATTGCAGGGAACAGAGAAAGTCTCCTACAATAATGAGGCTATTCTGTCTTCTAGTCAGCCCTTATAGTAGGATCAAATAAAAGAAAAATATCTTAAAATGTAATATTTAACAAAAAATATATAAATATGCCATCTTATCCACTATTTTGTGCCCAATTTCACACAGACTTCTAAATCATCCAAGACATGGACATATTAAATAACTGTAAACGTAAGGCAAGTAAAAGGACAAGTAAACGTAAAACGTAAAGGCAAGTTTAAAGGACAAGGATTGAATTAATGTTTACTCCACTCATGCTGCTTTTAGGGGATTTATTTGCTCAAAATGGAAGTAAATATTTCCAGAGATATAGTATGGCTATGTATGTTTGTAAATATACACCCAAAGTACTATTTTTTTTTATTATGTAGTCAGTTATCAAAACATCAACTTCATTGTCATTAAGTTGGCTTATCTAAGAATATATATGAAACCAGTATGATATAAAAGTTGTGTTTTATTTTCATTGATGTATAAATATAATTTGACATGTTCTTTTAAATTCACAGACACTTAAGTAAAAGAGCCAATATGCAACTGTACAACAATACCTGATTTTCCTTAGGAATTATTTTCACATGGCTACTTTTTTCTGTTTCCCCACTTATCTTTCAGTGGTTAAGATCACATTTCAAAACCTTAAACTTTTAACATCTAATTGAAAACTTAACAACAGGTAAATAAATTATATATCTGAAACCAGGAATGGCCACTATTTTTTAATAGCAAGAAAAAAAACCCAGATAATTGTATCTGTCAGGTAGAAATCACTAAAAAAATTGATTCTCTAATTTAGCAGAAATCCAGATGAGGAAAGAAAATAAAATACAAATGTAAATACAACAACCGCTCATCGAGAGTATGCAAGTAATTTCTCATTATGCTACTGTGGCTGAAAGAGTTAAACTGACAATAGCCTATGTAGCCAGTCAAGACAGCTGATAGGGTCTACTAAGTCTGAGCACAAAGTGCTGGCTATCCACTGACTCCACACAGCCAAAGCAATCCTCCGCAAAGTAAATGCTTTATTTGAACCTTTCAGGCTGAAGCATTTTCATCAATATTATCATAGGCCATAGCGAAGGTGTTTCTTTTTCTGAGTCTTTAACCTCTGCACAAATGTCAAGAGAGAAATAAAGTAGAAACCAGAAAGTACAAGGCTGTGACCTTATATTATTTAAATAGTGTCAGAGCCGAAAAGACATCAGTCTTCATGCAATCCAACACTGCCATTTTTCAGAGAAGAAAACTGAAGTCAAAAGTTAAAGCACTTTGCACAAAGCCTGTACCACCTGGCAACACGGCAGTGGAGCCGGGACCAAATCCTAACTCCCAACACTCAGTGCTGGTTCCACTCACTGCACCACGCCCACTGCTCTGACAATTCGGTGCCACGTGAAGGAGTCAAAAGAACCGAAGATGACTCTAATTTTCCTAGCCTGATCACTCAATAGAGCAAATGCCATATATAAAATAAGCTACATACAGAATTCAGTGTATGCATTTTCGGTATCTAAGAGAATGTGAAGTACACATCTCCCTCTGCAATGCCAGTGACCCCTAATATAATATTTCCTAATGCAAATTCATTCTCTGGATTTAGAGAGCAAGATTCTTACCAGAGCAAGATTTTCTATCATATGTTAATTTTTTTAAAAGTACTAATGCTGTACACTCTTTCAAAACCACTTTTTCTAAGAATATTTAATATGGGAAAATGTTGACAGCATAATGACGTGTTTTTAAAAAAGATATCCTTTTAAGTAGCATGGCCCATTTTCTGTAAAAATCAAAATAAGACGTAACACTACATGTATACACACAGAAAAAGGCATCAAAAGAGATGCCCATACTTGCAGTCACCAATTTCTCTCTTCCCATTCTTTCTTGAACTCCTATCAATCTGATTTTATCCATCACTTCACCTGTGCCATCCTCTAAAACTGCTTTAGAAAGGTCTCCTGTGACCTCCACACTGTTCCATTCAAAGGCCTATAGGCACTCTTCATCATATTTGATATATTGCACCTAAACACTCCTTCTTCCTTGCTATCCTTTCTTCACTTGACTCTCTAAACTCCACCCATGCCTAGTTTTCCACCTATATCCTCTGCTGTTCCTGTTTCCTTTGTTGGATCCTCCTCATCTTTCAGACTTATTAATGTTGGAGTATCTCAGGGCTCAAGGCCTAGGACCTCTACCCATCACTGGTCTCCCAGCTTCCACTCTTAACCCCTTACAATCAATTATAGCACTGCAGCCAGGAAGATCTTGTTAACATACACTTTGCATCAAGCTCTTCTTTACACAAAACCTTACAATAGCTCCCCATTTCACTCAGGGTAAAAGCCTAAGTCTTTACAATAGCCTTCCTAACACAACTAACTCTACCTCCCGCTGCTCTACAGCTTGCTTATTCCTTTCAAATTGCATTGGCTTCCTTACTATTTTTCAAAAATGCTGGGCCTACTTCAACCCCAGGTCCTTTGAATTTGCTGTTTCCTCAGACCTGAAGGGTCTTCCCCCTGATATCCACAGACTCACTCCCTTCCTCCTTCAGATCTTTGCCCTAATATTAATCTTGGTGAGACATTCCCTGCCATCCAAGTTAAAATCACAACTACTGCGGGATGTCCAATAATCTGTTTTTCCATAACAAAATAACCACAACATTTATCATCATCTGACATACTACATATTTTACTGATCCATTGTGTCTGTCTACCCTCCACTTGAATGTAAGCTCCATGGGGTAGGAGTTTGGTGTTTTTTTTAAAATCATTTTGTTTCTTGATAAATTCTCTAAATTTTTTTTAACTCAAACTCTTAAAAGGATCAATAGGTTCCTTTAAAAATCATGTGATTATATTTAATGTCCATATCTGTTTCTCTTATTCAATAAGGAATGGAAGGATGCATCCTTAATACAAGACGGAGTATTTCAAACAAATAGCTAATATGCACATTGACGTTGAAACACTCAAGACATTCCAGTTAGGAGTGAAAAGAGTATACATCATTGCCATTGTTCTTGAAAAAGAACCTTTGTTATTAGCGATAAAGAAAATTGGTGAGGGGCATCTAAAATTTAATGGACACTGTGTTAAGTATTTTTTTAGTATATGTGCTGCCAAAGCAAGCACATTAAGTATTTTATTAATAGATTTCATTTACATTGACAAAAACTCTTTAAGAACTACTATCTCCTTATTACAGATGAGGAAACTGAATCCAAAAGGTGTTAAATAATGTATCCTAATAACTAAGGATTGGCAGAACCAGGGAGAAATCCAAGTCTCTGGGACAAAAACCTGTGCTCTTAAACATCAAGTTATATTAAGAGTTCTTTATACTTTCCTGGATTAAACTTAAGCCCATTATCCAAAGTGAGGTATCACAAGATCGGAAGAATGGGCTCCACATGTACTCGCCATCAAATTGGTACTAACTGATCAACACTAGGGTGATCACATGGCAGTAATACTCTCCAGGGTTTAGGGGGATTTGGAGGGTGGTAAACCCGCAACTAAAGGACACAGGGAGCATTGTAGTGGGGAAAGGCATGCCTTTAACCCTCGCTTGGGTGAGGCAAAGACATAAAGTGTAACCACAATGTTTGTACCCTCATAATACCCTGAAATAAAAAAAAAAAAGAGTTCTAGCCAGTACCATATGACAAGAAAAATAAGTATTATACCTCATAGAAAGGAAGGAATAGAGTTATTATTAGAAGATGTACTGATCACTTTGATTACTCAATCTAGCTTCCACTCTTACTATTGAAAAATCAGTTCCAGATAATGATATTTCAATTCCCTTTGCAGTGATTGATTTAAGAATAGGCAAGTAATTTAATTCTAATCAATGAGAATTGAGAAGTAGGTGACTGGCTAACCTCTGAGAAAGGTTTCCTCACTTCTTAGAGACACACATTCCTCTGAACCATACCTTATCTAGAAAATTCTGCAGCTCGAACTTCTTCAGCAATCTTGCTATCACCCTTACAATGAAGACCACACAGAGAAGAAAGCAAAGCTAAGAGAATCACAGAGAAGCAGCATTAGCAATCTAACATACTTGAGCTTTGCCCTTCCTATCCTCTGAACCTCTTGTTCAATGTGAGATGAAAACTATCAGTCTGAATCAGGGTTTCTGTTAGCCACGCCCGAAGCATCCCAGGTAACCCAGGAGGTTGTATGACTGCCCTTCTAGAAACCAAGTGAAAAGTTATTATAATGGATTTTTAAAGTTTAAGAAGAATTATTATTATGAAAGAAATACAAATACTAAAGTAATCAAACTCATAGAGAACAGAAAGTATCGTGGTGGTTAACAGGGGTGGGGGGGATGGGGAAAAGGGGAGTTTGTTGTTCAATGGGTATAGAGATTCAGTTCTATAAAACGAAAAAGTTCTAGAGATGTGCTGCACAACAATGTGGATCTAGTTAACACTATTGTACTGTATACTTAAAAATAGGTTAAGATGTAAATTTTATTATGCATTTTTACCACAGTAAAAAAAATATATCATTAGCATCTCTTTATCAAATCAATCATTTAGAAAATGAGAGAAAGATCCCATCCATAATAATATAATATATAAACTACCCAGGAATAATATAAAAATATAAACTACTAAGAATAAACAAGAAATGTATGCTTACGATGAGAAAATTATAAAGCTTTAATGACAGAAACAGAGAGACTTCGATAAATGCAGAGTTAAATCATGTTTTTTGAAAAGTCTCAACATTGTAAAGGTGTCTATTCTATCCAAATTTACTATAACTTTAAGGAAATTCCAATATAAAAGTGTTTCCAAAGCTCATCTAGAAGAATGATCAATAAATTCTAGAAGGAAAAAATAATAAGTTATTAATGGAAAGATGGAAAGAGATACTAGTGGAACTGAACAGAAAACTGAGAAATAGATCATAATATATTTAAGAATTTGTAGAAGATGAATGTAACATTCAAAAATCACTAAGAATTGGGTGCAGTGGTACCCATCTGTAGTCCTAGCTACTCTGGGAGGCTGAGGTGGGAGGATCGCTTGAGCCCACGAGTTTAAGGCTGTAGTGAGCTATGATCCCACCTGTGAATAGCCACAGCACTCCAGCCTGGGCAACACAGCAAGATTCTGTCTCAAATTTAAAAAAAAAAAGCAATAAGGAAGGAATACACAAGTCAATAAATGGAACTGATTCTATTGGTTAAACCATATGGGAAAAGAAATTAGATCTCAATCTCATATCATCATGCAAAACAAATTTGAAATAATAAATGCCAGTGTAATAAAGGACAGCTCCTAAAGAAATAAAAGTGAATATTTTTATGAAATCTTAATAGGTAAGGTCTTTCTAAGAATAAAAGCAAAATTAAAAAAACCACAAAGAAAAAAATTGATCTGATTAAGCAGCATCAAAAACACACTTTGGTGTCCATTTGCTGGATTATAAGACATCTCATTATTTACTTCACTGAAGATAACTAGATTCCAATTTCTTCTTTTGTGTCATACTTATGTATGGCTATTGATATAAAGAAAGATGCCATTCTTATTTATGATGATTTTCATTTTGTTTATTCATAACACATTTACTTGGTTTTGTACTACAATATAAGATTCACTTTTTATTTCTTTATAACAAATGAGGTAAAGAATGTGGATATCAAACAGAATTATTCAGTAACAATGAGTCTCACAAAGACTATGAAACAAAACAAAACATATATTATTCTCATTTCACCGGTAAGCTTAAGCTTAAGTTAAAATAATATCTATTAGTAAGGTCACATTACTAATTCATGGTAGAGTTATGACTAAAATCTAGGCTTCTAATTCTAAATTCTAATTTTTTCCACTATATCACAAAGTGTATTTATGTAATATCTACATACCTACTTATATATGGGGGGTATTTGTGTGTGCCGGTGCACCCATGTGAGTCAGGGAGAGAGAGAGAGGGAAGGAAGGAAGGAGACAGAATACACATACGTGTATTTCTGTCTTGCCAACCTTGGAGTTATAAATAGATACTAATTTGGGGAGTAGGTTGGAATATTTTATAAGTACAGCAAGCTTCCAAATCATAAAGAAAAAATCCACTTGACGATGTATACATAAGGTAAATGTTGCCGGTTTTTCTAATCCTTTGCTTACAAAATAAGTGTTAACAATTCTGAACTTATAGAGAATGGCAAAGTAAGGTGAAGGAAGAAAAGAAGCAAGCAAAAAAAAAAAAACAAGGCCAACAAAATTTAATGAATTTACTATGTATCTACAATAAAAGATGATTTCATAAAACCTATACGGTCAACATTTATTTTAAAACATCTTAAAATATATTTAATGTATGAAAACAGATAACACTGCCCACACCCACCTAGCCTGGCTCAGCCAGGGGACTGACCTCTAATACGAAGTCAATAACTTACTCTGAGCCACTCCCCCTGTCTAATTCTTAATACATGCAAAGTAACTGGGGAGCAATTTAGTCACCAGATATTCCATTACCAGGAAAGTTGGCCCACCCAACCCAAAAAATGGTTAATTATTACAATAATAAAGTAGATAACTCAGCAGAAACATAATAATTATGAAATTTTAAGGCTGAATGATGGAGCATAAGAAAGGATAAAAGACAATTTGCTGAGCTACAAAACCTAACAAAAGAAAGGAATAGATACAGAAATAACAGCAGGGAAAGGAGGAAGTAAAGAAATTCAGTGAGGGTAGAATGGCATCTTCACTAGTGTCCAGTGAGATGGCTGGGATAGCAGGGCAGGACTGGAGAGAGGGTCAGTTACCCTGATTCTCAAAAAGCAGAATCCAGATCTAAGAACAATATTCGGATCTATGGAAAACAGAGATTTTGAACAAAAATAAAGACTACTAGAAGGGACCACATGTTACCTTTACTATTTTTTCCTCCAATTATCAAATAGTAAAACAAATTATTATACCAAGCCACATGTCAACAAAATCATTTTAGCTTCAAATAATACAAAATGGTTCTTTAGTACCATTTAGTACCATTTAGTACCATTTTAGTAACTTTTAATGATGCATTTCTGTCAATAAAATTTATAAAGAAAAAGAACTTTATGGTAAGGCAGCATGTATTTATGCAAAAAAATGCCTTCATCAAATATATTAATATTTTATAGTCATCCCAAGAAAAATTGCTATTGTCTCTGACATTACTTTTCTTTTTTTCTCAAATGTACCACTATCATTTTACTATCCAAATACTATGGGTATGTATTATTAATGTCTTTTTCCAAGTCATAAATGATGAAAGAGTGAAGCCCATAGAGAAATTGGGAAAATAAGATCAGCAGCCAGAACAAGCAACACACAGGAAGGGCTGCGGGCTACTGGTCTGGGAGGAAAAACACTGCACGAGCACACCCACGACAGTACTGTGGGGCCACACCTGCAGGTGACTCCTGGACCACAACCCAACCCAAGCCAATCAGGAAAACATGACTCTGAAGCCAAAATGTGAAGGTTCAAACCCCCTGCAGCGCTTTAATGATATAGATGTCAGGGATTTCTACAGCAAACAAGCAAAAAAACATACATGCATGTTAGCTAAACAAGATTATGCTTTGTCAAGAAGAACAGTGTATTTTGCTAGACATTATAGGTCTTTGCTGTTATACATTGGACCAATTTTACAGTAAACTGGCCTACTAAATAAACGATTAATTCAACAGAAAAATAAACTCACCAAGTATGAACAATTGTTTGTTGTATTGTATTGTTGTATTGTACAACAACCTGGATAACTGAACATTTGCCCTACATAGTTCATTAATATATTTTTTCCAATATATAAAAGGTAAGTTCAAAATAAGATTTTTTAAATGTAGAAATAATCAAAATTTATAATTTTAGGTAGAAATTAAGCAGAAAACAAACATAGAAGACGATTGCTTCCTAACTTCCCCTTTACAAAGCAATTGCCCTAAATATTTCACCAATCTCTAAGGAATGTTAGTGTTTGTACTATCCATAACACTATTCATCATAACATAAAGTGCTCTATTGTGTTTGCCAAAAAGCATTCATTGTAATACTAATTTTTTCAAAGGGCTTTTAGAAGAAAGGTTTTCACAAGAAGAAAAAAACCAGTTTCGGTAAGAGCGAAACTATATCCTGCTCTCAGAGATTAAGAATGCACATCAGTATACTGACATACCTGGGAGATACTGTGGGTTCAGTTCCAGACCACTGCAATGAAGCAAATATCGCAATAAAGCTAGTCATGCAAACGTTTTAGTTTCCAAGTGCATATAAAAGTTATGTTTACACTACGCTGTAGGCTACTAAGTGTTCAATAGCTTTACATCTAAAAAACAATGCACACCATTAAAAATACTATATTGCTAAAAAATGCTAACAATCATCTGAATCTTCAGCAAATCATAATCTTTTTGTTGGTGAAGGGTCTTGCCTCCATACTGACGGCTGCTGACTGATCAGGGTCACTAAAGGTTGGGTTGATTCTGACAATTTCTTAAAATAAGAATGAAGTTTGCCACATTGATTTTCTCTTCCTTTCATCAGAGAATTCTCTGTAGCAAGGAAATATTTCATGAAAAAAAGACATAGCATTTTATCCACAGAACTTCTTTCAAAACTGGAGTCAATCCTCTTAAACCCTGCCACTGCTTTACCAGTTAAGTTTATAGAATATTCTAAATCCTGCTGTCATTTCAACAATGTCCACAGCATCTTCATCAGGAGTCCATCTCAAGAAACCACTTTCTTTGCTCATCCCCAAGAAGAAACTCATCTGTGCAAGTTTTATCATGAAATTTCAGCAATTCAGTCACATCTTCAGGCTCCACTTCTAATTCTGGTTCTCTTGCCATTTCCAACCTATCTGCAGTTACTTTCTCCACTGATATCTTGAATCCCTCAAAGTCATCCATGAGGGTTGAAATCCAGTTCTTCCAAACTCCTGTTCATGTTGATATATTGACCTCCTCCCATGAAGCATGAATGTTCTTAATGGTATCTAGAATGGTGACTCCTTTCCAGAAACTT
The DNA here is from genome assembly GCF_000956105.1 of Propithecus coquereli. NCBI lineage: Eukaryota > Metazoa > Chordata > Mammalia > Primates > Indriidae > Propithecus > Propithecus coquereli. The sequence goes on along the minus strand of NW_012146301.1, from coordinate 2,426,099 downwards.
TTCAATTTACTTTGCCCAGATCCATCAGAGGAATCCCTATCTATAGCCTTATGAAATGTATTTCCGAAACAATAAGACTTCAGAGGTGAAATGACTCCTTGATCCATGGGCTGCAGGATGGGTGCTGTGTTAGGAGGCATGAAAATATTAATAACATTCATCTCCTTGTACATCTCCATAACAATTCTTGGGTGATCAGGTGCATTGCCAATGAGTCATAACATTTTGAAAGGAATATTTTTTTGTGAGCAGTAGGTCTCAACAGCAGGCTTAAAACAGTCAGTAAAAATGCTGTAAACAAATGTGTTGTCATCCAGGCATTGTTTTTCCATTTTTACAGCACAGGCAGAGTAGATTTAGGATAATTCTTAAGGGCCCTAGGATTTTCTGAATGGTAAATACTGGCTTGAACTTCAAGTCACCACCTGCATTAGCCCCTAGCAAGAGAGTCAGCCTGTTCAAAGCTCTGAAGCCAGGCATTGACTTCTTTCTAGCTATGAAAGCCCTAGACGGCATCTTCCAATAAAAGGCTATTTCATGTACATTGAAAATCTGTCTAGTGCAGCCACCTTCATCAGTGATCTCAGCGAGATCTTCCGGATAACTTGTTGCAGCTTCTCCATCAGCACTTGCTGCTTCACTTTGCCCTTTTACGTTATGGAGACAGCTTCTTTCCTTAAACCTCATGAACCAACCTCTGCTAGCTTCAAAATTTTCTTCTGCAGCTTCCTGACCTCTCTCAGCCCTCACAGAATTGAAGAGAGTTAGGGCCTTGCTTTAAATCAGGCATTAGCTTAAGGGAACATTGTGGATGGTTTGATCTTCTATCCAGACCACTCAAACTTTCTCCACATCAACAATAAGGCTGTTTTACTTTCTTATCATTGGTGTGTTCATTGGAGTAGCAATTTTAATTTCCTTCAAGAACTTTTCCTTTGCATTCACAACTTGGCTGTTCGACCCAAGAGGCCTAGCTTCTGGCGTGTCTCACCTTTCGACATGCCTTTCTCAGTAAGCTTCATCATTTCTAGCTTTTGATTTAAAATAAGAGACATGAGACTCTTTCTTTCACTTGAACACTTAGAAACCATTGTGGGGTTATTAATTACCCTAACTGCAATATTGTTTCTCAGGGAATAGGGAGGCCTGAAGAGAAGGAGGGAGAACCAGGGAAGGGTTGGTCAGTGGAGCAGTCGGAACACACACATTTTTCAATTAAGTTCACTATCTTACATGGGTATAGTTTGTGACACACCAAAACAATTATAAAAGTAACAGCAAAGATCACTCATCACAGATCGCCCTAAAAGATAATACAATAATAATGAAAAAGTGTGAAATATTGTGAGAATTACCAAAATGTGACAGAGAGACACTTAGTGAACACATGCTGCTGGAAAAATGGTGTCAAAAAACTTGCTTGACTCAGGTTTGCCATAAACCTTCAATTTGTAAAAATCACAATATATGAGGAGTACAATAAAGAACAATAAAATGAGGTATGCCTGTATTAAAGTCTCTTTAAGAGGTTTATAACTTTAACAAGGGATTTTCCACTTTTATTTAAATGCAGAAATATTTTCTTAAGTAATGTATTTTAATATCCTCCCAGAAACTAGTGCTCTACAAAGCACACGTTAAGGAACACAGTTGAAGTCTAGAATTGTGCATTTGATTATTGGGAAAAAAAATATGGTATTAATGACTACTAGAGCACGCTCCAAGCATTCCTTAACAGACTGTCAAAAGGTCATATATATTATTAAAGAAGAAACAGTCAAAAGGACAGAATTTATCATATTGCTAAGCCCTTAGGGGATAAAATGATGGCTCCTAAGGATCTCAAACTCGGCTTCCAAAATGGAACTTCTCATCTTTTCCTTTCAGAGCTGCTCTTGCATTTGCTCTATCTGTGATTGTACCAACATTTACCCAGTCTTCTAAGCCATTAACCTGACTCCTTAATATCCCTCTGAAGTTTCAAACACAATTTATTTTTATATGTATCTTCCTCCTCCTTAACACTTCTCCTAATACTCCCACCTCTTTTAAGCCTTTTGCTGGTACCTACTTTTAGGCTCTTTTTAATAAATGTTGTATTAAGACATAACTTACATGCATAATATCCATACAGTTAAGTGTACAATCTGATGTGTTTTCAATAAATTTATACAGTTGCACAACCATCACCACAACCCAGGCTCAGAACAAAACTCATCTGTAGTAAATCCTGCTCCCACACCTAGACCCAGGCAACCACTGATCTTTCTTCTCTTTATACTTTTTACCTTTCCTAGAAATCTTAAATAAATAATATATTATACAGACTTCTTTATCTGGTTTCTGTCTCTTCATGTTATTTTTGAGATTTATACATATTGGTGCATGTAGTGGTTTATTCCTTGTTACTGCTGAATAAGCTCATTGTATGTATATACCACTTATCCATGTACCACTTGATGTATACTATTCCAGTGGGTGTGTAGTGGTATAAACTTGTGATTTTGTGCTTCTCTAATGACTGATGATGTTGAGCATCTTATCATGAACTTATTTGCCATTCATAAATCTTCTTTGATGAAGAGTCTATATCAAATCCTGCTCATTTTTTATTGGGTCATTTGGCTTATTTTTGAGTTATATGAATTAATTACACATTCTAGACACAAGTCCGTTATCAGATACATGCCTCCAAATATATTCTGCCATTTTCCTTATATTGTTTTTAAATTTTTTGATGGTGTCTTTTCAAGAACAAAAGTTTTTAAATTTGACAAAGTCCAATTTATCAAATTTACTTTTTATTTTTTCATGATTTGTATGTCATATTACAAAGATTTTCTCACATTTTCCTTTAGAATTTTTAGAGTTTAACTCTTAAATTTAAGTCTATGATATATTTTGAGTTAATTTTTGTGAATGGTATGAGGGAAGGGTCAGTTTTTTTTATGCATATAGATATACCATAATTCCAACACGATTTGCTGGTACCATTATCCTTTGCTTACTTCATTACCTAGGCACCTTCGTCCAAAATGTATGAGCCCAATATGTGAAGGTCTATTTCTGGACTCTCTATTCCATTGCATCGATCTATATGTCTATACTTACACCAATATCATGATGACTTAATAGATGGAAATTTACGTTAAGTCTTGAAATCAGGTAGTGTAAATTCCTCAACTTTTCTCTTCTTTTCCAAAATTGTTTTGGCTATTCTAAGTTCTGGGCATTGCCACATAAATTTTTATCTATCTCAACAAAGACGCCTCCTGGGATTTTCACGGGGATTGTGTGTTACATCCATAGGTCAATTTGGGGAGAATTACCATTTTAACAATATTGACTCTTCCAGAAAATTAATATGTATATATTGTGATTTATTTAGGTCTCCTCAAATTTCTCTCAGTAGTGTTTTGTAGTTTTTAATGTACAGGTCTTGTACTTCTTCTATTAAATGTATTCCTAAGTATTTGATTCATTTTGATTCTTTTTTGTAATTTCTCTTCAGATTATTGCTAGCATATAGAAATACAATAGACTTTTGTATACTACTATTACATCCTGCAACTTTGCCAAGTCTGCTTATTAATTCTAGCAGCTTTTTTGGTGATTCCTTAAGATTTTCTGATACAATCCAAAGAAAAACAGTTTCACCTAAGTACAATGTTAGCTGTATATTTCTGTAGATATTTCTTAGCAGATTAAGAAACTACTTATTTCCTTAAAAATGCTTTTTTCCCCTAAAAAATAAACTGGTGTTGGAATTTTTTTCAAATGCTTTTCCTGAATCTGTTTGTATGGTCAGATGGTCTTTGTCCCTTGTAAACATGACATAACAATTAATTTTCAGATGTTAACCTTGCATTTATCACATAAACTCTACTTGTTCATATTATATAATCATTTTTATATGTTGCTAAATTTTCATTTGCTAACATTTTATTAAGGAATTTTATGACTTCACGTATAATACAGGTCTGTAGCTTTCTCACTGTGATGGGTTTTTGAATTAATTAATTGATTTTTTTTTAAGAGATGGGGTCTTGCTATGTTGCCCAAGCTAGTCTCAACCTCCTCGGCTCATGCAATCCTCCTGCCTCAGCCTCCTGAGTAGCTAGGATTCATCCTGATGTTTTAAACTGACTTTATAATCAAGATAATGCTGGCTTCATATTAATAAAATGAAAGTGTTCCATTATGTATTTTTTGAAAGATTTTCTGAATTAGTCTTGATAATTTTTGTTTATTCAGGAATTTGTCTATTTCATCTACATTGCCAATTTTGTTGGCATGAATTTGTCGACAATATTCTCCTAGAATCCTTTTAATTTCTGTAGCGTCTATAGTAAAGTTCCCTCGTTTCTTATTTTGGTATTATAATTTGTTTCCTCTTTCTTGCTTTTCAAAATTGATTTTCTTCTTCCTGTTTTATTTCGTTCAACTCTCATCTTTATTACTACTTTCCTTCTACCTATTTTATGTTTAATTTGGTCTTTTTTTAGCTTATTAAGGTAGCAGCTTAGGTTATTGATTTTAGACATTTCTTCATTTTAATATAAGCAATTAGAATTTTTCCTGTAAGTAGTGTTTTACCTACACCACAAATTTTGATATGCTGTTTTCTCATTTTTTTCACTTCAAGATTCACTTATTTATTTTTTAGAAACAGGGCCTCACTCTGTCGCACAGGCTGGAATACTGTAGCATGATCATAGCTAACTGCAGCTCAAGCAATCCTCCCACCTCACCCTCCTGAGTAGCTGGGACTATAGGCGTGTGCCACTATACCCAGCTAATTTTTTAATTTTTTGGGTAAAGACAGGGTGTTGCTACATTGTCTAGACTGGTCTTAAACTCTTAGGCTCAAGTGATCATCCCACCTCAGCCTCCCGAAGTCCATGAATTTCAGGTGTGAGCCACCATGCTTGGGCAGTTCAAGATATTTTTTTAATTATTCACATGATTTCTTCTCTGATTCATGTTTTACTTAAAAAAAAAAAAAAAGTAGTTTAATTTTCAAATATTTTAGGATTTCCTAGATTTCTTTCTGTTGTTGATTTACAATTTAATTATCTTGTGGTTGGAAAAAGCTCTTACATGATTTCAACCCCTTTAAGCTCATTGAAATTTGTTCTATGACCCATAATTTGGTCTATCTTAATAAACGTCTCACATCCACATGAAAAGAATATGTAAGTACTCTACTCTTGTTGGGTAAGGCATTTTGTAAATGTCAGTTAGTTCAAGTGATAGCCTAAAGACACTAACAGGCTATTTGTCTGTTTTTCTAATTAGGTTTCTATCAATTACCATAAGAGGAATATTAAAATTCACAACAATAAGTGAATTGTCTATTTCTCCTTTTAATGAGCTGTTTTTGTTTCATGTTTTGGCACTCTGTTATGTTCATATGCATTTATAATTGTTACAGCTTCCTCATGTATTAACCCTTTTATCATTATAACATAGTCCTCATTTCTGAGTAAAAGTCAGTAGAAAAACAAAGTATAGAATCATACTTGGATATTGGAATCGTCAGATATAGAATTTAAAATAACACTTAATACATTTAAAGAAAGGACAGAACTAAAATGTTTTTTAAAGGAACAGAAGACTACAACAATAAACTGAACAGACAGAAAAAATCAAAATAGAATTATTAAAAATAAAAAACATAATTGAAATAAGCAAAATGGACAGACTAACCATTATATTAAGCACAGCTAAAGAGAATGTTAATGACCTAGAACAAGGGGCTGCAAAACTATGGCCCACAAGTTATCACTATTTTTAAATAAAGTTTCACTGGTGTATAGCCACATTCATTCCCTTACAGTTACTATGGCTACTTTTGCACTACAACAGCAGAGTAGTCATGACAAAGCCCACATGAACTGCAAGTCTAAAGTATTTATGATCTGATCCTTTAAGAAAAAGTTTGCCAAATTCTGAAGTAGAAAATAATCTGAAAAAATCACACTGAAGGTAGCACGAAAAGCAAAAGGGAGTTGCAGGGGACACTTTCTGGAATGATGGAAATATTCAAACCTGTATATAGCAGTGGGAGTTACACAGAACCATCTATTTGTTGTGTCTGTACAGGTAAGATTTGTATATTTGTGTATGTGAATTTTACCTTAAAAATTAATAAGTGGGGAAAGTGGGGAATGGGTATAGGTAAAGAGGAAACAGGAAGGTAGATTTTTGATGGCTGTTTCATGGGGGGTTCATTACACTATTTTGTTTATTTTGCACATGTTTAAAATTCTCTATAATAAAAAAATAGAAAAATGCTTCCAAAGACTAATGAATAGAATATTCACAACATATTAAATTTAAAAAAACCCAAAATATTCCTAATATGACTGTAATTATATAAAGTGTATGTGTTCCATATATGTATATAAATATACACATACATACATATGTTGAAGGGAATATATCAAAATGTAAAAAATGATTATTAAAGAATCATTAGATTACAGGTAATTTTTACTCTTTACCTTTTTAAACCCTATTCAGATTCTTCCACATAGTAAGCTAGCACTCTCTAAAAATAATCTGCATACGTTTCTTAAAAATCAAACCAGTTCATCTTTAGCTACATTCAGGACTTCTGAAATAATCAAAGACAAAAAAAATATGAAGGGAAAGAAATTAGGATGTGAACATTGCATTTGTCCAAAGAATAATTAAAAAATAATGCCGAGTCTGAAATTCAGGTTTTAAAACAAAATCTAGGATCTCTCCTGTACACACTTCCCTCTAGATGAGCACTGTCCAACAGAACTTGGTGGAACCAGAACTGCCATGGTGGAAAGGCTCTTTGAGTTGTCCAAAACAGTAACCACTAACTAGAGGTGGCTACTAAGCACTTGAAGTATGGCCAGCATGATGGACAAATGGATTTTCCAATTTAATTTTAATAGCCACATGTAGCTAGTGACTACCACACTGAACAGCAATAACTGTAGGGGGGTAAAAAACAACCAAACAACAACCAGATTCACGGTTCTATGAATCTGCCTCCTCTTCCCACTCATTCAGTAATTTACTGATATTCTATACCTTCCCATCTCTCCCCAGATAGCTACCAAATCATAACTTACAAAGAGATTGTACATTAAGCTTCCTATTCTTTCTCTTGGGCAACAGAACAAATGAAGAGTATCAGTCACTCTAAGATTTTCTAAGTAAAACCACATTAACCATTAAGATACAGCCTAAATCCACTTTAGTTCCTCTTCTATCTAATTCTTCAGGGTTAATTTGAGTTTCCAATTTGTGCTTTTCAGAGCTACTTGGTCACCTTCCATCTTTTTTTTTCGTTTAATTTTTGTTCTTCCTCTTGTGGAAAAGCAAAAAGAAATGAGAAGAAATTGAAATAACACAATTTATCAACAGCATGACTCCTTTAAAAGGATTCCTCTAGCAAGTACACACACATGCATAATAAACAGCCCTCTGTCTTAGAAGCATCAATGTCTGAGGTTTTGATTTTATTTACCCTGATATAAGGCATGTTTCTCCTTTCACCTGGGTCACTAGGAAGCTAAAAGGTATACTTAGAGCTCACAAATAACTAATTCAACCTCGTGTTAATTCCTTCTTGTATCTTATAAACTAGTTTCTGATATTATTTTTTAGCTGCCCAGATTGATTCCTAAATATTAATACATACTTCCCCCAAAATTTTAAAATTAATAAATAAATATTACTTGAACAGATCTCCCATCAGATTTCAGAATATCTTCTTACCTCTAGTGTATCCAAATTAAAGAGGCCAAGATCCTTTTTTCCTTGCTGAATTTTAAAAACTTGATTGAACAAAATAGATGCAATACTGTACTTAAACAATGTGACTTCATTATATTTCTCCAAATACCCATAAGATCTAGAACTGAGATCAGCCAGATCTTTTAATAGCTCTTTCCTGTGATGATTATATTATCAATATTTTTTTCTGCTCATTTATTCTGTTTTAAATGGTCTATCATACCTTGACTGTTCCTGAAAATGCTGTGCTCTTAATTGGGAAGCCACGAACAATGATGATGCTATTGCCAATAATTGGTTTCTCTCACTCTTGGTTAATGTGTGTCCTGAGGGGGAAAAAATCGTTGGATCAATCAATCACATAAATGTTAACATCTGTGCTTCTATCTTATGGAATTACTAGTCATTCAAACAGATATTTTTATCAGGTATCTGTCATGGAGTTAGTACTGTACCAGGCACTGAGGTGTGCGGGGTTGAGGGAGCATGATTTAAAGTAAGACAAAAAATCCTGCTCACTGGAAGTTTGAAAGTCTAATTTGGGAAACAAGATATTAAGTAGATGTACAGAACAATTAAGGAAACTGTCTGCACAGACATCTCTAGGAAAAGCTTAAGTTTCCTCATATCTGCTTCTCTTTCTCACTTCCCAGCCCAACTTTACTCCTAAGGAAAGTGAGGAAAAAGGGGTGGAAGCTCCAATCTCTGAAGAAGAAGAGAGCTGCTGGTCAAGGATATGGATAGGCCATGTTCTCTAGTGCAAAGGAATCAAAAGAAAGGTGTGATTCTCTTGCCTCTATGCACGTGGTCAGTGCTCAAATCCCCATCAATCAGTCAGTCAACAAATCCCCTCTCTCCTTCTCTCATTCACTCTCTCTTCCCAACATAACACAGCTGGACCTGGGGGCAGTGGGCTAGCCCATGAAGGCCTGTGGAAGACCCCTTGTCTGAGTGCTGTGTAGCAGGGAAACCTGCTCTTGCAAAATTCCTCAAGAAGAGGAGTGTGAGTTAAGGCAGGGTTCAGATACTCCAGGGTCTGCAGCTTAAAACATCCCTTGAGAGTTCTGTAATCTCACCACAAATTCTAACACTATTTATTTGCCACAGTACTATATACAAACAGCAGATTATTAAATGGTACAGTACGAGCAACTAGAGTGCCTGGTCATCAGCAGTAAGATGCTACTTATACAGTTGCCCTTCTGTATCCGTGGGTTCTGCATCCACAGACTCAACCAATTGCAGGTCAAAATATTTGGGGACGGGGGGAAGGGTGATTGCGTCCGTACTGAACATGTACAGACATTTTTCCTTGTCATTATTCCCAAAACAATGCATTATAACAATTTACACATCATTTACATAAGTAATCTAGAGATGATTTAAAATATACAGGAGGATGTGTGTAGGTTATAGCAAATACTAGTCCATTTTTTTAGCAGGGACTTGAGCTTCTGTGGATTTTGGTATCCAAGGGGGTTTTGGAACTGATCCCCCATGGATACTGAGGGACAACTGTACGACTGAAACAAAACAAAACACAGGCAGTTACCTAAACTTACTTAAAAGAAATAAAATAATGTGAATGGCCTATCTGAAAATCACTCAAAACAGAAAAAAACAAAATATTCTAGGCCGGGCACGGTGGCTCACGCCTATAATCCTAGCACTTTGGGAGGCCAAGGCAGGAGGATTGCTTGAGGTCAGGAGTTCAAGACCAGCCTGAGCAAGAGCGAGACCCTGTTTCTACTAAAAATAGAAAGAAATTAGCTGGACAACTAAAAATATATAGAAAAAATTAGCTGGGCATGGTGGCGCATGCCTGTAGTCCCAGCTACTCAGGAGGCTGAGGCAGAAGGATTGCTTGAGCCCAGGAGTTTGAGGTTGCTGTGAGCTAGGCTGACACCACAGCACTCGAGTCTGGGCAACAGAGCGAGACTCTGTCTCAAAAAAACAAAAAATAAAATAAAAATATTCTAAATTAAACTATAAACACTTTCAAGACCTGCAGCACAATTTTCTACAGGGAGGTGCTTCATGAAACTGAAGGGTAGGGAGAGCACAAGTAATCCATTCCTCTCTGAGACAAACCTAGAAGCTATATAAATCATAATACAAACATGGGATCTGTAAATTGCTTCTGGGAATTCAATGACAGACCCCCATAAACCACACTCTTACAGGCTTTGCAAAGTTCCTGATTTTACCCTGACATGTAAGCAGCGATGAAAATATCCTGTATGATTCCATAATTAATTACCCTATATGAGAAGTGTTACAGAAATTTGGTCTAGTCTTCTCAAACATAGTTCTGAGGCAGACAGGAGTCCCTAGGAGCCCTCTGGGGGTTCACAAGATCAAAATGGCTTTCTTAATAATGCTAAATTTTGGGTTTTTTAACTCTCATTTTCTCAGGGGTACACTGTAGAGGTTTCCAGATCCAAGGAACACATAACGTGTGTGTGCTCTCATGTCAACACATAATGGATTATCATTACTTTTAAAATGAATTAACAAATATTTTAAAGTTCCTCAGCTTAATTTATAATGGGGCAAAAATATCAATAGATATAATCACAAAAGCTCTTTGGAGTATAAAGAGGACCAGTGCTTCTCAGACTTCACCGGGCATCAGAATCACCTGGTCTAAAGCCCCGTTCCTCAGTTCCACCTGCAGAGATGGAATGGGAGAAGGAATGGGGAAGGAGACAGAAGCTGCACTTCTAGCAAGCTCCAGGGTGATGCTGATGCTGCAGCTCATCACATCTCGCCTTGAATAGAACTTTTAGCCTCATATTTATCAAGCTGTGTAAAGAAACCATTCCGTAGTTCATGAAACCAGTTTAGCGGGTCATGCCCAGCAAAATTATCAGAGCACTTTGAACATCGTGTTTTTCACGAAAATGTTGGGTGTGTTTGAGTGTTGTGTGCATACTAAGGATATAAAATGTATTTCTTATGGTGATTTACAATCAAAATACTTTACAATTCACTTCTTTAGACACGTATGCACAGTACTTACCATCAGCAAGGGAAAAGGTAACACGCAGACTGCCAGATGCTCAATCGGTATTTCATTTGGTCTAATCAATCGCTAGCACACCAACGCAGGCAACAGCAAGACAGCGGGCTCCCAAATAAAATCGACCATCATTCTCTCTCACAGGCAAATGGATACGTGGCATACCAACTTTAACCCTTTTACTGATATCCCACTTTAAAAAGGGGGTATCCAACAGGCCCTACATAAGAAATTTGATCATAACTGACCTATTCTTACAATAATGGTTCTAGCCTAACGCTACTCCGGTCACAGGCAAGAGTGGCTTTCACTTCTGTATGTTCCCTAGTGGCCTGATACCCAGTACAGTGTGTCCGCCCTGGCTCTGACCTTGGAGTCCCTTTGAAAGCTCTCCACTGTTTGTCCTTTGGTGGCGGTGTGCTAGCTTGGTGTAGAGTCAGGCACACCTGCATTCATTCTCATAACTAAGGCAAATGGACTCCATTCACTTGTCTGAGCAGGTTCTCATCCGTAAAGCCCTCCCCATGAGGGGAGTTGCGAATGCATGCTGACTGCTGACCCACTGGAATGCAAGTCCCATGAGGGCAGCAAATTCTTCTGTTTACTGATGAACTCTGGGGCACAGTATGGACTTAAATGCTCTGATTTTTCCTATCCCTTTTTGCTAGTGAGAATGTAAACCAACAGAGCACTGCAATCTGACACTTGTTTTCACCTCTCTCCCAACCCTGATTAAGACTGAGAAGCACAATTCTGGGTACATGGGGCATACAAACAGTGACATGGCAGTAAGACTGAGAGCCTCCAGCCTGGCACACAGGACACACACAGCTCCAGCACTCCTCAATAGGAGCAAGTTGCTCCTGCTTACTACAAGTACAGCCTCAGCCCAGGTAGAGTTCTAAGGCTTTCTCAAACCCAGCTCTTGGAACCTTCTGGGCATTAAAGCTTAAAACCCCTACTGTGATGTCAGTGAAGAAATGGCTGGAGAAGTTGGCAGCTCTTGATTTAAGGAGCCTTACATGGGCTTTTTGACATAATTTGGACTCTGTACCCCCAGAACCAAAATCACTCAGTACCTATGACCCAACGTGCTCTGTATATGACTTAAAGTTTTTCAATTTCCTTCTCATAATTAACCCTTACCTTCTTAAGATTTGGGGGGGAACAATTTCAAACAAAGGCCCTAAACACTGCTTACTATCTCCCCTCCCTGCTCATTAAACCAGTAATTACTGGAGGTCAAAACCATGCGGCAGCACCCGCAAGCTTTGTGATATGGTGCTATACCCTCATGCTGCAAGCCACCCTCATGCACATGATCCAATTTTTAAGAAGCCTGATCTGTGTTCTTCCCAAGGGGTTTTAGTTATAGCATTTATTTTCAACATTCATGTGGTGGTTCCCTTTAAAGGTAGAGTTGTACTAAACAATGTTAAGAGGGGTCCTGATTCTGAGCCCTGCATTTTCTCTCTCTGAGGGCTCTGGCTTTCCTGACCATTGGCTTCCTGTGTAGGGTCATCTGGCTGGCTCATTTTGTGGGGGAATCTTTAGGTCATCTCACTAGGCTGGTTAGATCTCTCGGAGAAGGACATTCTACTACTGTGCCTAAGTGTACCTGTTTGCCTGTCAGCATTCTGGGAACCAACTGGGGAACAAGGGCTGGGGGAAGGGCGTCACCACATTCAGTAGGTCCATGTCCCTCAACTCTGTCCAACTGTGCCTGGTGTCTCCTGGTTTTCTACAGAGAAGAATCTCAAAGCTTTTGCCAGGGTGGCGGAAAGAGAGTGAGAGAGAGGATACAGAGAAAACTTTATAGAGATTTTAGGCCAATGGTCCTAGATTTAGGAATTTCCCAAGATACCTGGAGCTAATAAGTATTGAGACTTCTGAAGGGTTCTGCAATGACACTGAGCTATTAATGCTTCTCAGTGTTTCCCATTGTCAGCTTAGGATTCAACTTTCTTAGATTACTAAGTCAGTTAAGAATCATCTTTCAGGGAGGGGGGGGATGGGTATTTGCATACACAAATAGTGTAGTGCGCACCATCCAAGGGATGGGCACACTTGAAACTCGGACTTGGGGGGGAATGGGGAGGCAAGGGCAACATACATAACCTAAACATCTGTACCCCCATAATATGCTGAAATAAAAAAAAAAAATCATCTTTCAGCTTTTCATTTTCCAGTATGCTATTTCCTATCTTTTTCCTTTGTGGGCTTGTGCTCTTAGAAAATTCAAGTTAGGCCAGGCGCGGTCCCGCGGTGGCTCACGCCTGTAATCCTAGCACTGTGGGAGGCTCAGCCATGTGGATCGTTTGAGCTCAGGAGCTCAAGACCAGCCTGAGCAAGAGCTAGACCCCGTCTCTACTAAAAAAAAAAAATAGAAAGAAATTAGCTGGACAACTAAAAATATATAGAAAAAATTAGCCGGGCATGGTGGCGCATGCCTGTAGTCCCAGCTACTCGGGAGGCTGAGGCAGTAGGATTGCTTGAGCCCAGGAGTTTGAGGTTGCTGTGAGCTAGGCTGATGACACGGCACTCTAGCCCGAGCAACAGAGTGAGACTCTGTCCCAAAAAAAAGAAAAAAAAAAGAAAAAGAAAATTCAAGTTAGTGGGTTTGGGGGTAGAAAAAAATGTGTATATTTAAGCTGCCATCTTTACCTCAAAACTGGGTAAAGTACTTTCTTCAGCAATTTTCTCAAAAAGGGTGAAATATTTCTGAACCCCTCTTTAACAAAAAACTTTTGTTATGTTAACAAATGAAAAGATGTCTTAGTTGGGTATAGTACTCGAGTCAAGTTCTTTCCTGTACAGCAGATACTTTAAGGTTTTCTAAGTTCCAGTTTATAAAGTATGAAGATGATCCCACAATATATTTCTCATTTATAACTTGTTTTTTCTTCTAGATGCTTTAAATTATTTGTTCTTGATATGCCTAGAGGAGTTACTTTTTTTCCATTAATCCTGTCTCAAACTCAGCAAGTCTTTCCTATAACTCGAGTCTTTCTTAAGAATAAAAAAAAAAAACAAAAAAAACTCCCCTATTATTTCTTTCAAAATTATTCATTTGTCCATTTTTCTTTTCATAAAACTCCTATTATTCATTTACATGTAAAATCTTTTAGATCTTCCCTCCATATCTTATCCTTTCCTTCATGATTTCATTCTCATTACCTTTTTACTACATATTTTGAGATGCTTCTTCCATTTATTCCTTTGGGTCACTAATTTGGTTCCCAGTAGTGACCATTTTATCTTCTACTTTGCTGAAACGTTGTATTTCTCAAAATCACAGTGTTTAGTTCATTAAGTCTTTCTCCCCTAATTTAATATCCTTAAGTGTTCTTCTTATTATTCAGTAAGCACAGTCATCTGCCTCCCACACCAGCACTTCTAAAACTGAGCATCACCTCTTCTCAGGGATTCTTCTAAGTCTTCCTCCATAAATGGGCAATGCTTTTTCTTTTTACACTAGTGGCTCTGTTTGCTGTCAATACGCAGGTCAAAGTGTTAGGCAGTAGCTTGCTGGTAAATGCTTCACAATCAACTGGGGTGTAGGGAAGAAGAAATGCCCCAATGTGTAGCATTTGCCAATTTCCTTACAGTGAATTCTTTCTCAATGGCTAATTTCAAATATCAACATTACATCGAAGAGGACGGTTTATGAAGATGTACACACATGGCTCTCAGAGCCAGAATGGCACCCCCAGCACCTACAGATAGAGTCCTTGGAGAGGTGCTGCAATAGTCTAAAACACCACCTCATCCTCGAAGCCATTATTGATTCCCTAAATTGGAATTGGTTTTCTCTCTGCTCTCATGCTACGTTGCTTATATCTTTACTTAGTGCTTATTTTAGTCTGTCCTATAGTGCAGTTAATTCTTCACATGTTTATTTCTCTCATGATGTTAACTTCTTAAGGGCAGGGAAAATATACTACCCATCTTTGATTTCCTTCTACAGCCTATATCAATTATTTGTTGAATGACTTTAATGACTGAATTGAGTCCAAATATAATAGTACTACTTTTATTTTTTCATTTTATTTTTATTTCTTTCCCATCCTCCCTCCCTCTCCCATGGCACTACTTTTAAAGGCACAGAAATACTTGATTAAATTCAGTGGAAAAAGAGGAGTTTCGTCATGCACTTTTTGTGGTGAATCAAATTTTTACCAAAAATCTGTAACTTTTCGGAAGAAATAATTCTCACAACTTTTCTTTTCTTTTCTTTTCTTTTTTTGAGATAGGGTCTCACTCTGTTGGCCAGGTTAGAGTGCAGTGGCATCATCATAGCTCACTGCAACCTCAAACTCCTGGGCTCAAGTGATCCTCCTGCCTCAGTCTCCCAAAGTGCCAGGCTTACAGGTGTGAGCCACTGCACCTGGCCTGACAATTTATTTTGATGAGGCTTGAGGGTGAAGCACAGCAAGGTATCACAGAAACAAGTCCAAAATATTCATTATAGGCCAACTGAAATTATAGTTCTTAAAATATCTTCTTCCTCATTTTCCATTTATTTCAGAATAAAAATACCTTCATTTTCCATTTATTTTTCAGAATCAAAGAAAAACAGCTTTTCAACATCAGAATCTAAATAAAAACTTCAAAAGATTACTTGTGTATCCTATTTTTAAAATTTTAGACACAATCGTTTTAAAGTTTAAGTCCAAGAATCTTTAGTAAAACTTTCCTAATCTACAAATAAATTTGGGATAACACATATAATAAAAAATTGTAAGGCAGTCATAAAAATAGGACTTGCCTGTGACTAGTGCTTAGGATAGCTGGACAGATGGGAAGCAGATGGGTAACCCCAAAGGGGCGAAATGACCTGGCCTCCAACATATGGAGAAGATCCAGGATTAACTTCAGTTGCCACTTCCTGCTGTCTCTCTTGGACACATATATCAAACAGTCAAAGATAATACAGTTTAATATATCTGAGATCTGATCTGGGGGACAAATAGGAAAGGAAAAATAGAGAAATCTGAAGAAGAAGAATGGGAGTAGTAGCCGTAACTATGTGAGTCATTTTATATACTAAAACACTTTAAACGGATAAAAAGAATAGTTGAAATTTGTGAGAGAATATCTACCCCTTCATATTCCCTAAGTTCATTACAAATAAATGTAGAGGCTTCTGGCTCTCACCTGACATTTGTATTAACATTTCTATTAAGTCTCAGCTAAGTCTTGTTGGTTTGTTAATATCATGTGTTAACCATGTTTTCAATGCTCAGGGTTTTCTCTGTCTCTCACTTGATGAGCAATTTTTCTATTACATAGAAACATTTGCTGACAACTTTGAGGTGTTAGATTTCACATTCTGCTCATTACTTTATTCAAAATTTTATTTTTCAGAAAACCATTATCTTCTTAGATATCTTCATTTTCATTAACAGCACTAGCATCCAGTTTTCTGAAATTTTCAGTGATACTTTTCATAAAGATAACTATTTAAATCACTAAAGAAGAGTTCCTGTGTATACCCATATCAGTAAAAAATGCAAATCTGACTTGACTTTCAGAAACCAGAAAATCAGGTAGGCTAATGATCTGCCTACATGTTTTGCTTCAAAGCGCTAGACTCACAGAACATTCCACATAGTCGAATTCCTCACTCCACAGAATTGCAGATTACCACACGCATGAGTCACCCATGAACACTCAAAATCATGAATATCAATAATCTTGGATACTCTAAGAATTCTAATAAATCAAGAATAATATCAGCCAAAAGGCCTTAATTTCAAAATAGAAAAAATTATGTATTAGGATAAAGTATAAAAATAACAACTTTAATACACTATTTTAATGCATACAAACCTTTAAAGCCATCAGGATATTCATCAGAGAGAAATTTTGTGCTGATATCTCCTTTTACAAAGCGTGAGTTGATTATCACCTCTCGAAGTAATGAAATATTATGTGTAACACCTAAAAATAAAATGATATCAGATTGAGTTGGAGAACAATGAGTCGGTGAAAAATTCAATTCATATAATCTAGAGAAATCTATCATCAGTGTCCTATGACCTAGCACAAACTATGTAAGAATATTTATCTCCTTGACTTCAAGTAACAACAAAGAATATCTGAACTTGAGGTATTAATAAAGCAATAAATATAAACTTAAGAAGCTTCTTATTGCCAAGACAATTCAATGGGGACCTAAATGTCTTTTCAATAAATGCTACAAGAACAACTAGCTATCTATCTGAGCAAAAAAGAAAATGAACTTCAACCCCAACTCACCACATAGACAAAAAATTAACTCAAAATGGATCACAAACCTAAATGTAAAACCTAAAACTATTTTAAGATTTACAGAAGAAAATATAGGGGAAAAAAATTTCTGTTACTTTGAGGTAGGGAACAGATTCTCAGATAGTACACAAAAACCATGAACCATAAAAATATCAACAAATTGTACTTCATCAAAAGTTAAAAGTCTGCTCTTCAAAAGATACAGTTAAGAAAATGAATTGGCAAGCCACAGATGGAGAGAAAATACCCACAATACATATATTAGATAAGGAACTAGTATCTGCAATATATAAAGAACATATACAACACAATTATAACATGACAAACAAACCAAGTAAAAAAAATGGGCAAAAGATCTAAATAGACATTTTACAAAACGCTCAGGAAGCACAGGAAAAGATATTCAACACCATCGTCGGAAAAAAAAAAAAATGACATACCCCCCCCCCACACACACACCAATTTACATGGTAAAAAGTTACAAGACAGATAATAGCAAGTGTTGGTGGGGATGCAGAACAAATGGAACTGTCACACGCTGTGTTTGCAGTATAAAATGATACATACACTTTGAAACAATTTGGCAGTTTCTGAAAAGGTTAAACATATACTCATCATATGATTTAGACAATTCACTCCTAATTATTTACTCAAGTTAAATAAAAACATACATCTATCCAAAGACTTATCCACAAAGGTTAATAGCAACTTTATGTACAATAATAAAAACATTTAAACAACTTAAATGTCCACCAACGGGTTATTAACAAAATCGAGTTTGTCCGTACAATGGAATTCTATTCAGCAAGCAAGAAAAAAAAAAAAAAAAAGAAATGAGTCACTGATACATGAAATAATAAGGATGACTCTCAAAATAACACATACTGTATGAGTCCATTAATATAAAATTTTAGAAAATGCAAACCAACCTGCAGTGACAGAAAGCAGACCATATGGTTACATAGGGACGGGGTACAGTAGGGGTGGATTGCAAAGGCCATGAGGAAACTTCTGGAAGTGACAGAAATGTTCAGTATCTTGATTGTGGTGATGGTTTCACAGGTGTCAAAACTCATCAAACTGAATACTTTAAATATTAGAAGTTTACTATATGTCAAATATACCTCAATAAATGGAAAAGAAACAAAAAAGAAAAGAGAGAGAGAGAGAAAGACAGACATGCAATCTAGTAGGAAAAAATCGAGCCTAGTACATAATGACTATTTCAAAGTACAGGACAACCGAGTAACATGGGGGTTAGGGATACCACCTCCCTTGTAGTCAAAAATCCACAAATAACTTTAACTCCTCCAAAACTTAAATATTACTATTGACTGGAAGCCTTATCAGTAACAATAAATTTACACTTATTTTGTATGCTGTATTACATACTGTATTCTTACAATAATGTAAGCTGGAGAAAACAAATTATTATTAAGAAAATCATAAGGAAAATATATTTACTATTCATTAAGTGGAAGTGGATCATCATGAAGGTCTTCATCTCCATCTTCACACTGAGTAGAGTGAGGAGGAGGAAGAGGGGAGTTTGGCCTTGCTGTCTCGGGTGGCAGAGGAATAGGAGGTGGAAGGAGAGACAGGGGAGGCAGGCTCACTCAGTGTGACTTTATGGAAATACATTGTAATTCATCTGACTCTTCTGCTTTTTCATTTCTCTAAAAATGTTTCTATACAGTACCAATCCTCCTTCTACCATTTGCTTTAATTGGCCCCGTATTATACAAGGATCCATGTCATAAAAGTAGTCAAAAGCAGTCTTTAATAATCGGAACTCTTCTGCCAGACTGTCTAATGTCAATCTGTTTCCTGGCACTGCTTCTTCTATGTCTCTTTCCTCATTGTCTGGCACTGGTTCAGAAGCTATCATCTCCACCAAGTCATCTTCCGTCAATTCCTTTGGAGTGGTGTCAATTAGCTCTTAAATTTCTCCAAGATCCTTATCTTGAAACCCTTCCCCCCCCACCTTTTTTGCCATATCCACAATCTCTTTCATGATTTCCTTGACTGGCTGTTGTCAAGCCTGTGGATTCATGCACAACATCTGGATACAGTTTTCTCCAGCAGGAATTTGTTGTTTTGGACTTGGCTTTCATGGCTTTTTCTATGACAACAATGGCATCTTCAATGGTGTAATCCTTTCAGAGCTTTATGTTCTATCGGGGTTCTCTTCCATACTTTGCTGGCATTAAATTCTCTAGCTTTAAATTCTTCACCTTCCTTTTGCTTTAAGTTGTCATATAATGACTTCACTTTTTCTCAAATCATATTAGAGTCTATAGCTATGCCTTTCTTATGTCAATCCTGTACCCACACAAAAATTGCATTTTCAATACAAGATACAAAGGTATTTTGCAAAAAGTACAAGGTTTTCACGCCTTCTGGCATGGCTGCAGCAACTAATTCACGAATTTCCTTTTTTTTTTCCCCACTATGGTCCTTACACTGGATTCATTTATCTTGAAATGATGGGCAACTGCAGCTGCAGACCTCAATCTATGGTACATATCAAGCAATTCAACTTTTTCTTATAATGTCATGACTTCTCTACTTCTTGGGAGCACTTCCAGCATCACTAGTGGCATTTCATATGGGTCCAGTAGTGTTATCCAAGGTCTATGGTACTGCACTATAAACATGATGAAAAGTACTGAAGAACCAAGAGAGATCACTTTTTACTGAGATACACAATTTACTGTAGGGATGAACTGCTCACACAGATAATCAGCATCGCATGGTGTTTTGAGCAGATACTTGCAACACTTGAGCTCACTGCAACAGCAACAGGAGGTGGCTATAAAATTATTACAGTAGTACAGTATGTATACAATTAATTTTCTGCATTTATGATCTAATACTGCATCTTTACATTTGTTTACATTTCTCATGTGAATGGCGCAATGTATGGGTCTCTGTGTGCCTAAGTTTTCATAAATATTAAGTGTTTATAATAGATTTGTATACATTTCATGGTAGTAAATGATGAAATAGACTAGTAACTGCATGTTTTATGCATTCATGGCATATCTTTTTCTTAATTTTTTTGATATTTCTAGGCCACATGGTTTGTCTGCAAGTTTTTCGCATTGTCAAAAATCTCTAAAAAAATTTCCATTTATTGAAAAAAATCCATGATAAGTGGACCAATACAGTTTAAACCTGTGTTGCTCAAGGGTCAACCATAAAATCAAAATAGGTAACTGCCACAAGAGGGATACTAATAATGTTGAGAAAGTTCTGTGACACAGAAAGGCTTTATGAGGAATGGAGTATTTAATCTTGGTCATCTTAATTACAAAGATGTTAAATGGGGATGAAAGGAAATGTGAGGAAGCATGTAACAACCAGGGAAGGCGGGAATTGCACCAGGCTTTCACAAGAAGAGTAAGTGACTGTGGCATAAAAGAACTGAAGAGGAAATAAATATTAATAGAAGTTTGTTCATTTCTTCCGATTTCTTTAGCCCACTTTTGTATGGTTCTAATCTGTACCACTATGCTGCATAACAAATCTACAAAGTCTGATTTTGCCATTCAAGTGTCATGGAATCCCCACTTTTACAACAATAACTATAAAGTAAGTGGAGAATCACACACTCAAGTTCAAGTACTGGTCTACCTCTTACCTTTGGGGTAAGGTATTTAAACTCTCAAAACTTTAGTTTCCTTGTTAGTAAACTGTTAACAATAACAGAATCTATTTTGCATGATTGTCATCAGGATAAATGAGATTATGCTTAATGTAATTCCAGACACTCAAAAAGGTACATTACTATCCTTTTACATGGAAATAAACACAGAGCATAAGACAAAAAGGTAATTAATAAAACATCAGACAGAAGTTGTACTACATCCTAAGCTTCAGTACTGACCTACCTAACTAACTTCCAGGTTCATGCTTTGTTAAGAATGGAACTTCTCAAATCTAGATTTATACTATTTCTATTTAGAGGGTATAACTCTCTTATAAGGCAGGGGTCAGCAAAATATGGCCTGTAGGCTAAATCTGGCCTACCACCTATTCTGTAAATAAAGTTTTATTAGGACACAACCAGCCTCATTGTTTGCATACAGCTGTTCTCATGCTACAACAGTAGAGCAGTTGTGACAGAAACCGTATGGCCCACAGAGTCTAAAACATTTACCAACTGGCCCTTTAATCTGAGCAAGCCAATCTATATCAACATTTTCCTACACCTACTACTTGTGCAGCAATTAGATATCATGGGAAGGAAAATGAGAACACACAATATGATACCTGCTTTTGAGAAACTTTGAGTAACCAGTTATAGAATAAGAAAACTACAAAGAACAAAGGGACCATAAAAATAAGAAAACTATTATTATAGATCCAGAGAGACTGAGTAACTTACCTAAAATTTAATACATTATATATCACAAAAGTTACATCTATAAATAATTTTTTATACAGTATATATTTATTAGCTTGTACTAGTACATTCTCATATTACAAAGGCAATTTAGTGGAAGAATCTTCCTTTTGATATTATCTGAAATAACACAAACTATACATTCCAAAAAAAATCCTCATTTGTATAACAAAAAAAGACAAGTTAAACAACAAAAAACTTTTCCTTTCTTACATGTGGACATTGAAGTGGACCTAATTCAGTTTTCATTTTAAAGTCTTATAAACAATTTTTAAAAGAGATTTACTGTGATAGACTGCTAGTTTCTTCTAAAAGCTGCTTTTCATTTTTCCACAGTAACGGAGTTTTAGATGAGCAAAAGACCACCCAGACACAGACTCCATTTTCCCATCTAGCTTATAGCTAGACATGACAAACTCACTCTGAGACAACAGAACGTAAGTTAAAGCGATGCATCCAACTTCTGAGTCACTAACTTATTAAAAAAGTCCCTTGCTTAGACTTCCTTTCTTTCCCTCTTACTCTGAGCTTCCTGATGTGGCAGAACTCAGCTTTAGTAATGCAAATGAAGTGCAGCATCAAGATGGTGGGGGGAGGCAGGGGGGGCGGTGTGGGTGTTGGGGGGGGTTGTGTGTGTGTCTCTGAATGACCTCATGAAGCTCACTAGGCCCTCATGAGCATGAACCATGATTGCTACATGAACAGTAAATTTCTAAATTATTTATACCACTGTATTCAGAAATCTTTATTATAGCAGGTTAACCTGTACCCTAATGTATGAGTACGGGGCAGAAGGGTGTACCATTTCAATATGACTTTCCATCTCTTAGCTAACCAATGTTTACAGCTTAATATGTACATCTTTCCAGGACTTTTTCTATGCATCTCTTTACACTAGACCACATTTGCAACTGTATGAAAAATTCTGAGCATCTCTGTTTCTGATTCAGAAGATACTATGTATCTAAATTTTATAAAAGCCACTTCTCAATCTATCCAAACTACCTCAGATCATTTAGAGAAACTTCCAAATTCAAACATTAATGATATTCCTTTAGCTAGACAAATATTCCATGGAAGAAGTCATCACATATATCACAATAGACCATTAGATTACGTAAATATCATATACATTATTTCATAAACACACACACCCCTTTTATAGCACATGCCCGTGAGAAATGCACAACTATCTCGAGTTTGTTCTATGAGTACCGAGTTAGCCCATATCTAATAACTAATGTTTCTAAGGGCTTTTTATAAATAAGTATTTTTTTTTATGCGGAAAGTACTGGAAGGTGTAAGAAACTTCTGAAGACACCAATATATCTAAGGAATCATTGAAAAAAATGTGGCATTTACCCATATTATAGGTGGCATTTAGACAGATAAAAACAAAGAACAACCGAAGGCAATATGCTAGGATGGTTAGAAAGACAAAGTAGGCAAAAATTTTAAAGGATCCTTGAAAGAGGTCAGGCTATAAAAGGGAAATTAATCCCCTGATCATATGGTTCACAAATAGACAAAACTAAAGCACTTTTGAAGAAGAAAAGGGATATGGTTTGCCAGAGAGGGGCACATGCATAGGAAACAGCAGCTGCAGTGTTTCAGGAAGAGGAAAGCATTTATAACTTACACAGATTTTCCTGGCTGGGAAAGAAAACAGAGAAAAACACAACAGGACCCAGAGATGAGTAGTTGAGATTTGGGCAATATTAGGGAGGAACTTAAAGTGCTTAAGAATTTTCACTGTTTTAAAGAGCATATGGTCACCACCAGGTACTTCTGTGGAGAGGACTAAAAGGACACCACGGCTTAAAGGTAGGAGCACGGGAGAGGGGTGCTAGATGCAGCAAAGAGACCAATGGTGCATTCAGGGTCTGACAGGCCATACAAAGGTTCTAGTGTCCCTTGAGAGCAACTAGAATGGCTGAAGGAGGGCAGATATGACGAGAATTATGCAATCCAGGAATCATGCAGGCCGATACATGGAAAAGGGATTAGAGAGGGACAAGAGGAAAGATGGGCGAATTTGTTGGCTGACAACTGCAGAGATATGCTGAAAACAGCAAGGCGGGGGTCCACAGCTAGGGCGTTGACAATACAGATGGGAAAAGTAGCTGGACTTGGGAGACATTCAGGAGGCAGACAGGGGCTGATGTCAGTGATGGGGAGATGAGCACAGCACCCAAATTTCTCGCTCTGCAACATGAGAGAAGGTGCCATTTGCACGGAAGTAAGGTGTTGAGAGGAAATCGTCTGATTCGTGGGCAAGTTAAATTTGAGATGCCTGTGAGATGATGTCTGAATGATTAGAGACCAGAAGAGCAGGCAGATTAGAAGGTACACATCAGAATCCAGACATTTTATGACTATGGGGGTGGACATCCATGCAAAGGAACCCACAGCAGAGTGAGAATGGGGAAATGCAAAATAAAACCAGCAATATGCAATTTATTCTTATACTATAAAAACTGGAGTTTTAGAAAAAATAAGATCCTTAGGGAGGGACTAGAAAGCAAGAAAGTTAGAAGACCAACGTGCAGCAGTAATTTCCAAAAAAAGTTGTCATTATGTACACATTAATAATTCAGAATATTTCAACTTACAAGTTTTTTTGCAAATAGTAAATAAGATAGCAAGACAGTCTCTTCCCTCCCCAGTTAAATAAAAATAATACTGTTTGCTTATATCCTTAATATTTCATATTTATTAAATAACTTTATGGGCTTTCCTGTCACAGCCTGGTACTGGTATAAATTTTCTAGCTCTTTGTGTGGCCAATGTCAAATCAATTGGAATGAAACCCTATTTTCAGTAAACTACAATATAGCTTTCAGAAATAGTTAATGAGAATTTGGACAAAAATAAGATTTTGTGATGCTCAGTGATCAATTCATAACTGATGACATCCAAAAAATTAAAATGCATGCAGTTTTACAGGATAAATGATCTGGTGTATTTTCACTCCATATTCAAAGTTGAAAAGAAAGTATTGATTTTAGAAAATGTAACTCAAAGGAACTACAAGCAAATATTCATTTACATTTAAATATCAAAGAACAGAGCCATTCAAGCACACAAATGAAGCATGAACTTTAAAAATCTTTCTACTTGAATAGTAAGTAGAGCATGAAAATATAGACTTTTATTTCACTAAATGTTTCAAAAATAAAATTAAAACACAAAAACATTTTCTCTTTAATGTTCTCTGAATAAAAGATTACGTATTACTATGCAAAATCAAATCATTATCTGTTTTTCTTTCCTAAGAACTATATAGTGAAATAATGGTTCATGACAGATAACTAATATCTAGGTGCTTCAACTGACTGCTCCAAAAACTACTGTACATTAATTCTAAAGCCAAAATTGGAATAATCGGAAAATTATCTTATACCTAAAAGCACAAAAGATCGGACAGCTGGTAAAAATCATGGAACTATTAAAAAGAGTTGTATATATTTGAAAGTTACCATTTTGTATTTAGTTTATTTCTTTCCATATCCCAGGAAAGACAATGCTATTTGAACAGATCCTTGTTTAAATAGTAAGTGGACAGTGGAGGTATTCTTTGAGAGTTAGTTTACAACTTCAAGGATATTATTAATCACATACTCATAAAAATTATGACTGGGAGTTTAAGATTGGGAATTGAGGATGACCTCTGCCAAAGTTCACCAGGTCCCATCTGTATGGGAAATCATGACCGGGCCACAGAAGAAAGGCCCCTAGGAGCAGCCTTCTCCTGACTACCTGCTGGTTCCAAAACACTGCCCAGACATTAGCTACACATGCTGCCAGGATCAAACAGGGGCCAGAAAGCACAGCTATTTCATGAGGACTTAGAAATTAACTTTACTCAAACTATATTTTTGCTCTAAAGTTTCTCTATCTTAACAAAAGCTCACAATCAGCTCAGGAAAAAAATACTCACATTTAAACACTTAAGTAGTTACCAAACAAGACAGTAAATTGTCATTTCTTTCCTGCCCTTCATAAAGCAAGTTTTTAACCTGTCTACCCTTTAGAATTAGTCAGATGAATAATACACAAGGAAAAATCTCAAGGGCTGCTCTGTTTTTATTCTTCAAATGTTTGGGGTTGAGGGGTAGGTGTTCATCTTCCCTCTATTTTAAACTTTCTATTTTGGAATGATTTCAGAAACATTTTTAAATAGTACAGAGACTTACAGTATATCCTTTACCCATATTCACGAAATGATAACATCTTACCACATTTATTTGCTTTATCACTAATTTTCTATGTATGTATACATACACGTAATTTTCTTTCTTAAACATTTGAGGGTAAACTGTAGACAAGATGCCATTCTACCTTTAAATACTTCAGTGTATGATTCCTAAAGGCAAAGGTAAGTTTCTTCCGTAATCACAGTACAAGGATCAAAATCAGGAAAGTATAACATTGATAACATTACCATTATCTAATCTACAGACCTTATTCAAGTTTCACCAATTGTCCCACTTATGACCTTTACTACAAAAGAAAAACATTTTTTTCTGGTCCAAGATCTAACGCAGGATCACACATTGCATTTAGTTGTCATGTGTCTTTAGTTTCCTTTGATCTAGAGAAGTTGTTCAACTTTTGTGTTTCTTGACCTTGACATGTTTGAAGAGTAAAAGCCATTTATTTTGTAGACTGTCTTTCAGTTTGGTTTGTCTGATGTTTCCTCATGATTATATTCAGGTTGTACATTTGTGGCAAGAATATCACAGAATTGATGTTGTGTTCTTCCCAGAACATTCTATCAAGAGGGACCTGGTGCTGATTTGTCCCATTACAGGGGGGTTAATTTTGATCACTTGGGTAAGTTGCCAGTCTTCTCTGTTGCAACACCACTCATTTTCCCATTGTAATGAGTAAATATCTTGTGTGGATATATTAGGAAACTATGCCAGTATCTGTTTCACATATTTTCACCTGCTATTTTTTGCATCCATTGATGATTCTTACCTAAACAACTTGGTGCTTGCCAAATGGTGATTTTCTACATTTATTAGTTAAAAATCTACGAGAAGCGCGGCGGCGCCATGTCCGGCTGCGAAGGTGGCAAGAAAAAGCCCCTGAAACAGCCCAAGAAGCAGGCCAAGGAGATGGACGAGGAAGATAAGGCATTCAAGCAGAAACAAAAAGAGGAACAGAAGAAACTCGAGGAGCTAAAAGCGAAGACCGCGGGGAAGGGCCCTCTGGCTACAGGTGGAATTAAGAAATATGGCAAAAAGTAAGCTGTTCCTTGTGCCTCAGGTGGTGATGACCCTTGATTCCTATTTAAACATCTGTATTCCCTGCCATAACATCTTTTGCCACCTATAGCTAAAACGAAGTGTTATCTTGGAGCCTATTGTACATTTAAGAATAAACTTTTGTTAAAAAAAAAAAAAAATCATACAGTGGCTCATCGTCTCTTTAGCTGTTTTTACTCAGCCATTCCTACCTTAGCTGTGAACTAAAGTAAAACCAGCCCAGAATCCCACCAGAGTCTGCTCTTTGGTCTTTGTTCTGCCCTAAATTCTGTATCACCTGGAATTAAAACAACTCATTTGAAGAAAAAAAAAAATCTACGAGAAGAAGAGCTGTGCCTTTCCCCCCATTTATCTCACCAGTCTATGTCAATATTAACTCATGAACTCTTATTTTATTCCATGGATTATAATCCATTAAAAGTATGATTTATTTTCTTGCTGATGGTTTCCCAAATTTGGCCAGTGGGAGCTCCTTTAAGCTGGCTATGTCTTTTTGACAAATCATTTTTTGTTGAGCATTTGCTCACTTAAACATCTTGTGTTTAGGGCTCATCTTGTGCTCTTCCTGAAATGGGCTATTTTATCACAGAGCCTTGGTTCCATTTACAGGACAATGGTATTTAGAAAACAAGATCTAGGTGCTTGGTGTGCTCAAACTATGGGCATCAATGCTAGTATGACCTCTCGGCAGGGCAGCAATCTCAATCAAGGGGAATTTGTCCCATAGGGGATGTATGGCAATCACAGCACAGCATCCCCAACAACAAAGAACTATCTGCCTCAAAATGTCCATAGGGCCAAAGTTGAGAAACCCTTAGCTAGAGATTGTGTGTATACACGCACAGACACAAACATGTACTTACATATCAGTCTAAGTTAAAATTCATGAATTCACACTAATGAACCCAGTCACAATCCAGCACCACAGGGTTCATTCTACCCTTATCCATTCCCACATCTATAACTGCCTTCTCTAACAATGAGAAACTTGGCCACTATTATCCACAATATATGTATTTATTTCCTCAATCCCAGAATATATATAAACTGGCTTCAGAACTGCTAACTCATAAACTATGAAAACCAAACCTACTAACTAGAGTTTAATTTTTGTTTCTATATATTTTGTCTTGGGACTGAAGGTACACAGTAAAGATACTGTTAAAGGTATTTCAATTAGTTTTATTTTTTTCCTCTCCCTTCGGCATGATTATGCATCTGCAATATACAACAGTCCTGTCCATTTGTTTCTGTTTGCATTTCATTTTGAGTTTCCCCCGTAAAATGCTGACAATTTTATTTATTTATAAATACTGACATGGATCTAAAAGAATCATACAAAAATATATAATCAAAGAAGTCTTACTCCTTCATCCCCATTTACCTTGTTCCCCTCCCCCAATCACTTCCAACACAGACACAGTCCACCGCCTGGCCTGCCCACGAGGGTGTGCAGGTGAGCAGGTGATGGTGCCTTAGAGCAATGAAAACAACAACAAAGTAGGGAAAAGAGGGAATGAAAGAAAGGGGTATACGTGAGTCCCTATTGAGACTCATGCTGGATTTTGCAGGCATGTGAAGGCAAAGGGAAGATACTAAAGAGTTTTAAGCATGGAGGAGACCATGATATTGTGACATAATAAGAAATATATATTTGGTCTTTGTCCCCAGTTCCTGGCAAAGAGCTCCTAAAACCCTTGAAATTTCCTGATTGAGAGGAATGAAAGGAGTCTTTTGTTCATCACAATAAGCTCCTTTCAGACAAACCTGAGGTTATGCTAATGAGATGACTCTTGTAGGACCAGGGCTAGCTGCCAGAGGAACCAACCAGGTGATTAGAAGGCTTCAACTTTAGCCCTACCTCCCACACCTCAGAAGTGGAGAGGGGCTGAGGAAGATTCAATCACAATGGCCCATGATAGAATCAGTCATGCCTGCCTAATGAGGCCTCCATAAAAAACCTAAAGGGCAGGGTTCGGAGAACTTCTGGGGTGGTGGGTCCATGGAGGTGTTAGAGAGGGGCACACCTGGAGAGGGCATGGAAGCTCACCACTCCTCCCCCACACCTTGCCCTGTGCTTCTCTTCCACTTGGCTGTTCATAATAAACCAGTAATAGAAAGCAAAGTGTTTCCCTGAGTTCTATGAGCCATTATTGCGAACTGTCAAACCTGAGGAAGGGGATGTGGGAACCAACAATTTATAGCCAGTCAGAAGTGGAGGCAGGAACCTCAGACTTGTGATTGGCATCTGAAGTGGGGGCAGACTCATGGGACTGAGCCCTCAATCTGTGGGTCTGACACCACTCCAGGTAGGCAGTGTCAGAACTGAACTGACCTGAATTGTAGGATACCTTGTGCATGTCTGCAGAGAACTGCTTGTGCGGGATAAGGGGGACTCCACAGAAGGGTTGAGAATCAAGAGAAAAAAGTATTTTCCATTTATGGTAATTAGTTCATCTTATTTAGATGAAGTGGATGGAGGCGGCACCCTCAGAATGCCTTTGAGACCACTTTTCCACAAGAAAGTACTTCAGGAATTCTGCATCCATCACCAGAAGTACAAGCTTCTTTGGTTACCCCTTATCATTGAAACCTCCACTGTACCCTCACCTCCCTGAAATACCTCTTCCCTCTTTCCCAAGCCATTCTACACTGTCTGCTGAGATTGCTTCTCCATGATTAGTCAGGTTTACAGTGGTTTGGTATTGTCATGCAACATTCCATCCACCTCCTCACCTCACCTAAAAACCTCAATGCCCTCAAGGACCTCAAGACTTCTCCAGCAGCCCTCAGACACTTTCTTGCAATCCACTGCCATTTCTAAAACATTACCTCTTCTAATCCTTGGAGAAACTTCTGCTAACCTTGAGGCTCATTTTATTCGGCTATAAAATCTTCTTCAATTCCTTGTCATTTATCAACATGTATGTCACAACTCAGTATTCATTAACGAATTTGTTACCGGACCCTCAATCTTTCTTCCAGTCCTAACTCATGTTGTCACCTGTGTGGGTGGCCCAGGCAACATGCTCAGCTCTCAATTCTTTGGATCTCATCTCAAATAATCTAGTCCCACTCTCACATCCTGAAATCTTCTAATGTTCAATAACTGCACCACACTCAAAATCACCAATTCACACAATCCTGCATTCCGACCACAACCCCCAATCCTTCGAGTTACTTCCCAAGTGCCTTCAGCTGAACCAACACTGACACCTGCAATCTAGAATGTGGGACATTCTACAAATCAACTGCCTAGACTCTTCTAAAAATTAATGAAATTAAATACAAAAGAGGGCAAGATACTAAAGAGACATAACCAAAGACATTGTGTAAACTTCAGACGACTAATGGGGTTAAAAAAAAAACATTAAAAAGACACTTTGAGGGACAGCTGGGGAGACCTGAATATGGACAATACATTAGATTGCTATTAATTTTCCTTCGTGTGATAATAGTATTGTGGTTTTATGGGAACATGATCTTTCAGTTAAGATGCATGGTGAAGTATTTAGGAGTGATGTGTCGTGATGTTTGCAACTTTCTTTCAAATAGATAAAGAAAAAAAACAGAGGAGAGAATGGAGGGAGGAAAAGGAGGAGGAGGAAGAAGTGTGAGAAAGGAGGAAGAAAAGGAAGAAATGGGAAAACAAAACAAATGTTGAAAAGTTTAACCATTAATCTAGGGGAAGAGTATATAGGCGTGCACCATACTATTCATTCAACTTTTCTCTAGGTTTGAAAGTACCAAAAACAAAAAGTCTAAGGGAAATGTATCAAGAAAAACCCCTATTTGATAAACCCTATGGGATTAATAAAACCAAATCTGATGTGTATACATTCACGCCTTTCTCTGTGCTCATCCAAACATAATTAAAATATTTTAGGATAGAAAGGGGGTTTAAGTAATAGGAGAATGTACTGCAGATTATTCTGCAAAATGCTTTTCTACTTTAACAACACATATAGATAGGGACATGCCTTCACATCACAGCTACATAGTATTTTATAGCAAAAAATGCACTGTAATTTATCTAATCATTCATGCATTTAGTGGACACTGTGGTTGGTCAGCATTTTGGCTGCTACAAACAATGCTGTTGTAGATGTCCTAGTGGACATCAACTCAAAATTCAGCCTTTTAACTCTATAGGAAAAGATTCCCGAAAGATGAACAGCTGGGTCGAAAGGTATGTACTTTTATTTTAACATCTAATGCCAGATTATTTTCCCAAAAGACCATAGCAAGTCACACTCCAAAGATGCCCATCCCCTTTATTTCACCTGCACGGTAAGTTACCAGTCTTTTAAAAAATGCTGTCACTCTGCAGGTCATTTGAAGGCAGCACAAAGTGAGATACTCTTAAAAGTCACCTGTGAGTCCTAAGTCAGTACTCATACTCCTTTCAAAGGACCAAAAGGGAGAGGAGAGAAAAGAAAGATATACTACCCGCCTCCTTAAACTCCCACTATATTTTTTCACCCCACTATTATGGCAACTACAAAGTGATATTATGCTTCTTTGTTCATGTGTTTCTCATACCAAGTACACTAAAAACTCCTTGAAATCAGGGAGAGGAAATCACTCACTCAACTCAACAAACATTTATTAATCACCTACCATGTGTCAGACAGGCTTAACATTAGGAATATGCATACAAATGAGACAAAGGCCATCATCAGTGCCCCCAAGCCATGTAACTAATATTCTTATATGATAATCCAACATTTAGAGTTAATTACACAATTAATACTTATTGCAGTGGTGGTAAATACTCTAGAGAATTATTGGAGCAGGGTGCAATGAAAGCACAGTACTAGAAATGGCTTAAAATGGGCTTTCAATATTATTTATGTATGGTTTAATACACTTTGCATCACTGATTGATAATGTGATTTATGAAATATGATTATGAAATATGTGGTTTTACAATTATGACAAGAGAGAAAAGAAGATGGGACCTAAAGTTATTGAACAATATAAGCCAGTATAGTGCCAAGCCCTTTATATACCTAATCTCATTTAATCCTCTCCACTAATTTATAAGGCAGAAACCATCACTCCATTGTTAAAACATGGAATATGAGATTCAGCGAGACAAAGTAATTTCACAAAAATCACATAATTGCTAAACGGTGTCAGGACAGGACATGAACCCAGGTCTGTCTGGTTTCTTTCTCCTATATCACAGTAATTCAAAACCAGAATTTCAGACTAAGCCTAGAAAAAATCTATCTGCACAATGAAATATTTGTTTTTTTTTTTTAACATGTGATACATATAAAGTTAGGAGAATAATGGCAAGCCTACTTGGTATTTAAGTCACTTAAAAAATATAGTAACTGATGACCCTGTATGTATAGTAACTAAATTAGTGGAAAACATGCTCATTTAAGTATAATACTTGAAAGTGTGTTCTATAAATATGATAGGATACTCCTTTCAGAAGCCAGAGTAGAAGAACAGCTTTTCTAGTTGGGACCAATACTAATCTAATATTTTCACAAACTGCCCAGATGCCATGCCACTATGCTGTCTTATATCAAAGTTTAACAGAGATGTGATTTGACAAAATATTCTTCCTCAGTCTCAAATTCATGAATTTATTTTTCAAGCTTATTAGAGTAGCACCTAAATTAAACAAAAGTCTAATAATTCAACAACCACAAGAAAAAAAAATCAAAGATAAAAGGAGAAAACCCCCACAGAATATGCTTACAAATACTTCAAAGTCCTCCAGGAATAGTCTTCCCGAGTAACTTATTAATGTCTATGTATGTATAGTTAAATGCACATAGACAGACAAACATCCAAACTAGACATGTGTCACAAACATTCACTAAAGTGACCTTTGGGGTAATAATATTTTTGTAAGAAAATAGACCCTTCAAGGCCTATATAACCAATGTATAGAGAAAATTTGTATGTTACTTAAAACATCAGCAACAGCAAAGTTGTAACACCAGTAAATACTCCATAATCAAGGCTAAAAAAGGAAATAGAAAATGAACTAGAAAAAACGTGAAGGGAACATTTCAAATTTTTAGATGCTCTGGATATTGATTTGTTGATTTTTTAAAAAATTATACCTAGGATCACTTAAAAACTTATTATTCATATTTTCCCCTTTAGTGGATTGGGATGAGTCACTAGCACATGAGATTAGATAGAATCACCATCACATGTTAGTTAACAAATGGGAAGAAAAGAGGGTAACGCTAAAAGGGAAGGAAGGGAAAAAAATTTCTCCTGATCTAACAAGGGAAAAATTGGAGGAGAAAAGATGAAGAAAAGTGTGGATTACACAATTTAATTGCTATTAGATGAAAATAAGCAGGGAAAGGTAGATGTACAAAAACACTCACTAAATGACCCTGAGTGCTACTGTACAGTAATACATACTGTTCACCACACAAAGGCATTGGCCAAAGGGGCAAAGCAAAGGCTTGATAAGCTCCATGGCTAAATTGGGCTCCCTGTCTTGAAGCAGGATATGCCCTGAGAACAGAACATTTTTTCTATTTCACACAAAGCTCCAGTCCATCTGCCAAGGACGTAAAAGTTGTGTCCACTCGAAGAGAGGCCTTTTGAAATTTGCATAAAAGCTCCCTTTGGTCTTAAGAGGGCTGTGCAGTCACACTCCACCACTGTTCCACCTCTTCGGCCTCCAAATCCAGCCTCCCAGCCCCACTGTTCCACCCAGTGAGCCACGAGGAAAGAACAAAACCACGCAATAGCCAGTCTTTCCTATGGAACATTCTCACACCCATGCTCTTTATTCATAATTCAAAGGGAACTTATATTTTACACTTTAAATTTGATATTAAAGTCCACTATTTTATGATAATTTATGTTGGGCTAAAGTAATCTTTTTATTACTAATGGAAAGTTGCTAATAAAATTTAGAATATGATTTACTCCTTAAAGGAGATAAGTATAACTTTGCTTTAATTATTTAATTGTCATGGCTGTTCCTAATTCAGTTTTCACTATACACTCTAAAGGCTTATAGAATCACATTGTGTTAGGCATTATAATTATCATATTTCCCCCTCATTGCTAAATTTGACTAGCTTAAAAAATTAAAAATTAAAAAATAGAATTATATTTGTACATGAAGTATTAAAACTGCATTTCCTAGAAAACAGTCTATAATTTGCTCTAATCATAGAAACAAACGGCTTTTCCTTCAACCCCTAATTAATGAAATGTAGGTTGCTATGCTTTATATCACCATACATTTTCAAATTTTCTACTTCAAAAAGACCAAACATACATGCAAAACAAACCGTCAACAATAATACAGCAAAATTACTATGAAATTGCACTGGCCAATGGTTCTTTATTCTGAAGGCTCCCATTTCACATACAACATACAGCTGCAAAATACTAGATGCTCATCTAGGAAAGATCATAAATCATAAGTTTAACTAAATAACTTAAGATGTATATAATATAAAGGACTGCTAAGGAAAATGAAACACCTATACTTAGTATGTCAGTTTAATTAATTCAAGCTTTTCTTATTTCTATTTAAACACATAATAAGCAAATGTTCCATGGAATTCTCTCATTAGTAAATCTTGAGGTTGTTTCCCAGTACTGGATGCCATATATAATATGGATCAGGACTGAAAATGTTCGCTTTTACCTCGAATAACATAGTTATCCAGTGCATCTTCCATTCTCTTCAGTGCTTCAGTTCTATCAGAGCCATATGTGATTAGCTAAAAGCAAGCAAACAAATATATATGTATATATTTATGTCTAGCTATATGTTAAATGATTCATTCTAGTAAAGATTAAAATATTTCATAACAGATTTCCCAAAATATCTTTTGACATTTCACAGTGGTTCAGTTTTTTTTTTTTTTTTTTTTTGAG
>NW_012146301.1:2370903-2388965 GCF_000956105.1 Propithecus coquereli | reverse complement strand
GACAACTAAAAATATATACAAAAAATTAGCCGGACATGGTGGCGCATGCCTGTAGTCCCAGCTACTCGGGAGGCTGGGCCGGGGGATTGCTTGAGCCCAGGAGTTTGAGGTTGCTGTGAGCTAGGCTGATGCCACGGCATTCACTCTAGCCTGGGCAAAAGAGTGAGAGTCTGTCTCAAAAAAAAAAAAACAAAAAGACAGGTGGGCAAAACACAACTCTTACTCTTACATGAAAGTTATGTCAAATCTACTTAAGTAATTAGTAATTGGTAAAACTTGAAGAGAAAAAGTCAAAAGTACTCTAACAAACACTGGCTATCAGCCCAACTTCTTAACATTACCTGCCATTCATACTTTCATCTCAGGCAATTTTCAGTAATGGCCAAAAGGCAACTTAATTCCTTCCCACTGCAATGAGTTGGGTTGGCACCACTGGTTAAATGTTTATCGTTATTATCATTGTGTGTGCACGTGGTGGTATGATTTGATTGGGGAGGAGGGAATATTACAAACTAACACGATGCTGGATTTTCTCTTTCTTAAGAAAAAAATGTGCTCTGCTTTCACATTTACATCAGTGCATAATTAATTGTTTAATTACAGTACATTATTTAGATTAAGGACCAATTTCAGACTTTTTAAATATGTACATTGTTTTTTCAGAAGAAAACTGAAAGAATTCATTAAGAAATCAAACTAACTTTTGAAATCATAGGATCATAATAAATGCTAATGTCACTTCCTGGTTGGATACCACTGTCAACCCGGACCTAGGAGACAGAAAGAAAAAAATGAAAGTAACTCATATTGTGCAGATATTTTTTTTAACCACAAATTTAATTTCCATGGAGAAAATGGATAGAGAATTTCAATCTCAACTAACATTTCAGCTTCTGGAAAACAGAAAAACAACCTAAAAAATATATAGAGACCAAATGACCTTGATCTATTAATATGCAATACATGTCTTTTTTGTTCTGCCACTAAATGAAGAAACTAAGAAACAGGAAAAACAAAAACAAAAACCAGCTTTCTGCATCACTAGGCCAGGATGCCCAGGATGCGTCTGTGGCTCTCTGATGGTGTCTTCCATCTGCAGTAAAGCATGGATGAGGCCCTGCTAACCGCACTCCCCACCTGCACTCTTCGGAGAGCGCAAGTGAATCCCTGGTCAAGCCTGCTCCTCCCTCCATAGGAACTCAAGCCTGGACCTTTCATGTCTGCAACACTTTCTTTTTTTGCCTCACTCTCTCAACTGTAAAACACTATTTTCTGTTACTGTTAGTCCCCTGAGGCTTTAATGTTTACACAGCTTTTCCCACGGCTTTGCTTTATAAGGACACAGCCCTAATTAGAGTTCTGATTTTGCCATTTTCATGGGGGGAAAAATAGCAAGAGTTCAAAATATTCTTTTGAAGAGCCTGATTGCTGTTAACCAGCCAACAAGTTAGTTAGTACATCGCTGATTCTTGTTTTCATCTCCCAGTTTGATACCAGCAGTAAGGCACGGAGGTTAGCCATGTAAAACTTTTCAAATGAGCAGTTGCCGAGGACAGAATATTTATTAAATTATCATGAAGTTTTGGAATCTGAAGTATTTAAAAGCTAATCAAAATACTTAAGACTGCCAGGCATATCCTAGGGGTCTTGAGGATAGAGGAATTGAATGGAAGCTGAGAGAACAGCAGGACTTTGATGCCCAACATTGTAAAGGAGTGGGAAGAAAAGAGGGAAAGCTCATGTAGCTCTCCACCTGTGGGAAGAAGCCTTCCTAATAAACAGCAGCTCATCTGTCTGCAGTAAGGCAGAAAAAGGTCAACACAGAGGCTGTTAGGCCTTTAATATTTTAATTTAGGCAATTATCAAGGGACCACATGTAGAACCTCTTGTCTAGGATATCCACATGAGGGTATGATGATGGCTTTATTATATGGTGACATCAGAAGATGGGCCATAGTTTCAATCTCTTAAAAAAAAAATGACACTACTATTATTCCCTTTGTAAGGTTGTAAAAGCATTATTAACATACCTGGAGGGCTTTATTTCTGTATTCGTAAGCACAAAAAAATGGATATTTGTATTTGTATTCATACTTATATATAAAAATCTTAATTTTAAATGGAAGTCATTCAGCACACTTACAAATTATCGTGGCTTTATGTTTATTTAAAACATATTTCAGGAGACATAAACTGAAGTTTTATGGAATGCACAGTGTTGATAAAAACTAGAAAGAAATTAATAGAGAAGCTTTAAAAGCAATAAAACCACAATCTACCTTTTCCCCACATTTAAATAGCCCCAAAACGGTAACTGGCAATCAGGTTACATAACAGAAAAGATACCAGTGAGCTTAATTTTCTTAATTTTAGTACCAAATAGTTAAAGAGCTAATTTTACCACCATATCATCTTTAAAACCACAGCATGCTTCCTAAAGCTATATTTAAAACTAAGATTGGTACAAGTTCCAAAACTTTTGACTTTAAAAATATCCTATCATTTGCTACATAAACTGCTACAAAGCCAGTGAGGAACTTTGATGTTCAACCCACTAGTAAAATAACAGACAATAAGAATGTTACCTTCTCCTACAATTCTTAACTTAAAATTTCAGTTACCTTGAATAAAATTGTCACAGAGCATGAAAACTCTGATTATTTACTGTTTATATAGTTTTTCTAAAAAATAATCAGCCATATTTTAATATTTAACAACAAATTAAAAGTCAAATCAAGTCTCCATTCCTCGATGGAAACAAAGGCTATACACATTTGCATTAAAAGCCTTAAAAATAAGGTCAAATGGGATGAACATATTTGAAACTCGGACTTGGGGGGGGGCAAGGGCAACATACGTAACCTAAACATCTGTACCCCCATAATATGCTGAAATAAAAAAAAAAAGAATAAAGTCAAATGGAGTTGGAACCAAATCTCTGAGAACAAAACCGTAGTCTGAAAACAACAAATTTACAAACTACGGCGATCAAAGATCAAAAAGAAAAGCTTCATCTTTGCCATATAAATAAATTTCAGGCATAACGAAGCACATGAAAAGTACAAACCACAAGTTAACTCTTAAGTATGTATTCTTGTGACCAAAAAAGGTAAGAGCCAAAAATTGTTTCCTAAGGTAATAAGGCAAGAAGGAAAAACAAACAATAAAAACCACAACAAAAACACCCAAGCACCTCTGTATGAGATTCTCAAACCACTGCTCAGAAACCCCTAGCACAATTAAAATTTCCTTCTTCAGTACTACAGTGGACCCTGTGAAACTATCAGGCATCTCCCACCCTTCATTCTGAATTCAACTCTCCGCCTAAGCACAACTCCCAGCCCTCCATGTCTACCTGACAAGTGACAGCCCAATCTGATTAAATGCTTCCAAGGGAGGGGACTTGTGGGCCTCCATGACAGGCCAAAAGTGATCACCATGGAGATACATAATTACAGCTGTCAACGCATCTACTGTCCTGCTGACATCAATTTGATCGCTCCCAGCAATAATGATAGACAAAGCTTAGTGTGCACTCTCCTGCACCCAATCACTTTATCTATTCCTTGGTCCATTTAGCTGACATGCAACATTCACACAAGCAAATAACAGCAGTAAGCAGAACATTTAAGGCATTTTAATTGTTTTTTCTTTCTATGGATGGCTCACAACTGCAAATGTTATTACATAAAACTCCTGCTGCAGCATTAATTGAAGAAAGATTTGGTGGGACAAAGACTGTAGGGGGTATAGTTTGTCCATTATCACTTGTACTTTCAACAGGTCTCACGTTTGAAAATTGCAAATTGCAAAAACTTGCGAGGGCAAAATGTTTGACATCCTGTTAGCTATTACAACATGGTGAAAACTTCTAACTAGAGTAATCATTATGAATTCTTATTTAATACTTTTTTCTTTGATTAAAAAAGTATTTAGATATGTCCCTATGATACTTGTTTTCTCATCTGCTATTTAATGTCACATAATGCCTGTTAAATCTTTACAATTTTTTTTCTGCCTTCAGGCTTTGAACACAGCATGGAGTCTCCAAGCCTAGAAAGGGTCAAGTCCCTTTAGAAAGCACATGGGCAAAAACAATTTAAAAAGTGAAATAAATCATATATCCAATAACATCTTCAAATTTAGAATTCTTCCTGTAATCTTTCACCATCTCCATGCCAGTAATCAAAACTGAATAATCATATTCGCAGATGGTACAGCCTTGTCATCCACTAGCTAACATAATGCCATATAGATATGCACTTATTAAGAGAAAGGGTATGTCCGTGTTCTTTTTATACAACAAAAGCTATTTAAAGAACAGCTATTAAATACAGAAGAACTATGCAATGAAGTGGACAGTGATTACTTTTAACTGATATAAATAATACATACTTCTTAAAGTCTGAGACACTTAACAGAATTAGGTACACTTTGCTTTCCTTAGTCCTTTTCAATTAACGAGCTGATTTTGTGCTTCAATTTCTTGACATGTGACCATACAGGGGAGCTGGATTACATTTATTGAAAAGATTAAATTGTAAAACAAAAAAGTCATTTCCCATTCTTAAGATTCATGATCTTTTTGTTTATAATTTATGAAAGAATTGGGAACATTCTAAACTATCATTAATATCATCAGATATCTCCAGACTTCCCCTGTCAAGTGAATTCTGACATTCCTGAACACTATAAAATACCAAAAAAAAAAAATCGTTTTAAACACAAAACTGTGATTCCCCATGAATTTCACTTGTCCTGCAATTTACACCCGTTGGTGTTGACATGCTTTAACATAAAAGTATAATATAAATCAAGATTTTAACCCCTCAGTTGGTATTACAGCTTAATGACTTACACCAGGTAGATGTAATGGTTCCTGGTACTGAGACAATCTCCCAATAGACGGTAAACCGAAAAACTTGTAGGGGTCCTGAAAGTTCAAAAGAAAGGAAGCACAGTCTTTGAAATATAAATCAGCACAAGTAAGGTTAAATATTTATACAATGAATAAGCATTTCTAGGTTTATTTTCAACATACGATATTTACCAAATCACAGATTTCAGAATATTATTGTCTTATACTCTAGGCAACTTAGAAGTGTACTTAAAAATGAAACAGAATTGTAAGCAGAATTTAGCCTGACCTTGATCATACTCTATTGAAATTGGTAAAATTTCAACTTTTTATAAAGCTTCTTAGAATGCCTTGGGCAAAAATAAAATAACGTAGACCCTACATCAAAATATACTCAAGTTCAGAACAACAAATGTGGTGCACTAAAGATATTTGTTTTTCTTACTTCTCAAAACAGCTCACATATGGTAAAACTTGAGAATTTGTGTTCTTCAAATAAAGACCTGAAAAGAAACTTTGCACATGCTAGTAGATATGTACTTCATTCGTAAATATCTTAGATCATCAGAAGAGATGAGGTCAGTGTCATAGTAAGAAAGGAATACCACTTAAAATATGATAAAAAACGAGAGAAATATAACCATGCCAAAATATGTATTTAAGCTCCTTTAAGAAGATTTAAAATAACTTTCAGTATCTGCAAACGCAGATACTGATTTTTTTATTTTGACAGACATCTTTGATGTCTGAAAGTAAAAGATGGCACAAATATTACCTTGCATTTTTGCTTTAATTGTTTGAAGAAGGGATTTTTCAGATGTTGACTGCTCTATTATCTGATTTATATAGTTATAAAACAATATAAAAGTATTGGCCTGAGAGTTTATGAGTGAAGCCCATAATAAAGATTATGAATTGAGTACGTTTTACCAAAAGCTTCATAATTTAAATTTTGTTACTTTCATATAATCAAAAAGGACAAAATTATTTTTTTAACTGTTGGAAAAAAGTTTAAGTAAATGTCAAATCAACAGCTAACACGTACCCAAGGCAGGTGCTTAAAAAAACCCACAGAAATATTAATAAACGCTATTTCTTGCTAGTGTGGTTTGAAAACAAACAAAAAGCAAACAAAACAAAAACCATGGTCCATTCAAATTCAAGAATATTTAATGCTTTGTTGCCTCTTAACAGATTAATAGCTATTTCCCTATCCGGAAACATATGAGAATTAATTAAACCCAATTCTTTAAAGCTATTTTGAATTATGTCAAAATTATCTAATTTTTTTCTGATTTAATTATGGATTACATAATCAAATACTTGACACAGGTTATAAAACCCTAACTTTACCTTGTTGTTTAGCTAAACCAGGTCTCAT
The DNA here is from genome assembly GCF_000956105.1 of Propithecus coquereli. Taxonomy (NCBI): domain Eukaryota; kingdom Metazoa; phylum Chordata; class Mammalia; order Primates; family Indriidae; genus Propithecus; species Propithecus coquereli. Next base: position 2,382,726 of record NW_012146301.1, on the reverse strand, counting down.
GACTCTGGACACAACAACCATCCTTCCTCCCAACATCATTCATTTTACCTCCGCATAAACTCGACATTCAACTGCCCAGCCGTTGATGGGAATATCAGCTTGTTTGTGCCTGAGAGGGTAACCCTTAGCAACACGGATCATTTCTTGGACTAGGTCCAGGCCAGTAATGCATTCTGTGACAGGATGCTCAACCTGCAAGGCCAAGATCTGCCAGTCAATAGGTGTAGAAAAAGGTAAAGCAAATAAACAAGAAAAATTTCAAAAGTTTTTGGGTAGAATGAGATTAATTGGATTTAACATTTAATCATACTTGACTTAAAATCTAGCTAGGAGAATAAAATGAAAACATAAACACAATACAGTACACAAATCATAATACAAAAACTAGTGCCTAAAAAGTATTTTTAAACTGTTTTACTTTTGCCAATTTTGATTTATGGGGTTCAACAATGTCTAACAATCTTAATTCTGAAACTAATTCTTAATTGAAAACCACATTTACTTCTCTGCAATCCTCAACATAGCTGATAATTAACCTATTCTGTTACACTTAACATTGCATCTAGAGGGGCAGCTTATGATTTTCCAAAGCGCTGGTCTACCCGTCTCACCCACTTGCATGCTTTCACTAACCTGTCCTGACAAGCAGCCAGATTAGCGTAATCTTGCATCAATGCAGTGTAGCAGAAAGGAGCAGATGGATCCTTCAGGTTGCTTTCCCTCCAGACTGATTTGGGGAGTGCTTAGCATGCACAAGAGCAAAACTGAGCTAGTGAAATCATTCTGCTTTCTCAGCAAACTGCTGATAACCACTTTGTCTGATGCTGTCATGGGAATACCTGGCTTTCCACACTAACACATGGGACACATATGTACAAAAACATGCACTGCCATATAAGTACATGAATACATGTACTTATACATGTATACATGTCATTATAAATTTGATCAATCATTTACAAATTCCTAAACTTGAGCTAAAATAAAGTCACTTACGGCACTGGAAAAGAGTAGATAATCTATCTTTCATCTAAAATCTTGAATAAGTTTTAAAAAAAACAAAACCATGGCCACATCTGCTGCTTTGATAATTTTTTTTCTTTGTAAAAATTAAGTATATTTTAAACGTACTTCACAATAGTTTCTTTATCATCACATGTCATATTTCATACACTCTGACACAGGAAAAGGTCAGTGAACAAATGAATTATCTTCCCATCTTCAACTACACTAATTGAAGCACAGGACTTAGTCATTATAATAATCTTGAAGCTTATCGTAAGCAGACAATGCCATGGTCTTAAAAAAAAAAAAAAAAGCTTTGTAAAAATAAACAGATGGTATCCATAATTAGCTCTGTGTGTGTTATGAGTTTGTTTACAGTTTCAACAACATTTTAAGACATTTTGACATAATTTTAATGACAAATCATCACTAAAATAAGCATCTGCCCTTTGTAAAATAAATGTGACACTAAATAAAGATCTTATTAGATAGTTAAAAATATATATATTTGATAATATATTATGGTTTTGCAAGAAACAAAACTCTATATGATAAACATATTAATAATAAAGCTATAAAGCCCCTCTAATATTGCTAGAAAACAATTTCATATGAGAAAGCATCTCAGCACTATAACTATTCAAGAGGTGAACCTACTATGTGCCAAGAGCTTTACTATATATTAATACCAATATACCTGTTAGGTGAGAAAACAATTTTAAAAGTTAACAATTCAATTTCCTCTTTCCATAACCAGTGCCCAGATAAATACATATTATATACAAAGCAAACAAATATACATTGAATGAATGCATGAATGAACAGCAAATCCAGAGTCACAGCTATATTAAGTGGTAGAGAAGGGGTTGGAATTTATGTCACTACAGAGATGACGTTATCTTCCTGTTCTTCCTCATGAAAAAACGTACACGAAAGCATGTACTAAATAGAAATGGCTATACAATTATGCACAGTTGTCTTTTCTAAAATATATTACCATGAAGGCTTAAAGATCCAAATTTATTATGAGCCTCTGTTTCACCTTTGAAAATGTCTCTATAACTGGGTAGAAAAATAACTACATTAGACCCACTTGGAATGGGATCCAAAAACGAACCCACTTTGTTCCAAATGTAGAGTTATATAACAGGAACAGACCACTTTACAATCTAAATTAGTGAGCTACAAGTAATTAAAAATAAAAGTAACTAAGTGAATAACTAAAATAACGAGCAGTTAAAGGTAAAATAATTACTAATAGAATTTTTAAAAAATATCCACTTATTGACAAGTATTATCAAAGTCCACAAAATAGTCTGTTTGGATTTATCAGGTAAGAGACATATATCTTCTTTAAAGTAAAACTTACAATTTTAAACATTTTTTTAAAGAAATATTTCTAAATACACAGAATGCCAAAGCTATTCCACAGGACACATGAAACATTTCCTTTAGGCCTTATATTATTATTATTATATTATCGGGAATCTTATAAGCATAACATTGTCTAAATAATCACATATCTTCCCCACTCCCAAGAACATTGCAATGGTTTCCCCCAACAAGTTGAACTCAATACTTAAGAGGTCAGAACAGAAATATACAAAAGAACAAAATGACTCCTAGGCCAAAACATCATTCAAGAGGAAGGGAGGGAGATGAAGATGGTTAACTGGACCAAAAGGTTATAGAAAGAAAATAAAAATGAAAAATTGTTGTCTGGTAAACTAACAAGTTCACCTTGTTCCACTTAGAAGAAAACTGTAAATAACTATTACTGATGTTAATAAATACCTGTTCCGAGCACTATTGTGGGGGGCGGGGCTGTGTCACTTCTATTTGGGAAACACTGGGTTAATTTAAATTAAACAAGTTTTTTTAAAGAAAGACTCCTCAAGTCATTAATATGTCCACATGCTTTGTGACTGTCAAAGAGGAGGATCTTGTACAGCCCTTCTTCCTCCTTTTGCAGAGAGTATCTTTAAGAGTTCAGAAGTCCATGGAACACGTTTTTTGAAATAATGCCTTAAACATTTCAAATACAAAATGGAATTCCCTTATTGTAACTCCATCCAACTCACTAGGCAAATTTTTGAGAACCCAGCTTTATATGTTTTTGCTACCCAATAGAAATGTGCTTGTTTCAACAAACACATGAATCGGGGATCCACCCACCAGATAGAATTATTTTGCATTATAGATGAATACATTAGCATTCAAATATATAAATCTTGTGATTTAGTCAGCAACAGTAAGCCTTAACAACAACCAAAAAAATTCACACACACAAAAAAGGAGTAAACCCAACCAAGTTATAATTTCTGAATCTTCAAAGACAAATTTCTGATTGGGATACATTCGTCAAGGTAGTGCCCCACTGCAGGGTCTATTAGTAGTTGATAAATCCATTTCTATTGGCAATAATACCCTTAGCTCACCATAAAGCTTTTGTTCAAACAGGTACAGAAAACTACAATCACCAAATGCCACATTACGGGACATAATCATGCTTGGGGACTAGAATGAATATGTATAGTTCTATGTGCCTACATCAGATGGTCACAAATGGCTAGCCTTTTACAGATCTATTTGCTGCTTTACTTTAGTTTTGTCTTCTTAGTCACCACCAAGCTGTCATTATTATCATTTTGTCTAGACCTCTCACTACTCCCTCTTTACTAATCTGTTGCTTCAAACTTATCTCCCAAAAAATAACTAAGCATGTCAAATGCAACTGTGAGGTAAATTAGGTTTTGCTTCATCTCTGAGTGCTTAACTTATCAAATTTCAATAGTAATAAACTTAGACCTAAATCTTTCTGGCACTGTGTAGTCATTATGTACCTTCATGATTCTAAAAATTATAATCATAAATTCTGACACTGCCACTGTCATCTTTAGCATATTCCTCATTGATTACAAACTATGAAGTATGCTAAAACTAGTGAGTGAACATAGGATGGGATGTTTACAGAGTCTCAAAGTTATCTCCCTGTAAGATACTTTATTAATGAAAAGGGAAAAATAGTCTACGTTGGAGAAACACCAGAGACATCACCCTAACCAAGCCAACATCACCAATAATGGGAAAAACAGACATCTTGTTCCTCCTATGTGGTGCTCAGAGAAAGACTACATCATTTCTGTAATATTCCTGCCCAAAATACAAAGACTGAATCTAGTCACAAGAAAACAGACAAGCCCAAAATGAGAGACATTCTATAAAATAAATGGCCTGTGCTCCTCAAGAACGTCAAGATCATAACTGACCAAAAAAAAAAAAAATGGCCAAAGAATTGTTCCAGATTGAGAAAAAATAAAGGGATGTAACAACTAAATACAATGTAAGACTCTGAACCAGAATTTTTTTCTTTTACTATAAAAGGCATTAGTGAGATAATTTACAAAGATAAAAATTTGTATATAGTCTACAGATTTGATGATAGTAATATTTTAATGTTAAAATCCTGATTTTGATAATGGTACTGTGATTATGTAAAAGAATTTCCTTGTTTTCAGGAAATACATACATATTTAGGAATAAAGGGGCACCAGTCGTGCAATTTACTCTGAAATGTTTCAAGTAAAGAAAATGTAGACACGGATAGAAATATAAAGCAAATGTGATAAATGTTAGTGAAGGGTGTTCAGACATTCCTTGTAATATTTTTGCAACTTTTCTGTAAGTCTGAAATAATTTCAAAATAAAAGATAATAAAAATAAAAGCAATGTCACTAGAAAGGCTTGTTTTTCATATTATAAAACATTATTAAAGATATCTGACTTGATCAACATTCTTTTCTCTTCAGTCAGAATCTCCCCACTGTGTTAAATAAAAATAGCTATCTGACAGCGGATAATTCATTCAATATGTTTTCTCTGACCTAAACTTTTAAATATTTCAATGTGATATTTATCTAATAATTCCTAAAACTTTAAGAATAGGTAACTAAATAATAGGCAAGTCTTCCCCAAGGGCAGGAAGATTCAGGCAAATTTTAATTATATACCTGAGTTAACTTTGAATGAAAATTAACAGAGAAGTCTAAAAGAGGAAAAAGTCACAAAGTGTGAAAAAAAGTAGGATGCAATGTGTGTTAACCTGGTCGCCGTGGACAAGAAGCTGATAACAAGTATTCAAAATTCCTTGAATGGAGAGATTTTGGGGCTGTAATTGTTTGGCAGCTAGTGAGTGGTGTCAAAGCAGAAGCTGCCCCCAAGAATACAAGATCCACCATTCATAATGATAACTGACATCAGCATGGCACTTTCAAATTTACAAAATCTCTCCTCATGCACAAAACTTGTTCAATACTCCAATGTCATTAAAGTACATGAGATACTCACAAGATGTATACGGTGAGAGAAGAGTAAGAATTTTTAATATCCAAATAATGTTACTTTAACAACATCTTTATGAAATACAACAAGTCTAAACTGTCTAAACCGGTTTGTGGAAGCTATCTTTTGTAAGCAGAATTTGTTGGACTCAACTCAGCAAAGCAGTTTAGGTGTGATTACCTGTTGAAATATGAGGAAATTGTCCTGTTATATAAAATTCCGTTTCATAATGGTGTTTGGCATAATAGGCCTCTTTTTAGTTTGTTGTTATCCCAGCCTGAAAGGATAGCTGATGCCATTATTTTTGGTTCTGTTTTTTCCATTCAGAGAGATTCTTTGTCCAGAACAGAATCTAGCATGTATCTATTAAAATTCTGAACCTCTACCTCCTGAGAATATAGGATTTCAAAATAGATTTGATCCATAGGACTCAAAGATAAAAAGCATGTTGGAAAATAGGCACCAACACACCATTCCTGTAAACTCACCTTGAAAATAATGGCTGTATTCAAGAGTAGTCATGAAAATGGAACAGGTTCTATTATAGAGCTCCCCTGTTAGCCCCAACAAGAATAACCAGATGAAGAAAGGATAGGGGAACTCTCACAGGCTGAATTTTGTCCTCCCCAAAATTCATATGTTGAAGTCCTAACCCCCAGTACATCAGAAAGTGACTCTATTTGGAGACAAGGTCTTTAAAGAGGTGATTAAGTTAAAATGAGATCATTAGAGCGGGCTCTAAACCGATATGACTGATGTCCTTATAGAAAGAGAAGATTAGGACATGGAGAGCCCACAGGACAGAGGAAAGACCAGGTGAAGGCACAGGGATGGCCATCAGCAATCTAACAACAGAGGCCTAACAAAAGATACCAACCCCACTGACACCTTGATTTTGGACTTCCAGCCTCCAGAACTGTCATAAAATAATTTTTTGTTGTTTAAGCCACTCAGTCTGTGGTACTTTGTTATGGCAACCCTAGGACACTAATACAAGATCAATTTAAAAATTAAAATGTAGATAAAAGAGTCCAGAACTCAGACAGCAAAACAGTTTACAAGATGCTTAAAACGAAACCCTAATTATAAGTGCCTGACAAGCTTACCTATGCATATCTATATACCAAAAACTTCTTTCCCTCAGCTTTCTAATGAGATGCAGCAAACAATAAGGGAAGGCATGACATGCCCTGCTTGCTGTCCTTGGTTTCCCAGGAGACAGACTGACTCCCAGTTCCGGCTTACTCCAGCCAGCCTGAGAACCCTAGCCTCTATAACTTTAAATCAAAAAGGTCTTTTGCCCAGATCCAAAAAGTACCTTTAGACAAGAATGAAATTTTACAAATTAGTCATGAATCCATTTCCCAATAATTTCTCTTCATTCTTTTGATCGAATACTCCAACTCCATAAAAGACCAAAATCTTTTAGTCTAAAAAGTCCAGGAATATTTTTTAAATCAAAAACTGCTCTGATAGGTTAAGTGTCTATCGATGGATAAATGTATAAATAAAATGTGGTACATATACACAATGGAATATTATTCAACCATAAAAAATGAAATGCTGTCATTTGTAACAACATGGATGAAACTGGAGCACATTATATTAAGTAAAATAAACCAGGCAAAAAAAAGATAAATACTGTATGTTCTCACTCATATGTGGGAGCTAAAAAATAATTGAACTCACAGAGATAGAGAGTAGAATGATGGTTTCCACAGGCTGGGAAGGATAGTTGGGGGTGGCGGGGGGAGCGTTAAAAGGGCGATGGTCAATGGGTACAAAAATACATTTAGAAGGAATAAGATCTAGTGTTCGATTGCACAATAGGGAAACTACAGTTTACAATGATTTGTTATATATTACAAAATAACTGAAAGAGTGGAATTGGAATGTTACTAACACAAAGAAATGATAAATGCTTGGGGTGATTACCCTGATTTGATTATTACACATTGTATGCCTGTATTAAAATATCATAATGAATCCCATAAATATGTATAACTATTACACATACATAATAATTAAAAATAAAACATTTAAAAAATAAATAAATAAATAAAACTACACTGAAATTAAAACATTGTATTTGTTCAATTATGGTCAATTGTTACAGACCACATTTTGGGTTGCAAAAATTCTTAAATTTTTTATTTATTTATTTTTTAATGAGATGGAGTCTTGCTCTGTCCTCTAGGCTGGAGGGCAGTGGTACAATCATAGCTGACTGCAGCCTCAAACTCTTGGGCTCAAGCGATACTCCTGCCTCAGCCTCCCACGTAGCTGGGATTACAGGTACATGCCACTTCACCTGGCTTGTTCTTAATTCTTAAATTAATGAAAGAGAAAGGGCAAAAATCAAGTTGCCACGCCTTTCTAAAATCCCTCTGAAATATAAAGGTTCCATATGATGCAGAATCCTCTCTGATGAAAGAGTGGCAGGCCTTCAGAACAACAATTCTACTGTACTTTTCTTTCCACAGCAAAAGTAGATTCCTCCTTCACAATATGAGCAACTAAGGTCTAACAAAACTGGAACAATTCATGTCTCTGTTCTCAAAGACATGGACAGCCAACTGACCATGGTTGAGCATTTAATTATTTTCAAGATTTTATTTGAGAATTTTTTAATTCTGATAGTCTTTGAAGACCATATAGAAGCTGCTTTTCCAAAAACCTAAAATCTAAAAATTACCTAGCATTTGGAAATTAATAATTACACACAGACACACAGGCTAGAATTTGAAAAGGTGTAGTCAGGGTCCTAAAATTAATCTTAGCACAAAAGTCTAAGCAGAAATAGCTTATCAATGTAGCAAACACTTTTATTTATCAGTTTCATTTTCAGAAGATTTCCATCTCCATGTTCTTCCCAGACTCTTACATAAACATCCTTATAAGAGAAAGTTATTATTTAATTTATGGCTCAGTCTGACATCTTTGACTACGGACAGGCTTGATTAGTAATAACAACAATAGTAATAGTAAAAATGTTAACCAAGTTTAACAAACATAACATGCAAAAATACTCTTACCGTTAGAGGAAGAAATGAGTGCTTAGTATAAAACAGGTACTATTTTGAGCATCTTAAATATATTAACTCATTTAATGCTCACAATCCTATTAGACAAATGCTATAATTACTGTCATTTTACAAACAAAGAAAACTGAAACACAAAGAAGTTAAGGAACTTGCTTAAGGTCATACAACTAGGAAGGAATGGAACCAGGATTTACTTGCACTAAGTGAAAATAGTGGATGTTTACAATTAACAAAAACAGTGATTAAATAAGTTCCCTATCAGTCACTTGTAGTTGTTCTAAACCATTTTAGGGTTCAGAACCTGAATTTCTCCCTAGAAAATCACGCATCCAATTTCAGTGTGTCCGAAGACTCCCCTAAATATCACTAGAGAGATCCAGATAACCCAGGTTAGCTATTCCTGTTCTGGGAAGCTATCAGCCTCGCTCATGACCGCTCCACTCCAAACTCTTTGCTCTTTATTTCCCTAGAGCTGCTGAGCAGCTGAGGACATAGGAAGCACCAAGATCCGAGGGAAGATGAGGGCCAAGAACTGGGAATGGGCTCCACTCCCTTGCTGACTGAACCTGGAAACTAGCATCTGAGAACTCTAGGGAAGAATGTGAAAGGAGACAGCTGGGCTTGCAAAGATCTAAGGACCTTGAGGAGAAAGTCAATGAAGTCTCCAGAAGGATCCACGGTCTCTTTGCCAAGGAATCTAAGTAGTCAGTAAAAGTTACCTGAATTCTGTCCTTGATATGATGAAAATGCTAGAAGACATGCTCTTCCAGGCCTCCGGAGTAGATACAGTTGTATCTTCAACCACTTGAAGGACTACTGCCACTTAGAATATTACAACAAGCAGAACTCAGTACTGATAACCCAAAATCAATCACAGGACAACCATGGTAGGGAGTTTACCAGCCAGCAAAAGAACAAGCATTCAGAACAATGACTATATATAGGCCAAGTGAAACAGAGCCACTGAAGGGCAGGAGAGAAAAACCAATTTTATCCAAAAAAAAAATAAGGGCACTTAAAAAACTTAGGAGTAGCAATGAACATGCATGCATGCAAGCACAAACACACACACCCCCACAGCTGTCCCTCAGTATCCCCAGGGAACTGGTTCCAGGACCCCCGAGGCTGCTCACAGTCCTGATATAAGATGACATAGTATTTACATGTAACCCAAGCACATCCTCCACATACTTTAAATCATCTCTAGATTACTTATAGTTCTTAATGCAATGTACACGCTATGTAAATAGTTGTTTTTTTAATTTGTATTATTTTTTAGTATTGAATTTTTTTTTTAAGAGATGGGGTCCTGCTATGTTGTCCTGGCTGAACTTAAACTCCTGGGTTCAAGTGATCTTCCCACCTCAGCCTCCTGAGTAATTGAGACTACAGGCACATGCCACCATGCCCAAGTGAATTATCATTTTTTATTGTTTTCTGAATATTTTCAGTCTGTGGTTGGCTGAATCTGCAGATGTAGAACTCCCAGATACAGAGAGCTGGCTGAACATACGATTAGACTTTCTGAGATAAAATAATGTGATTTCTCAATTACACAATTCAGTCAATTACTTAAAAGAGAGGACGATCACTGTTGCAACCTGAATTAGTAACCTGGAAGATCAACATAAATACTATCAAGAAATAGGACATAATTATAAAATGAGAGCTATCATGAGAGAAATGTATCTAATATACCTAAACTGCAAAAAACAGGAGTTCTAGAAGGAGAAAACTAATTGATGAGAGAAGGAAATAGTTAAATAACAGAAGAAATTTCCTCTGAAACAAAGAAATACTTAACTCAGCACACTGAAAGAGGACATGGAGTAAAAGGCGGGGTTGATGGATACAAACACATACCTAGGCATATGCTGGTTGGGAAAAAAAAAAAACCCAAATTCCAATGATTAAAAGAAAATTGGGCCAGTTTTCAGACAGCAAGAATGCATTACCTACAATGGAGAAGAAATCAGAATGACATCAGACTTAACACTAGAAGCTAGAACACAGCAGAAATTCATAAACTCCTGAAAGACAAGAACTGAAACCCAAGAATCCTATACTCAATCAAAATATCATTCCCCTTTCAGGGCTAAAGAAACATATTTGAGAATGTGGCATTTCAGATCATATATTCCACATATTCCAGCTGAGGAAATTTCATGAAATAATGCTCTGAACAAAGGAACTAGAGCAGAAATCTAAAAGAAGAGGAAAGATGAAGAAAACATACCAAATAATGAGAGATGTGTCTTGGGATATACATAAGAGTTAAAAAAAAGGACTTTGGAAACAGAAGGGATAAACTACAAGAGGAAGTAAAAACAGCTTAGAAGTACTAAAACATCTTAGCAAATCTTTAGTGTTGGAAAGTCGAGGGACCTAGTTATATCATCTTTACAAATAGAGAAAATGTTTGTCTGAACAGAAGGATAAATAAATAAAATTTTACAGGACGACAGAATTTCCAATTTATTAATGGGGAACAACAGGAATAATTAGCAATTTAATTCAAGTAATAAACAGAAAGAGAAGGAAAGAAAAAGCAAATAAAATGGAAAACAAAAACAGAAAAAATCTTTTAAAACATGATGAAATAAATAAAATCAAATATTTAAAAAGGAAGGACTAAATTTTCACACTACAAGAAAGAGTGTCAGATTGGGTTTTTAAAAAATTGTTTCTAAACTAAAACAAAATGAAAATAAGTGATAAAGGCGGCTTTAAAATAAAGGAACAGACAAAAACAAAAAGAAGGTGATGCAACATGATATGAGTCAATGTGGGATTTAAGATTAAAATAGTTAAACAGTTAAATATAAAGATATTATATAAAGATAAAAGGCATATAATTCATGTAGAATAGTCACAAACCTACACATACCAAATTATACTATAGATAAATATGCAAAAATATATATTAGAAATGCAAGGAAAACTTAAAGATGTGTACTGAAATAATAACATGAAATTATATAACGTCTGGTATTTATGTTAAAATACTCCTGACAAGAGAGGAAAAAATGAAGAAAAGAAGGCATACATGGGAAAGTAAACATGAAGCTAGGTTACAGATTCACAGGACTTTACCATACTACTCTTGCTATTCTTAAGTACTTTTGTATGTATGAAAATTGCCATGAGGAAAAGAAAGTGAGACAGACACATGGTGGAGGGAGGAAAAAAAAAAAAAAAAGGAGGAAAGGAAAGAAAAGAAAAAAAGGAAAGGAAAGGAAAAAGAAGAAAGATGGAAAGAACCAACAAAAAAAAAAGAAGGAAAGAAATGTAAAGATGTCTTAGATGCAAATATTTTTAGGGCAGTGAAAATACTCTGTATAATACTGTAATGGTGGATACATTTGTCAAAACTCATGTATAGGCCGGGCGCAGTGGCTCACGCCTGTAATCCTAGCACTCTGGGAGGCCGAGG
>NW_012146301.1:2347889-2370309 GCF_000956105.1 Propithecus coquereli | reverse complement strand
GTACTTACCACTCATTTTTCTGTAAACCCAATACTACTGTAAAAAACACAGTTAATTTTAAAAATTAAATTATTATGAAAAACTTCATTTCCCTTTCTTAATCAAATAGATTCAATTTTTAAAAAGGAAAAAAGAAAAGATATAGCGGCATAAAACAATTAATAATCTTGACTTTTTTTTAATAGCTGGCATTCCCTCATAAAATACTGAAGATCTACCATAGAAAGATGTTTAAAGTACTACAATTGTGAAAGATACCAGTATCAAATGATTCACATCTGAGTTCTAATTTTAAAGAACTGATAATGCTTATTATTAATTTAACTAGACCCTGGGAAAAGAAATGATACTCCCATAATTAGTTTCAAAAAATACATACAACTATTACTTAAATCTGGTAAAGACAGTATTTTTAAAATGAAATAAAAATTCAATGTAAAATATTAGCACACAAAATTCAGCAAAACATCAAAAGGAAAATCACTATGTTTAATTAAATATTTATTCTATGAACATAAAGAAAATGTCCCAAAAGGGTCTATAATGTAATAAACTAAAAGATAAGATAAAAGCCATTTTTCCTTATCAGCGGTAGTTGGTAGACAACTAGCAATTTTGGCCACACGTAGTGACAAAGAGAACATCTTTTCAAGAAAGAGAAATTTTAAACAAAGAATTGAGAATCAGAATACGTCTTAATATCAACAGTAGAAACTAAAAGCAAGCAATGCAAAGTCTTCAGAATGCTCAAGAAAAATTATATCTAAACCAGAATTCTATACTCAAAATTTCAGAAGAAATCTGAAGAATATTTTCTCCCTTAGCAGTACTGGCTGGCTTCCTTGCCCAATGCTGCAGTTCCCCACTCATCCCCCATACAACAGTTCAAAGAGCCTTGGCTCTCCCAGCCCTCTCCCCTCTCCTTTCTTTCATTGGTTTTGAAAGTTACCCAAGGGGTTAATACTGAGTCAACGGTAACAGGTTAACTCAGCTCTATTTCAAAACCCCATAACTTTATAACCAGGTGAAATGGACCTCAAATATACGGTTAATCTTATCACCTATCTAAGAATTCGAAGAATAATACAGTACCCATGGGTATCTTTAAAAAATAAATTCTTGATTAAAAAAAAAGAACCTACCCATAAAATGAATCAAAATAAAGAATTCACTAATCATGACGCTATGGTAAGATGCTGATAGTGACCATGAAAACAAGATTAAATACAAAAGTAAAATGAAACCCCCGGGAGAGCCATGCCTACAGAAAAGAAAGTAAATGTTACAATCATGTAAAACTAATAAAATTGCAAAAATGAAGAACAGGATTAAATATAAATATGCCAATTTCCATTATTTTTTGTAAAAAGGAAATAATACAGTCTTTCAAATTGAAATTTGAAGAAAAATTATGGCAAAAATACGTTTTTTGTAATCATTTTCTTCTAAAGGACATATTTTAAGAATTAATATATCTGTAGAAAATTACAACTATTTATCTAGTAGTTCAGCAATTCCCTCATTCTAATTTCTTTTTCTTCTGTTAAATATAAATAAACTAATCCAAAAAGCCAATTTTTCATATGAAAAGAATAAGGAGAAAGGAATATTTCTACTAGGTACCATATTATAATACATATACATATATATATATATATATATATATATATATAAACTGTGGTACTAGCACATGAATAAGTAGAAAGACTTAAAAAAATAGTCAAGTAACAAATCTGCATACATATAAAAATTAAGTATATAACGAAGGTGATATTTCTAATAATTGCACAAAAGACTGATCATTCAATAATTGTTGGAACAGTCATTTAAAAATAAATTAAAAAATGAATTCCAAATGAAGTAAAGATTCTACTATGAAAGATAAAATATGTACTAGAAGAAAACATGAAAGAAAAATGTATGATCCATCACTGAGCAGGGAAAGCCTAATTATGTCACACCACTAGAAATCATAAAATAGAAGATTTAAGAATCAAACTGTATACCAATAAAAACTTTCTGCATAAGAAGGGAAAAACAATACAGGAAGTCAAAATGACAGGTAATAGATAAGGGAAAATACCTACAAATCATATCTGTTTTGTTTTTATATCTGTGTTTATTTGTTGATCCTGTCAGGAAAAAAAAGGTTTTTGGATCAAAGAACAGAGCAACTGTTACTCACAGAGCATCTCAGCCTCACTCCCCATACACGCAGAAGGGTATGCGCCACAGGCAAAGAATACTCAAACTATTCAACTCAGAGCTTAAATGAGAGTTGCCGGTGTATCTGCCCTGCCTCAACTCTGGAGGGAGAGAGGGAAGGAGAGAAAGAGGGAGCCAGTGGAGGAGGATAGAGGGAGACAGAGAGAGGGAGAGGACCAGGGAGCTAGAAAGCGCAATGCAAACTTTGCTCTGTAATGTAAACAAATTCTCTCTGGGGAGAGTAGGGCAAGGTCTCTACTTTAGGAACCTGGATTGTCAAAGATAAGACTTTCTCTCCAGAGCTCTCTATCTTTAGGGTTGCTGCCCCTTAATCCAGGTGCCAGGGTCTTTGCTCAGAAAGTCCCTGCCCCACAGAAATGTGAAAATGTTCACATCATACTACTCAGAACTGTGTGCAATTTAAAACATATGAATTATTTATTTCCGGAATTTTCCATTTAATATTTTTGGACAGAGGTTGACCTCAGGCGACTGAAACCACAGAAGGCAAAACCACGGATAAGGGGGGACTACTATAATATACTTCATTAAAATAGCATTTTAATAAAATCATTTTTTTGATGAGTATTTCTAGCTAGCCACCTTTCAAGTGTGGAGAGAAGGTAAGGTGGTGAGAGAAACGATGGGAGAGGAAGATAGATGTGTGTGGGCGGGTGGGTAGATGAGTGTCCACCACTAAAGAGAACACAGACCAGTCCAAGAAACAGGAGTGATGTGATAGGAGACACAGAGAGGTCAAACTGAAAGGCACCTCAGGGAAAAGTAAGGAGTCCCACCCTAACTCACAGGGTAGAGACTGGCACTGTCAAGAAACAGGCTCTGAGGGGACATTAGGGACACAAAAAAAACCTTGTATTGTGATGCAAAAGCATTTGAATTTTATCTTTAAGCAAGAGAAAACCAGTGACTTAAAAAAAATAAAGCAATAATATATGGGGATAGCACAGATAATTCTGATACATATCTGACCAGATTGAGAACAAAACCAGTCAACTGAACCAAGTATTTATGCACCAAACTTGGTGACTTTCTTAGTGTTACATCTGTTTATGGGGAAACTGTACTGTTATTTCAAATTTCACACTTAAGGAAATATAGCAAGTGAAGATGCTACTCATATTTCTGTTACCAAAAAAAAACCATACAAGTTCTGAAGCCGAAAAAAGTGACAGTTCAATCAGGAAATTTCAAGAGGGGAATAAAAGAACAAAGAAAATTATAGCCCCCCAGCCTCAAAGTGAAACACTAATTAGAGATAACATATATCTTAGGAGATAAAGGATTTGGTAAATGTGCCTTAAGTATTATAATTTAAGGTTAGTAAAGAGATTTGTGCAAGGACTTGCATGGAATCAGAGAACATTAACCTAAGTGAAGCATCTCAGGAATGAAAAAACAAGCACCACATGTTCTCACTAATAAGTGGGAGCTAAACAATGGGTACACACAGTCACAAAGTGGAGTAAAGGACATTGGAAACTAAGAAGGGGGGAGGAATAAAAACTTACCTATTGGGTACAATGTACACTATTCTGGTGATGGTCACACTAAAAGCCCTGACTTCAGCATTATACAACTAATTCATCCATGTAATGAGAACACTCGTACCCTCTTACGATTACAATACATTTGAAATAAAAATTATTTTTAAAAAAGAAATTTGAAAGAGGAAATCTACTATTAAAAGAATATTCGTATTGTTTAAGCATTATCAGAAAGAAATCTTTGAAATATGTAAGAATGGCTTTCTGAATTCTTATTAAGTCCAAGATTCTTTGTTCATGCTCCCATTCAGTTATACGCCCTATCACACAGATACATTTTAAAAAATCAAAATTAATTTCTTCTGGTAACTGACAGGATCACAGTCACTGGAAGTAAATGCAAGAGAGAAAAGAAACATTAAACACTAAATTGGAGGCAACTGTATCAAAATGTGACAGTAAATAGCAAGGAATTAGGTACTGTCAGATCTAGTGTGATGAAATCTTTGTCAATTTGATTTTGTTCTCCTGAAACTCATTTATAACCTTTTTTGAGGGCATAGAATATAATTTCTTAGCAAGCTATCCAACATACAAAACACAGGTACTAGATGATTTTGACCAAAAGAATTATTTGATATAAATATCAACTATTAGGTCTTATACCAAAAAAGACCATGGGACAAACTTCAATGAACTTGTGGGCTGAGATAAGCCAGAAACAAATGGAAAAAAAAATAATACAAGAACACAGTAAAAGAACACAGTAAAAAAGATACTGTTAATTCTATATAAATACTGATACCTCAATTAAACCATCTTGTACCTATTGGGTCTGGAATAAATATAAATGTTTTGCAGTCACTTCAAATTGTCTTCAGAGTAATAAGATATTATTCTCATCATGACATAATAAAGTCTCCACTTTAATAAAAAAAATTCCCAGCTAATTATCTAATTAGATATACTAATTTATAAAGACATATTCTTAATCAAAATCAAATTAATCTCCAAAAGGCAAAGTTCTGTCACTTTCAAACATATTCACAAGGTAGAAAATAGACGAAAAAGGTGATTTCAAAGAAAGTATCATAAGTTTCTAGCAACTACTGAGTTAATATCTATATAAACACTACAAATATTTATGATATTGTTCTCAAAATGCATCTAGACACATCATTTCCACCATACTAAATGAAAATCAACCCCATTATTTGGTAGTTATACTTTACTCTTACAATACATGGATGTTTTTAACTCTTTGTATATAATTTAGACTAAAATGTTAGAAATTTATTCATGTGAATATGGTGGACTGGTACTTGACTTTCCCTTTAAACTCCTTCTAGAGTGCTCTCTTAAACTGCAGATGGTTAAAAACCCTATCCCAGACTCCCCTGCAGCTGAAGTTCTCCATGTGACTGGGTGAGGTTTCGGACGTGTCAATCCAATGTACCAGATTTGGAAGGGAAAAGTGAGATGGCAATGAGGCACACACCATCATTCCACTACCTTATGGCTTTTGGGGGGGGAGTGTTGAGAGACAGAGCACAACTTTGTTTAATCTATAGGCATAATATACACCTCCATGGCCATCAGATGGGGACTTATGCTCCCAGTTACTGGGGACTAGGTGACAGCTGGGAAGGTCGGAGTTGGGGGAGATCTTATTAAAAATATCAAAGGGTAAGAACACAGGAAGGAATTATCAGCCCAAATCCAGAAGATGAAAACACAAGAGATGTAAACCCAATATTCAATACCATTTTTGTCCTAAAGGCATTTTCCATTCCAGGAAAAAACAACTATAAATCTAAACTATATTTTTGGTGGCATCAAGAAATTAAAAGTACAACCACAGAGAAGAGGCCACCAAAAGAAAGAACACTGATAAACCATCCCCACTTTAATTGGAGGCCATAAAGGACTGTCGGCAAGGTAAGAGTGAACTGGAATAAAACCAGCCATTCTCTAGAACTGCAGCCAGGTCATGCACCCCTTTGAAAAATCCAAGGAAGCTCACACTTTCAGCTTGTATTGCAGTAGTCACAAAATACTACTGTCTACCGGCACACAGCAGAAAAAAATTAAAAATCTCTGTAAAAAAGAATCCATCATCCTAGGTTTCAATTTATTAGTAAAATAAAATTTAAAATAAACAATTTCTAAAATAACATGACAGTATATGACAGTATATGTATATGACAGTATACAGTCAATGGTAACAAGGTACACAAGGAACTGTACCTCACAACCAAGAAACAGCATAAAAAACAGATAATACGTATAGTCACAAGATATCAAAAGAATCTACAAAGACACACACTACAAAAGACAAACACTACAAAACAACTAAGATAATTATGTTCAAAGAAATAAAAGCCAAAATTAAAAATATGGAATAGGAGAAAAGAAAGGATAAAAGCATTGAATCTTTTTTTTTTTTTTGAGACAGGGTGTCACCCGGGCTAGGGTACAATGGTGTCATCATAGCTCACTGCAACTTCAAACTCCTGGGCTCAAGCGATCCTCCTTCCTCAACCTTCCTAGTATCTGAGACTACAGATATGTGCCACCATGCCCAGCTGATTTTTTTTTTTTAATAGAGAAGATCTCACTATGTTGCTCAGGCTGGTCTTGAACTCCTGGCCTCAAGCAATCCTCCCACCTCAAACTCCCAAAATGCCAGGATTATAGGCATGAGCCACCTCGCCTGGACTGAATCAGTTTTAAAGGAACCAAATAGAAATTCAAGAACTGAAATATAAACAAATGAAAGTAGGAATTTGATGGGTGATTAATTAATTAAATCAGCTCAAGAGAAAGTATGGAAGACAGGTCAGAAGAAATTACACAAAAAAGATGAAAAATATCAAAGAGAAGGTAAGAAAAACAGGAGATATATTAAAGAGGTCTAAAATTCAAGTTACATATACTTATGTATATAAAAGCATATTTTTCTTAAACTTGAAATCCAGGACGACAGTGAAAAGATTGTGTCAGAAGTGTTAGTGGTAGAGAATTTTCAAAAAAAATATTGAAAGACATTAATCCACAGATAAAAAATTTCAATGAATTCCAAGTATATATGTATACAAATCAGAGAAAAACTGAAGAAAATCTAAGAAAAATAGAAATTTATAAATTCCACCAAAAGAAATAGTAATTATATCCAAATAAGCAGAAGGTAGAATTAGAGTGGAAGTTTTACCAGAAATAGCCAGAGATAGGGAAATAATATTTGCAATGAGTTGAAAACAAGACTGGTCAAACTAAGACTCTATAAGAATAAAACTGCCTTTCATGAATGAAGGCAAAATAAAGTCACTGAGCTGTCAACAAAAGGAGTCTGTAACAAGTGAATCTCTAAAATAAACTTTTAGAAAAAAATTAAGAGAAAAGAAAACGTTAATATGTGGGTAGAATGAAATGAATTGTGACTATTTAAAACAATATGAGAAATGACCTGTGAAGGTTAATTGCACATAAGTCAGGAGATGGGAAATAGAATTAAAATGTTCTAAGCTCCCTGTACAGTCTGGTGGATCAGATGAAAAGATACTAATTGATACTAGATTTGATCGGTTAAGGATGTATGTTGTAATCTATAAATTCTACCAAAAGATCAGAAGTTTATATAACCCCCAAGCTAGTACAGGAAAAAAATTAAATAATAAATATTACAAAAGAAAGGAACAGAAGGAAAAAAAACAGAGGTGGGACAAAAAGCATTTAAAAAACTATAAATTTAAACTCAAATATATCAGAGTTTATGTTAACTTTCTACTGAGCAAATGATCAAGACACAAGACAAAGATTATCAAAGCCGTGGAGCACGCCTGTAGTCCCAGCTACTCGGAAGGCTGAGGCAAGAGGGTCACTTGATCCCAGGAGTTGGTGAACTGCACTCCAGCCTGGGTGACAGAGCAAGACCCTATCTCAGAAAAAGAGCAGGGGGCAAAGATTATCAACCTTGGCTAAAAATTTATACACTGCTTATAGAGACACATGTAAAATGTCTGAATATAGATAGGTCGAGAGTAAAAGGATGAAGAAAATATACCAAGCAAAAGATAACCAATCAGGAAAAGGCAAAGAACCATCCATCTGAAGCCCAGACCGTTAGGTTCCCTACCACCGGGGAAGAGGCAGGACTACTGAGGAAAACCCACTCCAAAGTTCCAAGGACACAAGGACTGACTAAGACCAAGGCATAAAGACAACAGACAACACCACTCCTGCCCCCATTAGCAGGCTAACAAGGGTCCAAAGGAGTCTACCTCTGGGAAATAGGCATGACCATGAAGACACACCTTCTGTGAAGCACAGGACCAGAGGAAAATCATAAAGCTAAGGGCAAAATAGTGAAGGAAAAAAACCCTCGGGCAACCCAACAGTACACAAAGGATAACCACAGCATCAGGAAAACTTAAGCTCTACTCAGTTCATGCCTGGAGTGACTCAAACACTCCCTCCCACCTCTTCACCCCTAAAGACCTAATGGAAGAAGGGCTGACCCTACCCCTTCTCAGGTGTGAGTATGCTTTTCCTCTGTCTCTCCTGTGGTACTATCAGCCCACAATCCCCCTCTCACCTACCCCAGTCTTAAGACAACCACTAATTTCTATCTCTATAGCCCATATTTGTTTTCTGAATGGTGTACTAGATTGAATAATGTCCCCCCAAAATTCATGTCCATCCAGAACCTGTGAATATGACCTTATTTGGAAATAGGATTGTGGCAGATATCCAGTTATTTATGATGAGGTCATACTGAAATACGATGGAGCCAAGATCCAATATGACTGGTGTCATTATAGAAAGATGCAACTTTGGACACAGAGGTACATGGGAAAAGGCCACGTGACAACTGAGAGAGAGAATGAAGTTATGCTCCCAGGAGCCAGAGAACACCAAGGACTAACGGCAGCCACCAGAAGCCAGGAGAGAGGCATGAACAGATTCTCCCTGGAAGGAACCAAGTCTGCTGACACCTTAAGGTTAGACTTTGGCCTCCTGAAGTGTGAAAGAATAAATTTCTGTTGTGTAAAGCCACCCAGTTTATGGTCATTTGCTATGGTAGCCCTGGCAAACTAATACAAATTCCATAAAATTGGAAACAAAGTATCTATAGAAATTGGATAGATAAATAAATAGTGGCATTTTCTTCAAAGGAGCGTCATACAGGAGTTACATGAAACAGCATGAATCTCACAACTATAACACTGAGCAAAGAAGCCAGAGGCACAAAAGAATATATACTGTGTGATCCCATTAATAATAAAGTTTAAAAAACCAGGCCAAAATAATTATGCTGTTTAGGTATGCATAATTCAGAGGAAGAACTACATGGAAACGCTAGGTATTGGCAATTCAGTCAGAACAGGAGACAGCTCTAGGGAAGATGGAGGAGAGTAACTGAGAAGAAGAAAATGGGGTTTGGGGTAAAAAGGGCTGGCTTTTTTATACTTCTAGACCCAGATAATGTTCACACAGATTTGTAGTAACAGGTTCAATAATGTACTTGTGCTCTAGGTATGTTTAAGGAGGAGGGAAATAAAGTCACCAGTTACAGCACCAGTAACTTCTTGAGATTGATTGGCACTGAGGAGGGATTGTCCCTAAAGTCAACAGTTCCAAGGGCAGCCACTTGGTTTCTCAGCCTCATAACTGTGGCAGAGGCAGCAGTTCCTCTGCGAACCTGGTGGGGTGGCATAGTTGCAGGAGTCACTCCTGGAAGTTCACTCTGGGTACCCTTCCTTCCTCTATCCACCCAAAGATTTTGTAATCACTTAATCCTTTTCTATTTATAATATCCAGAGTAGTTTCTCTTAACAGCACATATATAGTTCATCCAGAAAGGTTCAACAAAAAAAACAAAGTGGAATTTCCAACATTCCAAGTAGAACAGTGACAAAGCAGAGGTCTAGACATTGAACTTTAAGTTAGTGGGATACTTATCCCTCATTCCTAACAGATGTCTTAGCATGAGCATAAAAACTAAATATTTACTTAACAGTTTATGGAGTTGATTTTTAACTTTTATAAAACAAAAAGGGGTGGGTAAGGAAGGGTAAAGTATAGAGGCGTGGAGAGGAATGAAAAACGGTATTTGTTACCTGGAGTCTCGTATTCATTTCCAAGAAGTAAAAATTCTTCTTTGAATCCACAAGGAACTCTACAGTTCCAGCAGAGGAGTACTTTACTGCTTTGGCAAGAGCTACAGCTTGTTCTCCCATTGCTCTTCGAGTTTCAGCATCCAAAAAAATGCTATAAACACAGAAAGAGTATTAGTCTGTATTTTGGATAAAAATCAAGTTATCATTTGTGTACATTACATAAAAGTGTTCTAAAGTTTACTCAGATACATATCATCTATATGAAATTAAGAGATCATATTATATGCTTTATATATGTTTTATAATATATGCTGATTGTATTATTAAGTATAACATGCTTAAATAAATCAACTTTGGATTTTTATAAAACATTTGAACTTTTCACATTATACTGCAACTTCAGTCTACTTATAGAATATACAGCAACTTTTCAATTTGTAAAATTTAACATGTATATTCAAAATTGCTTTAAGCTAAAAACTAGGAGAAAAATAAATTCTTAGAAACTAACATATATATTCAATCCTCATTGTCCATGGATTCCATATGTGCAAATTTGCCTACTTGCTAAAATTTATTTGTAACCCCAAAATCAATACTTAAGACACTCTCATGGTCATTCATGAACAAGTGCAGAGAGGCAAAAAATCCGAGACTCCCAACACGCTGAGGTTAAACAAGGTGATGCTCTGCCTTCTTGTTCCAATGCTGATACTATAAACAAGTGTCCTTTTCAAGGTCTATTTAATGCCACAATTTTTACATTTTTGTGCTTTTTGTGTGTGTGATTTCACTGTTTACAATGGCCCCTTGAGCTTTGTGCTTAAGTGCTGTCTGGTGTTCCTAGAGCAAGAAGGCTGTGAAATGCCTTATGGGGAAAGCGTGTGTGAGATAAGCTTACTCAGACATGTGTTACAGTCTTGTTGGCCAGAATTGTGACTTCACTATTTATGAATCAACAATATTAAATAAGGTGCCTTTCAACAGAAACACACATAAAACAAGGTTATATATTAATCCATTGGCAAAATTTTTATGAGCAGAGGTTCAGAGAAACCTAACCTTGTATTTCCCCTAGGAGCAATTGTCCAGTATTCACTAATTTAGTGTTCATGGCACCGTCATAGACTATAACTGCTGCAAATAACAAGAATCAACTGTACATCTAATAAATCCTAAAACTTTTGTTTCAAAATACCAAAATCGCCTTCCAGCAGGCATTTTAAACTAAAACAGTTCCAATAAACTCCAAAAAAAGTATCATCAAACCACTTTGCATTTTCACAGATTCTTGCTTATATGCAAAAAGGCTCTGAGAAACAAAACTTAACTATTTTTCTGCTTGTGGGTTAAAATTATTCTCAAATGAGTAAAACTGAGATGATATATTGTAAAATTTTTATTATTAAACTTGCATGTACCTATCTCCAATAAGTAACAATTATTAATAACATATATAGCTATTCTGCATTTATCTATGCTATGTGCCCACTTCTTTATCAGGCCTACCTATTTTTTTTATTTTAAAGTAAATCTCCAATTAGATATCATTTCACCTGTAGAAACTTCCAAATCTGTTCCTATGAGATACGTACTCTTTTGTAACACAACCATGCTTAAAAAATTAACAAGAACTCCTTAAGAGCACTCAACATCCAGTCTGCATTCAAATTTCCCTGAATATCTCATAAATATCTTTATAAGGTCCAAATACTGCATTTGATTGGTTTTTGCATCTTAAAACTCTTAATCTATAATGTCCTTTTTTTTTTTTTTTTTGGCCAAGACTGGTCATTTTTCTGTCTCATTCCTCACATTCTTGGTTTAGCTGCATAGTGTCTTTAACATTTGTATGGTATTACTACTTCATATAAACTACTAGTTAGAGCTAGAGCCCTGAACAGATTCATGTTGGATTGGGGTGGGGGTGAGGGACAAGAACACCTCACAGATGGGAAGTATATTTCCTACTGTCTCCCTTTTGGTGATGTGTCAGGACAGGATTAGATGTTATGAATCTTATTTAACCATTACAAACATAGTCATGCATTAACCTAATATATAGGCATAGATGACATTTCAGCAATAACTGGCTGACAAAACTAATGCAACCAAAAGAAGGAAACCCAACTAAAGATTACTATCACAACATTTGGAGAATCTCAGCATAAACTCTATTTTTGCCCAGTTTGGTCTTGTCCTTTTCCTTGTCATAACTCTGCTAATGATACTCAAAGATATGAGCAACCCTAGCATTGCCCTCAAAACACAGTGGTAGATTCTTACTCTAGGAACTGAAAACTACATATTCATTTTAACATTTCGCAGTGCAAAAATACATGTAAGTCACTATTAATAATCAGTTCTAGTTTTTTCATTTTGATTCCTACTGCTTTAAATGTTCTTTTCTTCTAAATGAATAGATAAGATACTGATACGAAAAACTTACATTTCTAAACAGAGAGAAGAAACAAATAAAAATCATGATTCAAAGTTCCCAGTGTGTGAAGGATTTCTATCCCAGATAAAACTTAAGTAGGTTTTAAATAAAGAGAGAAAGTTAGTTGAACTGGAAGTGATAAAATAGGCAAGAAAACACAAAATTGCAAAAGAAATATCTACTACTACTATTCTATCAGAATCCTTTCTCTCCTTTTTCCACACTACAGTACTAAAATTTTAGTTGAGCACATGGTTGCTTAAGGAAAAAAGACATTTCCAAACCTCCCTAGCTAAATGCCCAACTTCAGATCAATGCCAAATAATCAACACTGGCAGCTTCCAATGTCCTCCTAAAGACACAGGGAGAGGATTCCCTTTGGCCTTTTCTTCTTCCTTCCTTCATATATCCTGATCCCAGGCCATGAGATAAATGGTCACATGCTGTGTAGGCTACAGTGGGCAGTTCTTCACAGCACACTGGTTGGTTTGTAAGTGCAAGCGTCCCAAGAGACAGGAAGTGGAAGCTGGCAATTTCATAAGGCCTGGGCTGGAAACTGGTACAGCATTTCTATGCATTCTATTGGTCAAGCAGTCACAAAGCACAGAATCAAAGGGAGTAGGTCACAGACCCCTCCTCTCAATCAGAGAAATGTCGAAGGATTTGGGGACCATGTGTTAAAACTATTATACCATATTTTAAAAAATAATACAACAAAAATAAGGCTTCATTTTTATCATTACGCTATCTTTAAAAATTTACTCTTATGTACTCATATTAAAATTTTAAAAATTCACTCATATTCACATCTATTCTTTTAAGAAACTATACCCACATTCTATCAAGACAGGCTGGCTATACTTATTAAAACTACAATTGGCCATATCTCTCAGTGCCTGATAATTAAAAATAACGAAGTACACTCAACTGAGGATTTTTAAGAACAAAGAGAATATCAGAATATATACAATACCAACCTTGCAACAAAATAGAAATGCAGCTTCATGCAATTGCTACACCAAACACACACAAGGTGGCCTAAAGAAGTACCCAAAGTGATTCTGATAAATCGAGGAATTTCCAATAACCACAACCCAGAAGCCCTTTCATGATAGGATAAATTCAGAATCAACTTTATTTATTTATTTTTTAAGAGACGGGGTCTGTTTCATTGCCAAGGTTAGAGTGCAATGCCACAATCACAGCTCACTGTAACCTTGAACTTCTGGGCTCAAGTGATCCTCTTGCCTCAGCTTCCCCAGTAGTTAGGACTCCAAGTAAGCACCACTACATCTGGCTGATTTTTTAAATTTTTTGTAGAGATGGGGTCTTGCTATGTTGCCCAGGCTGGTTTCAAACTCCTGGCCTCAAGCAATCCTCCTACCTTGGCCTCCCAAAGTGCTAGGATTACAGGCCTGAGCCACTGTGCCCAGCCAGGACCAACTTTATGAAATCTTTGCCAACATACAGGAAAATCAACTCCTCCTTTTATTTGAGTTGTCTACTCAACTTTTGCCTCTAATAAAAACCTATTTCTTGGCCGGGCGCGGTGGCTCACGCCTGTAATCCTAGCTCTCTGGGAGGCCAAGGCGGGCGGATTGTTTGAGCTCAGGAGTTCGAAACCAGCCTAAGCAAGAGCGAGACCCCGTCTCTATTAAAAATTAGAAAGAAATTAATTGGACAACTAAAAATATATAGAAAAAACTAGCCGGGCATGGTGGCGCATGCCTGTAGTCCCAGCTACTCGGGAGGCTGAGGCAGGAGGATCGCTTGAGCCCAGGAGTTTGAGGTTGCTGTGAGCTAAGATGACGCCACGGCACTCTAGCCCAGGTAACACAGTGAGACTCTGTCTCAAAAAAAAAAAAACTTTTTTTTTTTAAATATTTCTCACTTTTATGTACTAAAGTACTGAGGAAAATCAAGTGACCAATTCCTACTTGTAAAAATATGCACTAATAGAGTCTACATGAATATTAAGGCAATTTTAGCCAGTAAGAAAAAGAAACATAAGAAATACATAAAAACAGGCTATTTTATAAATGTTCACTGAAAGGAACTCTTACCTTGGTGCCTCTTCCACCACCTTCTGATTTCTTCTCTGAATTGAGCACTCTCTTTCATTCAGCCACAAAGCATTTCCATGTTTGTCGCCTAAAACCTGAAAGAGAAATACCGTTTGAAAAAACACATAGCCACAGCCACAGAGTATATTTTCCAGTTAATATTTTCCTCATGCAATATCTCTTAAATTTTTTTTTTTTTTTTTTTTTTTACAGAGTCTGGCTCTGTTGCCCGGGCTAGAGTGCCGTGGCATCATCCTAGCTCACAGCAACCTCAAACTCCTGGGCTCAAGCGATCCTCCTGCTTCAGCCTCCCGAGTAGCTGGGACTACAGGCATGTGCCACCATGCCTGGCTAATTTTTTCTATATATTTTTAGTTGTCCAGCTAATTTCTTTCTATTTTTAGTAGAGACAGGGTCTCGCTCTTGCTCAGAGCTGGTCTTGAACTGCTGACCTTGAGCAATCCTCCCACCTCAGCCTCCCAGAATGTTAGGATTACAGGCGTGAGCCACAGCACCCAGCCCCATCGCTTAATTTTTAATACTCAGAACTCATAGGACATACATATCTCTCAAAACATTCTTTCATTTCATGTTAATAGAGGAAAACTTTATATTTACAACACCCAAACTCAATAAACATTTTTATCAAAAAGATTTGAGGAAAAAGTTTTCAAATACAATGAGTAAAACATCAGAATCAGTTGTACAAATTTTGTGAAGCGCACAGAGTATCAATAAAGGGAATATAGTTCTGGATGTCAATCATGCTTAGGAGAGCCACCAGTGTTATTACAAACATCTGTTTGTTGTTAACATTATTAAATGTCTGTTGTTCAGGAAATGGTATTTTATGCATTTACATCTAATATATAGTCTGTTATTTATACATGGATGTCTTTACTGTGGTTTATTTTTGCTATAGGAAACTGGTAAAAGGCCTGGAGTTAATATATAACACATTATAATTTTCCCATTTGTAATATAGGTTGAGCATCTCTAATCTGAAAACCTAAAATCTGAAATGCTTCAAAATCTGACACTTTTTGACATCACGCTCAAAGGAATGCTCATTGGAGCATTTCGGATTTTCAGATTAGGGATGCTCAAACAGTAAGTACAAATTCAAATATTACAAAAGTCAAAGTAATTCAATATCCGAAACACATGTGGTCCCCAGGATTTCAAATAAGAAATACTCAACCTGCAATGGGAACTAGGCTGGGATGGCCAGATGAAATACAAGATACCCAGATAAATTTGAATTTCAGATGAACAATGAATAATTTTTTAATAACTGTGTCCCAAATACTACATGGGACACACTTTTACTTTTTAAAAAATCATTGTTTATCTGAAATTCAAACTTAACATATGTATTTATCAGCTAAATCTGGAAACCCAAAAACAGGTTCTTCATTTAAGTTTTTGCCTAGAATATTTGATTTTCAGAAATGGAGTAATATATTTTCAGGATTAAGGAATAGATGCATATTTCTGAATGCATATATTTGGTCTGCAGAGGTTAAGACCTATTTTAGAAGCCAAAAGACTAGGCAGTAATTCTAGATCCAAACAGCCATGCAGCCTCTCCAGACAAGTCATTCTATTTCTTCACACATTATAAATAGCAGATAATATCATCTTAATATTTTATATGGCTGCTGGAAAAAAATTAAATCAAAAAAGATCACGGTTATAACAGGTATAGTAAGCTATAAAATTAATAGTTAATATATGACTACAAAGTTAATTTTTAGGGACAAAACCTTTCTAAACCTCAAGAATGATTTTAAGCAATGAAGTAAAACATTACAGTAATAAAATGTCAATAAGTTGGAATTTTATTACTAAGACTCAAAAGTAGCTGCATGAAGTACATCTAAAAATATTTGAAATCATTAAAATAGCTCTCAACCTCTTTTTAATTTTTTTTTTTTTTTTTTTTTTTTTAGGAGACAGGGTCTTGCTCTGTCACCCAGGCTGGAGTGCAGTGGCGTCATTATAGCTCACTGCAGCCTTGAACTCCTGGGCTCAAGCAATCCTCCTGTCTCAGCCTCCCAAGCAGTTGGGACTACAGGTGTGTGCCATCACATCCCGCTAATTTTTCGTATTTTTTTGTAGAGAAAAGGTCTTACTATGTTGCCCAGGCTGGTCCTCCCATCTAGTCTTCCCAAAGTGCTGGGATTACAAGAGTGAGCTACCATGCTGGGCTTCAACCTCTTTTTTTATTCTAATTGACAAGGAAGTGAAAGCAGACAGTATTCAAGAAATGAAGCCAAAATAACCAACAATTGTCAGAAATATTTCCAATTGTAAAATATTAGATTCACATATAAAAACAAGGGTTTGTTTTTCTCTAAATTCTGTATAGTCATTAAGTTCATTTTTAAAAGTTCTATGCATTTACCAAGCCTTCACCAAAAATGATTTGACAATGATTTATTCCATTATATAAATGAGGAGGCTAAGTAACCAGAAAACACTGTAAATAAATAGTGCTTATAAGGAAAGTTAATTCTTAAATACTTCATGAGTTTTTTAAAACTTTACGCATTTGCATGCCCTAAATATGAAAAAACCTCTAAGCTATACAGCTTATGGAAAAAAAGCTTCATTATAATAGACTATATCATGTAATGCAAGCCATTTAGCATCCCTGGACCCATCTCAGGAAATGCCAGCAATACCCTGGTTGAGAAACACTTGTTTAAGCCGCACAGAGCTCTGCCATTCACACTGCCAGTGCAGTTTCAGTATGGAAAAGGACACAGTATGTGATAACTCACATAAAAAATAATAGGTGATATACATATGTATATATTTCATCGAATATGTATATAGGGATACTCTAGAAACAACAACAGTGCTTGTACCCAGGGATAGAACCAGGGAACTTAGACACAGGGTAAGAGGGATGCTTACTTTTTCTGGAATACCCTTTATCATGTGCACAAATCACCTAAAGTAAGTAAAAACTAAAACTTAAAGAAAAGTAAATTTAAAAACCTTCCAACTATAGATCAAACAGAAGAACATCTGTGTTGCCTATTTAAGCGCTGGGAGACATTTTCACCTACGTTTAAAAATATCACCCAGGCTATATGCCATGGCCAAATAAGCTAAAAAGCTGGTGTAGATATGTGATTATTCAACGCAAATTAACAAACATTTATTGCGTATTAGTAATATGAAAGACAATGGCTTGGTTGCTGGGGACAGCAAATGGATAAGACCTATTCTCTGTCCTCCAGGACCTCATGGCCTATTAGGAAACCCAGATATCTAAAAATAAAATAGTATAAGTGGTCTTCTGCCAGATGGGGAATACAGTGAAGAACAAAACTATTCTGCCCTTAGGACCTTACTAGAAGAATAGCCCAAATATCTCCCCCTAAATTACAGATTTAAATATCCAGCTGCCTACTCAACAGCTACACTTTGATGTTTAACAGGCATCTCAATCTTGATTGGCCCAACTTTATAACCTGATTTCCTCCCCAAAACATACACCTCTCATAGTCTTTCCCATCCATCTCAATAAAAGATGGCTCCATTCTTCTTATTTCACAGGCCAAAACCCTAAATTCATCTTTGATGCTTTATTTTTTCTTTTACAGCACATCCATCTATTTGAATATCTGGTCTACCTTCACAAAATATCCAGAATTCAATCACATCTCACCACTTCTACTGCCAATTGTGTGGCCCAAGCCACGGTCATCTCTCACCAGAGTTACTTCCTGCAAGAACCTCCTAAGGGATCTCTCAGCTTCCACTGATGGCTTTCAATTGCTAAGAACCAGTGACTACTGTGTGCCTCTGTTTTTCAACTTCGTTGAATGGAAGTTATTTATTGCAGTATCAGACCCTTTTCTCATCGTTGTATGTTGGATGAGTGAATGTCAGACTGGCTTTAAATTCAGAGGTCTTTGTGCCAGAAGAACTGCTTGTGAGGGACCATAAACAGAAATCTCATCCAGATCTGGACCAAGTAAAAGATGAGATCCTGATCTTGAAAGAAAGGTGTGTCTATCCTGTTTATGTGAAGACAAGATCACCAGGGGCCAAAGAATGGGCTGTGGTAGCTAGTAACCAAAGATGACCCCAGTACAACACACATTCTGGTATCCCCACCCATGTATAATCCCATCTGCCAAAGATTCTAGATTGGCCAAGGAACTTGCAAAATGCAACAAGAGTCATTCTGTGTCAGTTGTGAGCCCAAACCATAAAAAGAAGGACAGCTATTTCAAGCAGCTCTGACCAGTAACTTAATAACTCTGGATATCCTTGTAGAAATAACACATGGAAAAGCCTTGTGGAGATGCCCCAAGACTTCACAGAGAGAAAGAGAGAGTGTCTCAGCTGAGCTCAGTGTTTATACTCCAACACACCTAACATTGGATGTTCCAATCCAGGCAAGCCCCAACATGACCACTGCCCTGGAGGACAGACACCCTGTGAAGCAACAGAAGTGCCCAACTAAACCCAATCAACCCAGAGAATTATGAGAAACAGTTAAATGTTGTGTGGAGTTTTTTTATTGTGGAAAAACATACAATAACATAAAATTTACCATTTTAACCATTTTTAAGTGGCATTAAGTACATTCGCATTGCTATACATCCTTAAATGTTTTAAATTGCCACATTTTGAGGTGGTTTATCACTCAGCAAAGGGTAACCAAAACATGCAAACAACTGAATTTAGCAAAGATATTGGATTCAAGGTCCATATATAAAAATCAACTGTATTTCTACACACATGCAACAAACAGGTAAATAAAATTTAGTAAATAACATCTGTAATAGTATCTAAAATTATCAAATATCTAGGAATAAATCTAATGAAAGACACACAAAACTTCTACACTCAAAACTACAAAACAGTGCTGAAAGTAATGAAAGAAGACCTAAATAAATGAAGAGATATTCCAGTTCATGGATTTAAAAATTCAATATTGTTAAGATGCCACTACTCCCCAGAATAATCTCTAGATTCTATACAACCCAAATCCAAATCTCATCAGGTAGGGATGGGGAAGGCAAGGGAGACAGATTGATAGGTGAAGTCTAAAAATTTACATAGAATTTCAAAGAACCTAAAAAGAGCCAAAACTATCTGAAGAAAAATAATAAATTTAGAGTGCTTATGGTACCAGATTTCTAGACTTACTATAAAACCAAAATAATTAAGACAATTGCCAAATCTCACTTAATTTATAACAAACAGTCACACAGTAACAAATGATGCTGAAAAAATTAGGTGTCAGAATAGAAAAAAATTTACTCCGACCCTACTTTACACCAAACAAAAAAAAATTAATTCAAGAAGGGTAACAGACCTAAATATTACACCTTAAACAAACAAGCTCCTAACTAGGGTAGCAAAGTGGACTTCAGTAAAATTCAGAACTTCTGTTCCTTGAAAGACATTGTTAACAAAATGAACAGGCAAGCCACAGGAAGGAAGAAGGACACACAGTCCACGTATCTGGTGAAGGACTCATAAGCAAAACAGATACAGAACTCAGACCACCCAATAATTTTTAAAAATCTAATTTGAAAAAGGAAGGCGGGGACAAAAGTCTTGAGCAGTCACTTCACAAAATAAGATATCCAAATGGTCAATAAATTTACAAAAAGGTGTTCAACACCAATACTCATCAGCGAAATGAAAATTAAACAAAGAGATACCATCAAAAGGACACCAAAATAATTAAACATTTAAAAACTTGAGAATAACAAGTGTTGGAAAAGATGGCAGCAAGGGAAACTCTCATATATTACTGGTGGGAATATATGTCAGTATAGTCACAGTACCTACTATATAATCCAATCATGTCTCTCCTCAGTCTATCTGAAAGAATATACATGTCCATAAAAAGATAGTAGTTTTATTCATAATATAGAAAAGCTAGAAACAACCCAAAGATCAACAGGAAAATGGATAAATTACAGGTTAGGTAAACAATGGAATACCACAGAACAATTTTTAGAGGCAAATGACAACAGAACCTCATGGAAGAATCTCAAAGATATGATTTGCAAAAGAAGCCAGACCCAACCAAGTATATATGATTCCATTCGTATGACATTCAAGAATAGACAGAACTAATCTATGACGTTAGATGTAGGAACACTAGTTACTTTTGGTGGCCATGGTTAGGGGCTGGAAAGTGGTGTCAAGAAATCTCTTGGTGTCATAGAAACATTTTGTATCTAAATACAGATGATTATTACATAGTTATATGTGTATGTGTACAAATTTTATTAAATTGTTCACTTAAGATTTGTGGACTTACAACTGATTATATAAGTTTGCATATTTTTCCCACTTTGGAAAATTTGAGAAACTAGACGAAGATTTTTTACCCATACATATGATCAATGCCTACATTCTCCACCAAAAACAATCCCAACCCCCTCCAAAAATTAAAAATAATAATATCTATGTAAAGTGATCACTGAACTTAAAAAACAACTGACAGAATCTAGGACCATTATATTATGCCCCAATCAAAAGCGATGTGGTCAGCAAATAACATTTTATTTAGTCTCCTGGTTCCCTGGCTACACAAAATTAGGATAAAAATATACTTAAAATTTAAAGCTTTCTACTTTGATATTTATTTTTATCAATTTTAATTGTCACATATCAATTCATAGTCATAATGTGTAAAATTAGCATAAAGGCATTTCTGACAAATGAAAATGTCAACAGACTTGCCTTCTTCTACATTTTATTTCAGAAAACCTATTTTGTTTTGCCAAAACCCACACCCTGACAACCACTTTAAGAACTAATAACTTAATCTGAAAAGAAGAAATGATTTATTCATCTCTATAAACCAGCTCCTAGCAGAACACCTGTCACAGCAAAGCACACAGACATTTGGTGAATTCAAATGATACAAGAGCCCAGGTCAGGCACTTTTCTTTTAAAAATGCCCCATAATGGCCCAGTCTTTGAAGGGGACTGAGTAATTCTGAAGGTAGAATATATTTAGCCTGGTCAGATATCTTGGTACTGCTTCTTTTTGGAGGTAGATTTTTGGATCATTCCCCATCCTAAGCAACATCCTAGCACTTTAAACAAAAAGTATACCAGATTCCAAAGGCAGGTAAGCAATTTATTTTGTTCTTATTCAAACATACCAAAACAATTCACAATCATTCTAAATGGAAGAAAGGATGTGTTCCCAATAGGATTAAATGATATCATTTTAAAGTCATAATAATTAAAAAGCATCTTCAACATACCAACCTGGATTTCTATATGACGAGGATTATCAATAAATTTTTCTATTAGTAGTCTATCATCACCAAAACTAGAAGCAGCTTCTTGAGATGAAAATCTAAAACCATCCCTTGAAAAGGAAAAAAGAAGAACAATCAGACTAACAAAAGCAGCTGTTGTTGTAAAAGAATATAAAAATCAATTAAATATTTATTTTGGCTTACTTCTGAACATAGCAGAAAAAAATGCACTCAATATACAAATAACTAAATTCATTTTGGTTGAACTGCAACTCTTCCACCCACTAGCTCTGTGACACAGAGTGAGTTATTTAGCTTCCATGATGCTAGATTTTCTTTTGAAACAGCAATACTGATCTTACCTCACCAACTGTTAAACATAAAATTTTAATCAACCAGAGCATATAAAATTAATTCCATTTCTTCAACCATAATACACCCTAATTCCACTAATAAAAAATATAAAAACGCATATCCATTTGACTCAGAAGTCAGAAGATGCAAACAAAAATGTAAACTGTTTGGCCACCTGCACAACTGGAGCAGAATAACAGCAAATACACTAATTGAGATTGAACATACAGTAGGAGAATTCTCAAGAACATTCTCTAATATTTTAAATACACACCTTGAAATACAAGCGCATTCCACACACCCACACAGGTCATTACAATTTTATCTTCTTTAAAACTGTTTAAAATAGGCCGGGCGCGGTGGCTCACGCCTGTAATCCCAGCTCTCTGGGAGGCCGAGGAGGGCGGATCGTTTGAGCTCAGGAGTTCGAGCTGAGGAGTTCGAGACCAGCCTGAGCAAGAGCGAGACCCCGTCT
>NW_012146301.1:2345392-2347684 GCF_000956105.1 Propithecus coquereli | reverse complement strand
TTCCCAAACTATAATAATTTAAATCATTATTATTAAAATATGCCTATTAACCTCACATAAAATGGGCCCACTTGACCAGTCCATGAAAAACTCAAACTTGCATTCTAAAACTGAGTATATTATTTTCCATTCATCGATATATTGAGAATATAAAATTTAATTCCTTTTATACCTGATAAACAGTTTCTTAATCTTTAGATTAAATACCTGTATTTAATGTACAACATTAAAATCAAATCCTTCCAATCCTTTAATTTGCAAAGTCTATCTGGTAATTTTAGAAATAACCATCTGATATGTTTGTTTTTGTGCTTGAAACATACAACATTGCAGGTAAACACCAACTAGAAGACACATTTCAAAATACTGCAAAAACCTCCTATTTCTCAGAAGTCTCAAAGGAGAGGTATTAGATTTTCTTAGCCCTCCATTACCTCTTTGATTTAGAGGAATGGAGTTTAGATCTCAAGAGACCACAAACTTCAAAGAAACTAGAAACACAATGAATTAGTTTTTGATACTATATAACCAACTTTTTATTAGATGGGATGTAATAAATCACAAAGAAAAAACATAGCACTTTATAGTTTATCTCTGATGTAATGATTGAGAATTTTCATTTTGCATTTAAACCAAGAACACCAAAAGTAAAAAATCAAAGTCACCAAAATAAAGTAAGTATTAAGTTTGAAAGCATCACCTGCATATTTTGGAACTCACGGAAAACTGTATTAGGAACATCATTTGTTACACTCAATTATATATTCATTCAATAACTATTTACTGATCACCAAACTTTATGTCTGGTACATAATTTAGGTGCTGGAAATACAAAAATAAAGCAGAAACTGCCCTCACAATGCCTAAAGTTTGTGGGGGTATTAAAAAAATGTAGAAATGATCAATTTTCCATTTATGCTACACATTTCACTTAAATTTGAATAGTGAAAAAAAACAAAGATGATTATCTAAGTCTACCTTTAACAACTTTCATAATTCTCGCCACAATTTATTATGTAGTAGTCACAAACATTACTCTTTCTAAAACTCTTTCAGATGTTCTACAGATTCTAAGACAAGTCATAGATCCTACTTCCCTGAAAAAGCTTAGGAAAGATGTTACAAGAGGGAAACACTCCTTAGGATAAAAGAATAAGGCAATTAGTGGCTACTAAATTTTCCCTTGCATTCAAAAAATGCTAAAATTTTTGTGAGTTATACAAAACAAAATTACTTCTTCAAGGAGGGAGAGAGAAAAGGAAGAACTGCATGGACGAGTTGTGGCATGATGCTAACAGCTGGTGGCTCTAGAAGACAAATATATAGGTGCTTGCCGGACTGCTCTTTCAATTTTTCTATAGTTTTGATTTGTCCAAATGAAGAGGGGATATAGAGCAACTTTTTAAAATAAGGAGCATTATTAAATCAAATAGTGTCACACCTTTATTAATGTCAACAAGGTTGAGGGGAGGGGAAGGGAGGGGAAAGGAAAGAAATCTGAGATCCCATGAAGAGTAATAAAAAATAAATGGTAGGTCTTCAGTGAAATTGCTATATAAGTACTGTGCAAAAAGGAAAAACAATGAGACAAAAATTAAAGTTCATAAAATACACATCTCTTACAAAATCAAGTTATGTTCAATATCTTTATTATACCATTATGTCCTACAAAGAGGCTTTAGTAGATTGTCTTTTCCAAAGATGGCCACAATATCTCCCCTTCCATGTGCTCTGCTGTGAATATTGTCACTCCCTCATGAAGGAGTGGAGTCTATTCTGGTCCCACTGAATTTGAGCAGAAGCTTGTACTCACTGATAATCAGTAGAAGACAGTGGAGGGGACCCTGTGTGACTTCTGAGATTGAGTCACAAAAAGTATTCTGTATTTACAACAAGAGTGCATTGCATATAAAGGACACAGTAATTTCGAACTCAGAAGAAAAAATATATTTCACACTATAAAATTATCAAAGTAATTCACTACATTTATGGATTAGCAAAGGTAGGCAAGTACATATGAGGTAATAAACTCTCAATGAAATTATGACTGCTTTTAAATATAGTTGGTTTAAATCTTTAGATCACACTTAGAATTATACAGCCAAATGTTAGCAATTTCTGCCTAGAAAATAGAATCATGACTGCAATTTTTAGAAATACTATAAAAACAGGCCGGGCGCGGTGGCTCACGCCTGTAATCCCAGCTCTCAGGGAGGCCGAGGTGGGCGGATTGTTTGAGCTCAGGAGTTCAAAACCAGCCTGAGCAAGAGCGAGACCCCGTCTCTACTAAAA